>NW_027509224.1:972500-1260000 GCF_051911475.1 Siphateles boraxobius
CTACCTTTTTTTCTCTAATTATATATATATATTTTTAAATTGTTGTATATAAAAAATTGTGTATGTGTCTAAATGTGTTGTTATGTATACATACTAATTTTCATAATGATTTGGCAGTGTAAGGTTTTGTACCATGTTAAACTTGAATATGAATCTAAAAGGGACAGAGAGAGGAAGTAGGTTTGTGTTGCTGAAAAGAAACAAAAGATGAAGGCACATTTCTCTTTCTCTCTTCTGAAGCGTGACCTCTCTGTGGGTAGTTTGAGAGAGACAGGTGAAAGGTCGTGACCTCGGCGTAAAGCTCTGCTGGGTGTGGAAGAGGGTCACAGGTGAACCCCGCGGGGCGAAACACAATGCTCACGCACTTCTCACATGCACCGCTCAGGAACATGTGAAAACAAGACAATCATCACAGGAGAAAGCTGAAATGACAACCAATCACAAATGGCTTAAAGCGTTCACAGGCCACATCCTCATTAAAACATGTGGAGAGCTTCAGAAAAGGCTTTTCGTCTATTCTTCTGATTCTAATAGTCCAATGCAGTATTTGTAATGGATAAAAGATTCTGTGGTGTTAAAGAGTAAAGACACATTTAACAGCACAGCAACCACAGTAGCCTAATTACTTTTGCTCTGGAAACATTATGTTTCTATAAACATAAATCATCAGCTGTATGGAATTCAAAATAAGCCCCAGTTTAATGAGCAGAGTAAGACATTTGTAGGGTGATTTTGAAGTATAAACACTGAAGCTATTTGGGGTTTTCAAAACACGTCTCTATTTGTCTGAGAGTCTCAACGTGTTGACATAAAGCTAAATCAATGGTGTGAGTTTGGACTGGAACTACCTGTCAGATCTGGGGGGTATGAGGCCCTGTGCGAATTTCAGTCACAAGGCTGCATAAAAAAGATCATTTCACTTGGGACGTGGCTGTACTGTCTGGCAGGAATGGAAGAGATGGCAGGAGTAGAGCAAGGAGTTTATTAAACAAACATACATAAACTAAAACTAGAAACAAAGAAACACTGCGGTGGCTGAGAGTGCTCAACGAACTGCAATTGAAGAAAACACCAGAAAATAAAGAAAACATCATAAGTTTGACAACACATGTACTGCAAATACTCACAACGCAACCAAATACAGTCACTTTTGATCATTTTAATGCATCGTTGCTGAATAAAAGTATTTTTTTTATTGCGGAAAATTGTGTCCTTTTAGAAATTATCATCTATAGTCATCTATCACTAATAATAACAGTAAGCCATGACCAATAAAGTATTAGGTAGGTCTATAATACAGTTTTTTTCAATTGTTTACACGCAATTTAGAAAACCGGGTTCTTTTTTTCAAAATGTATTCACAATTATCCAAACACCACACTCAATTGGCATAATTCCTAGATTGTTTGCAAAATGACACACAAAACATACACACTTCAGTCAAAAGACATACACTTGTGAAAATGCTATTAGTTTTCATTTGACCAACACAGTCCTCAATGATCAGACACTATTGCAACCAGTTTCACACTGCTGTGATAAATAAAAAACACATTTGTAAAAAAACTATTTTTAGGAAATAGCATGTGCTAGATTCTTGGCCAGACATTGTTATGTCAGGGATAATTTAGATGAAAAAAAAATGTGACAAAGAAACAACATTCTTCATGATTAGTTTGAGATATACGGAGAATGTACACAAATAGGCCTACTATAAACTTACCAAGCACTGCACAACACTGATTTCTGCAGACTCATATTTCAAGTATTTATTTACAGTATTTCTTACCATAATCAGTTACAGTAATCAACCAACAATGAAATCAATGAAAAAAATAAAATCTTTAGACAAATAAAAATTACTGCATGAAGTACATACAATTTGACAGAATAGTTACAGTATCAACCAGAGATTTGGTTGAACTCTTTGTCCAGCTTCCATCGGTGTCAGTCCATGGTTGATAACATGGTCAATAAGTGTTGCACGGATTTCTTGAGTCAAATTTGGTCCTCGTCTTCTTTGTTCAGGTTCTATCAACTCTACAAGTCCTTCTCTACCTCTTCCTCTACCTAGGCCTCTTCCTCTATCCCCTTCTTCTCCTCTTCCTCTACCTGGGCCTCCTCCTCTACCTCCTTCACCTCTTCCTCTACCTCCTTCACCTCTTTCTCTACCTCCTTCACCTCTTCCTCTACCTCCTTCTCCTCTTCCTCTACCTCCTTCACCTCTTCCTCTACCTCCTTCTCCTCTTCCTCTACCTCCTTCACCTCTTCCTCTACCTCCTTCACCTCTTCCTCTACCTCCTTCTCCTCTTCCTCTACCTCCTTCACCTCTTCCACCTCTTCCTCTACCTCCTTCTCCTCTTCCTCTACCTCCTTCACCTCTTCCTCTACCTCCTTCACCTCTTCCTCTACCTCCTTCACCTCTTCCTCTACCTGGGCCTCCTCCTCTACCTCCTTCACCTCTTCCTCTACCTCCTTCACCTCTTTCTCTACCTCCTTCACATCTTCCTCTACCTCCTTCTCCTCTTCCTCTACTTCCTTCTTCTCATCTTCCTCTACCTGGGCCTCCTCCTCTACCTCCTTCACCCCTTCCTCTACCTGGGCCTCCTCCTCTACCTCCTTCACCTCTTCCTCTACCTCCTTCACCTCTTCCTTCACCTCCTTCACCTCTTCCTCTACCTGGGCCTCCTCCTCTACCTCCTTCTCCTCTTCCTCTACCTCCTTCACCTCTTCCTCTACCCCCTTATCCTCTTCCTCTACCTCCTTCACCTCTTCCTCTACCTCCTTCACCTCTTCCTCTACCTCCTTCTCCTCTTCCTCTACCTCCTTCACCTCTTCCTCTACCTCCTTCACCTCTTCCTCTACCTCCTTCACCTCTTCCTCTACCTCCTTCACCTCTTTCTCTACCTCCTTCTTCTCCTCTTCCTCTACTTCCTTCTTCTCATCTTCCTCTACCTGGGCCTCCTCCTCTACCTCCTTCACATCTTCCTCTACCTCCTTGTCCTCTCCCTCTATCTCCTTCTTCTCCTCTTCCTCTACTTCCTTCTTCTCATCTTCCTCTACCTGGGCCTCCTCCTCTACCTCCTTCACCTCTTCCTCTACCTCCTTCACCTCTTCCTCTATCTCCTTCTTCTCCTCTTCCTCTACCTGGGCCTCCTCCTCTACCTCCTTCACCTCTTCCTCTACCTCCTTCACCTCTTCCTCTACCTCCTTCACCTCTTCCTCTACCTCCTTCACCTCTTCCTCTACCTGGGCCTCCTCCTCTACCTCCTTCACCTCTTCCTCTACCTCCTTCACCTCTTCCTCTACCTCCTTCACCTCTTCCTCTATCTCCTTCTTCTCCTCTTCCTCTACCTGGGCCTCCTCCTCTACCTCCTTCACCTCTTCCTCTACCTCCTTCACCTCTTCCTCTACCTCCTTCACTTCTTCCTCTACCTCCTTCACCTCTTCCTCTACCTCCTTCTCCTCTTCCTCTACCTCCTTCATCTCCTTTTTGAGCTCCCTCTCTTATTCTCACTCTTCTTCTTCTTCTTCTTCTTCTTCTTCTTCTTCTTCTTCTAGCTCCTTCCATTTTTGTTGAAGACAGGTGAACTCACCTGCTGCCTTTTATAGCACACCTGAGTGCTGCGTTTTCAAATTAGCACATGTTTGCTTCCACGCCTGATAGATGTGCATATCCAATTCATTCATTAGTGTGGTCAATGGCAAACCGGGGCTTTGTAATGACAAGGAAGTAACCTCAAAATCCTTATCTGTGTCTAAGGTGTGAAAATGTGTGTAGAGTTTTACAAATCACTGTGTGTAATGTTTTGCAAAAATGGTGAAGCTGACAGCGTGCTTACAATTGTGCAAATCTAGGCTGGTGTTTTGCTCCTTGAGTGTAAGGTTTTGCTAATAGTGGGAAAGTTTTAATTTTAATGTGTAAGCAATTGAAAAAAACTGTAAATGTCACAACATGTCAGGCAAACGAGGAGAATGGGATCTAATTGCAGCACTTTATTTCTAGGCAAAAACAAAGAAGAAATCTACAATGAAATTGATCACAGTAGAAACACGTGGCAGTAAAAACAACACAAGACAAAGAACTGAACAAACTAAGGGCTTTATATACACAGGGTAAACTAAACAGACTAGAAACAGGTGTGCAACTAAATCAGTAACTATGGTAACAAATTAGGAGTAGGTAAGTGGGGAAGAAAGGAAACAGGAACAGAACACGGGAAAACATATGTGAGTCCATCAAAACACTAATCTGAAACAAGACTGGGTAATACAATAAGGTTGTTTATAAAGTTACACCCAAAAATGTTGGTGCCCTTGCATTTCCTCAAATTATCAGATAATGCACTACTTCCCAGAAAAATTGTTGTAATTACAAATGCTTTGGGATGCTCATGTTTATTTATTTTGTTTGCATTGGAACAACACAAAAAAGCAGAGAGAGAGAAAAAAAACTGAGACATTTCACAGAGAACTCCAGAAATGGACTGAACACAATTGTTAATACCCTCAACTTAATATCTGGTGGCACACCATTTGGAAAAAAATATAACTGAAATGAATCACTACCTGTAAGCATCAATGAGTTTCTTACACCTTTGTACTGTAATTTTGGATCACTTGCCTTTTGCCAACTGCACCAGGTCTCTCAGAATTGAAGGGTTTCTTCTCCAGTCTGCTGTTTCGAGATCTCTCCACTGGTGCTCAATGGGATTTATATCTGGACTCATTGCTGGCCACTTCAGAACTTTCCTGCGCTTTGTCTCATATAGTTTTTGGGTGCTTTTTGAAGAATGCTTTATGTCATTGTCCTCCTGCAAGAACCACGACCTCTGACGGAGACCCAGCTTTCTGACACTGGGCCCTACATTGCGCCCAAGAAGTCTTCAGATTTCATAATGCCATGCATACAGTCAAGACAGACAGTGCCTGAAGCAGCAGAGGAACCCCAAAACATCAGTGAACCTCCACTATGTTTTACTGTAGGGACCATGAGCTTTTCTTTGAAGGCCTCATTTCTTTTGCTGAAAACAGTAAAATGATGTGCTTTACCAAAAAGCTCTATTTTAGTCTCATCTGTCCACATTCTCCCAGAAGGATTTTGGCATTCTCAGGTAAGTTTTGGCAAACTCCTACCTGGCTTTTTTAAGTTTCTTAAAACCAGCAGTGGGGTCCTCCTGGGTCTCCTGGGTCTCACCCGTTTCATTCAGATGGCGACAGATAGTGTGAGCTGACACTGTTGTACCCTTTGCTAACAGGTGAGCTTGAATTTGTTTGGAAGTTGATCGAGGTTCTTTGTCCACTATTTGAACAATCATTTGTTGCAGTCTTTCATGATTTATCTCTTTCGTCCACATCCAGGGAGATCAGCTACAGAGCCTTGGGCTGTAAATAGAGATGCGCGGATGGGCTATTATTTCATCCGCAACCGCATCACAAAACTCATCATCCGTCCGCCATCCATCCGCACCAACGTTTTTGATCAATTTTCCCGCCCGCCATCCACTGATACAAGGCGCTGCTGATGACAGCCGCGAGACTAGAAACCGCCCGCCACCCGCCCGAATTTAATTAAAATATTTTTTTTCGTCACGTCATCCGCCCGATCCGCGGTTTATCCGTAGAGTCCGCGATGACCGCCAACCTTGCATCTCTACTGTAAATGCATTGACAATGTTGCGCAGTGTGGACTCAGGAACATTAAGATCTGTGGAGATGGACTTGTAGCCTTGAGATTGCCCATGCTTTTCGACAGTTCTGGTTCTCAAATCCTCTGACAATTCTTTAATCTTCTTTCTTTTCTTCATTGATCAGTGTTTGTACACACAGACACCCAACACAAAGTTTGAGTCAACTTTGCCCAATTTGGCTTGCAAGTGAGATTTCTATATTGCCAGAACATGTGAATTACTACAGTTGAGTTTAATTACAATATAAAGGAGCATTGCATAAGGCAATTTTTGGATTTCTGTGTGGAATTTCTCAGATGTGGCTTTTTCCCCAGCTTTTTTTGTGTTGCTCTAATGTAAACAAAGGAAATAAACATGAGAATACCAAAGCATTTTTAATTGCAACTATTGTTTGGGAAAAGTGGAACAATATCTGACAGAAATGCAAGGGTGCCAATATTTTTGACAATATTTTTTATATTTAAAGTATTATACATTTTATTGGGATGCAGAATGTGTTTATAATTTCAGGGGAATGTTGTTTATGATTTAAGAGATTAAACTTAATGGCATATTTAACTCAGGTGGCTAGGATGCTTTATGCTTTATTTTATTTTATTTTTTTACAGATTTTTTTTTATCAACTATAGATTTGTATTTATTTCTTTGTTGGACAAAATGTAAATATTTATTTATGTAATACTGTTTGGCGACACAAAATGACACACTTCACCTTTTAATTATGCTACAAATTAAAATAAAAATTTGTTTCATGTCACCAATTACAATACATTTGAGTTATTTTAAGCTCTACAAGGAGCTTGAATGAGAGGAAAAAGTATATAATATATAGTCTAATAACAACAACACATGCCTTTGAGCAGTTTTGTCTTTTTCTCAGATGTTTGTTGGTATGTCAAGTATTTAGATCTACACTGCAGGGATTCATCCCTCTACTGAGCTTTTCCGTTCAAACACACAGTCTGGATCTGTTCAAAGACATTGGTAAGTATTTGTATGTGTGCTGTTGAAAAGAAGCCGCACACAGTGTATACGTTGTGTATGTTTCGTAAGCAGAGTAGCTATGTGAGAGGTGTCTAGACAAGACCTTTTGATTACAGGCCATCCACATCTTCAGCCGTCCTGCAGAGCTTTCCCTGGAACATAATCATTCACTCAGCATGCTGTTTCTTTATAAATTATAATAGAGCTTATGTAACACACAAACACACACACATTAGGTTTTCATGTTTTATGGGATCTTTCCATAGACATAATCATTTTTCTTACTGTAAAAACTATATATTATATCCCCTAACCCTAAACATAAGCCTCACAGAAAACTATTTTTATGATTTATATATATTTTTTCCTCATAGGTACCAAAAAAAGGTTCCCACAAGGACAAGGATTTCGGATATTGCCATCTTTGTGGGGACATGTTATGATATATAATATCTTACACCTCCTCGCTGATGTTCTGTTGCCAGTGCTAATCCTCACGCTTACAATATAAAAAATATAATTGTTTGGTTTTAAGTACAATTTCTGACTATGTAATATTGATTATATTGAAGAGAGGACAGGAAAAGTATTAGGGAGAAAAGTTTCCCTATAACCTTTTGCACTTCACTTTTTTGAGCTTGCAGAAATAACATTTCTTGCAATAACAGGTGCATTACGTATTGTTGTGCACCAACTCTAAAAGCTTGCTAATGGATTTTCATAATATGGCACCAATCCTGAAGGGAGCAATTATGGATCCTTCAAGAATTCCCACCAGGCTCACTGGAAAAAAACATGCCTTTAGCTACACTATTTTGCATACCTCCAAAATTGACCAATATATAAAATCCACTGTGGTTTCCAGCTGAAATGCACACTCGTGGCACTAGTGTTTTTTTATTTAATTTATTTTTATTTTTTTACCATTGCTAGGACACATTTCTCAATACTCTGGTCACTTTTTCAAAACTCTTCACATAGTGATCACAACAGCAGTCTGTACGGGGTAAACTTTTATTTATCATTGCTTTAGCACAACATTTATTCAATGAATATATATTTCATATTACATAAAACTTTTCTCACTTTTCTCACACAAAAACTGCCAAAACTATGTACCAACAGGCCATAGGCCATTTAAATAAAAAAAACCTAACATAAATTTGTGTTTGTTAGGTGACAAACTTTGCTAATGTTCTGGAAGAATGAGTTTATATGAGACATGAAGTGTTTTGGTAGTTTCAGTGCATTTTGAATGGGAAATTAATTACTGTGCCAAGTTGAAAATTGGTTGGGAAAGTATTGAGAAATGTGTCCTAGAAATAGTTGTTGTAAAAACAACAACAACAACAAACCCTGTAAAAGACCAACAACCGTGGCGCACTTGCGGAGTGTTATTGTAATCTGTGTAAGTTTTTTGTTTTTGGGTTGGTTGAATTCATGTGTTTGGGTTTGTTGATTTGATTATCAGTTGCACCTGTTGTTCATTGCGTTGATTAGTTTGCCTTTTGTATTTAAGCCCTTTGTTTTGTTCAGTTCTTTTGTCTGTTCTCGTCTGATTTACCGGTTGTTCTGTTCCAGTTGATCCAGTCTAAATACTCTGACTATTTTGTTTCTTTGAGTTTTCATTTAATAAATCTACTGTTGCATTTAGATCCTGTTGTTTCTCATTGTTCTTGCAACCGTTGCTGGCAGAAGAACAGACCGAACAAATGGATCTAGTGGCAGTTAGAGAATCCTCCTGAGAGATCCAGGGGAATGTTTAGACCTTGTCCATCTGGTACATTACGATAAAGACAGGCTCTGTGTGTTCTGCTCAGAGAAGGACCTCGAGGGAGCTTCCAGGAGACCCGTGACACAAGAGTCAGGACCACAAAAGCGCTAAAGCCTTGTAGAAACAATGCAAAATTGCACCGTTGCTTCGCCAAATTCGTTGTTTTTTTTCCTCAGGTTTTCATTTCCCCAATCTATCGGTTAGATTTATTGTAAGGGTTGCATGTTATTTCAAAAAGCATTAACATTTTAGCGCTTTTAACTGGACATTTTATTTCTGAACTACTGTAATATGCGCATGGACCAGTCGTATTAATAAAATGTTACTTTATGTAATGCGCCAGTTATGGCCAGTTTTGAAACTCCCACGAAAAGTGTAAGAAGCAACATGATATAATTTAACAAAAATGTTGCCACAGGCACGTTTCATAAGACTGGACTTGATAAATGACTGAAAATGATCAATTCAGTATGCTCTAGTTTGATTCGTATAAGATATTTGATGTCATTAGGATTGGTTCCAAATTATGATAATATATTCATGTTTTTGACAAGGGATTTTTACTTCTTTTGATAAGGAGATAGATTGACCGACTGATATTTTTTTAATCAAAAAACATGTTGAACTGCCTGTTAAGTTGGGCTATAAGAACATCTACACAATTTCAGCATTAAATTCCAGTAAACTTTCTTAATGTATGGGCTACAGTAGCTGCTGTGAGCCCTTGGGTCATGTTCTCATGTTGAACTGTGTCAGTATCTCATCATCCGCAGTGGTGTTGGTGCTCCAGTCTTTACTCCTCCCGCTGCTGTAGCGGGACGCCGCTGGTGAACAAGCCGTCTTTAAAAGCCCCTGAAAAGCTGCTATTGAGCGGGGCTGGGCAGATGCCAAGCTCTGTGGGCAGACTGCAGGACTACACACTAATAGATGAGGAGGGAATTACATGGAGATCTGAGCACTTTCACTTGGAAGAGGGCAATCGTTTTGGTTTCAAAATAACTTCATAAATTCAGTAGATGCTTTTTTACTTTGAAACTCTGGGAAGTTTTAGTGTTTTCAGCGTTTTCCTATTCCCCCACAGCTCTACAATACTATTAATCTTCTTATCTTATACTGTACAATAGTAACTGGATTTTTAATAACTCTTGCCACTATGATGCTGGGCTGCTGTAGATGGTTGCCATGCCATTACTATACAGTTGTTGTTGCAACTCAAAAGAGCCCAGACAGACAGACATTTGGACATTTGTATGGCCCTAGATTCACACTAGAGCAGTGAATCAGTGTTGTCCTGGTCATGACTGTGTGCTGTGGTGATCTAACCCACATTCTGATCACGATGTCTGCATGTAGGTCACAGCAGGCCAGGCAAATGTCATAAAGTGGGTTCATATCTGATTATGCCTCTTCAGAAGACAATGCAGATACTGAGATAGAGTGTGAGAAATGAAGAAGCGTGAGGCGGAGAGAGAGAACTGAAGAGAGTGGGAGAGGATGAGTGAGAGTTTGAAATGTTAAATATCAGCGTCAGAGTTTTTGCTTCTGAATACAGTTTTATTATATTTTATAGTTTTTGATCTCAGGTAACTTTGTATAACACATTTTATATTTTAGCCAGCATACTGGGTCATGGGTACTTGTGAATTTTCTCTTAATGCACATAAAAAAAATAAAAATTTAGATAAAAGAAATCTTCAGCTTGCACTTTATATTGACCAGTGATGCTGACTTGTTAAAGTCATGATGAAATGGATTAAGAGAGATGTTATTTTGCTGTACATTCGAATGTAACGGTTTATTAAAAAATAAAAAGATGTAGGGCAGAACTTGGATCCGCCATGTATCAGTCATTGATTGGATGTTGGGATGTGGGTGTGACTCATAAGTGGAGGAATATGAACGCAAGCTTGCAGGGGGCGGGGTTTAAACTAACTAAATGATTGGAGAAGTCCAGCATATGTCACCAGAGAGAAGTCTGTCATTTTCCCTGGAAGATCCAGTTATGGCATTTGGTTAAAAATTAAATACATAAAAAAATTATAAAAGGAAACGGATGAATGGTGCACAATAAGATCAATAACATGCATATGAAAAAAACATTTTCATTTCATGCCAACTTTGAGAGTGTGAATTCCCACCATCATTGTAGCATGATTAGTTAAATTATGTTTTTCTGTTTACGTACTTGGTTATATGTTGTGTATATTTCTGTTAGTTCCCACTGTTTATGTAATTTATGTTGGTGGTTGAAAAACTGTATGAATTAGAAATCTGGAGCCTCGTTTATAAAATGTTGCATAGAAACCTTCCTACATTTGAGTTTATGTTCATTTCTGCGTATGTGTGATTCAGAGAAATTAATGTACGCACAAACAAACCTGCGTACGCCTCTCTTCCAGATGTGAAATCAATAAATTGCAAATGATCTTGAAATTGGCACTAAGCACTTTTCATCGTCAAAGACTGTTTTTATCAATATGGAAGCGGCGTGGATCAATCTGTGCGTACGCACGTTTTATAAATGAGGCCTTTCTTGCCTTAACAATTAGCATTTAGTGAACAAACAAATTTAAGTTCACTGAACAAAGGGACATTATTGTGGACAGTTAAGAGGATAATCGTACTCAAAATCATGTTGCCTTTATTTTTTACAGTGTTAATAAATAATGACAAACAAATAAAAAAATGACAATGCTGTGTCGTTATTCACTTCAAAACCATAGGCCGTTCTTTCTGGAAAGCAAAAGGATAATATTTAGCCTTTTCAATAGTGAAAGTTAATGAGGACTGGTATAGTCAAGCTTTAAAAAACTCATTCGCTATATATTACATTTACATTTATTCATTTAGCTGACGCTTTTATCCAAAGCGACTTACAATTGCTATATTTCAGAGGTCGCACGCCTCTGGAGCAACTAGGCGTTAAGTGTCTTGCTCAGGGACACATTGGTGTCTCGCAGTGGATTACAAGATTCATTAAGTAATTTTGCATTAAGCTTTTGCATATGAAACCATTTCACTGTTAGTCTTCCTCATCACTGGTTCATTTTAGCTGAATCACTCCGACTGAATCATGAACAAATGATTCAGACTGGTTCTGTGTAGATCAACTGATTCATTGAAAAGATGTGATTTAAAAGAATTGACTCAGTGTTACTTCTCTCTCCTGTCACGTGGCTTTAGAAGAATGCAGTACAGTGCACAAAGACAGTTATAGGATGTGTTTGTAAAAGTCCTCGCTGCTTTTCATTGTATTGAAAAGGCCAGTCACGATATTCCTCTGTAGAAATCTAATGAGCCGAAGCCACTGGATACTATGAAGAGCTGAAAACAAAGACATCTACAGCTGCCAATTATCTTAAACTATTACAAGATCTTAAACAGCAACAAGCAAACCCAAATGTCTCAAAAAACATTAAATGCAAGTGCTAAAATATTCACAGTAGCAGTAGTTTGAAAGATGGATGAGTATATTAGACAGTGTGCACTTGTTTATGACTTGACCTTTGTATGATAAAAGAAGAGTACAGAAACCAGGAGCCTTTCTCTTGAGTGAAACACTGATCTTTGATCAGCCTCACCACCCATTGAATAATATTGAAGTTTATTATGATAGTACACTCTACTGATAGGAGATCAGACGTGTGCACCGATGACTGATGGACCCAAGGGTCTTTATTCCCAGACTTTTCCCGTACTCTGCACTTACCGGCACTGAGAGTGATGTCATGTCAGCAAACATCAGAGAGACAGAGAGCGAGAGACGCCAACAACAGCACAAGCAGAGAAAAGAGAAAAGAGACACGGCACAGAAAGACTTACTTCCGTTATCATTGAGGTTTCAAGTATCACCGCCTTGGAAGTTCATTAAAAGTCAATTGTCGACATACAGGAAGAATATTGCGCTATAGATTTAACATGGATAGTTCAGATCGTTTGCTGTTGAAAGAATTGGATTAAATGTTCACATTGAGAACTTACATTTGCGGCATCTTTGTTTTTCTTGAAGAGAAACATTGGAGAAACGGGACTTTTATTTAGTCAGAATACAGTGTACGATCTTTTTGAATTGCTGTTTAAAAATAGATGCTCTTTGCAGGCAGATGGAAAAATGTGAAAAATATTACTGATAATAAACTCTTTCACTGGCAGCGTTAAAAAAAGTGCAAGTACAGATTCAAAAAATAAATACTTTCATAGTACTGTAAGATTGGAGGTAAGTGCACATTCATTACAATTTAGCACACTTATTTTTCAGCTTATCCATACCATTGAATTTACTACACGTAGGAAGCCCGGGTTTCAGACGAGAACCAGTGTGTGTGAAAGTGTTAAAAAGCGAGTTGGGATTGAGTGTTTACATTAATCCTCTAATGTGGTGTCTCAGTTTTATTTTTGGTTATGGTTATATTTAGAGCCAGTGGCTGTAATTGTGGTGTGTAATCGTTGCAATATGTCATCAGGGAAACATTTCAGCACGTGAAAATCCTTTTTTAAATATTTATAGTAATTATGTTTTAACTAAGACCAGATGTGATGTCTGCATTCAAAAATAGGAAATCTTTAAATGAAAGATTTGAGCGCAATAGCGTCTTTCACTCGCTGCACATTTCTGCAACTGATGGTTCAAATAATGAAATGTGATTAAAGCCAATAATGACTCACTGAGAGACAGACACTTCACATTACATTAAAAGAGACACACAATTATGAGAGTCAGAGACAGCTGTAGTTATCGACATCATCCAGACGTTGTTTTGTCTACTACTGCGTCTTAGAGAGATATTGTCTACACATTACAGCCAACTAACATGCAACTACATTAACTTTGAGCCAGACTTGCCAATGTTTTCTGAACTGAGACCACTGAAATATTTTTTACTGTCTGTCCACAATTTGCAATTATTTAAAATGTTTCATTTGATCAATATTACAAATACTTCATCCTATCCAAGCAAGATGCACTCAGTAATTTGTTTTGCTAATAATAAATGTTTTACTCATAACACATATATTCGTATTATGAGTCATATTCCAGAAAAAGCAGATTTATTGTGTATGGAGCAGGTCATGGACGCCGCATGCTGAGATCACATGACCACTCCTGTTATGTATTTAAGTATTGAGTAATAATGTTAATGACAACAACAATAATAGTATATGCACTTTATATTTAGTCACTTTCTCTATTGATGCCCATTCTTTGGACTCTTTTTGGTCTTGTATGTACTGTAAAATGTAAAACATGCACGCACGCACGCACGCACGCACGCACGCACACACACACACACACACACACACACACACACACACACACACAGGAAGTGGAGGAAATGCCACAGAGGGTGTGTAATGCCATCTCTGCTGTGTTTTTAAAGCCTGTCTGTCGATTGATAAGGGCAGATCTTTTTGGGCTCTACTAGAACAGGTTTTCATGTTTGAATATTCAAAAAACATTTTATTTTACCCCATATTCTCCATTGTTGCAGCTCCTCTCTTCCCAGTCTGTCAGTATCGCTCTGTTTAGTTCCTGTCTCTATGAAGCCCCTCCTTCTGAAAAACACACTCTGCTCTGATTGGTCGGCTGGATCAGTGTGTTGTGATTGGTCAAGCGCTTTGAGTGTGTTTGGGAAATGCCCCGCCCCTTATCATAACCGCCAGTTTCAACACACTACTAACTCACTCAAGCAAGCCCTTTATTCTGCGAATGCCTTTGGCAGGAATTATTTAAATGAGGAATATATTGACGTGTTCATTTCTGGAAGAAAACTCCTCAAGGCTACAAAGTGCTGTTTCAGGGAGTTCAGAGGAGAATAAATCTCTTCGGCGTGACTTTGCTCAAACAGCAACATTACACTAAAGAAAGATGAACATGTAAAAAAGCATCACAGGTCCACTTTAAATAACTTCTTTTGTAGGAACAAAAATATGGAAGTCAATGGCTACTGTTAACTGTTTAATTTACATGCTTTAAAATATCTTATTTTGTAAATGATGACAATATTTTAGTTTTCAGTTTGAACCTTTATGTGGGTCAAATATACTAGTTAATATACATGAACAAATATAATACATTTCCATTTAATTGTAAAAGTGTTGTAGCAACACTTTTAAAAGCAAACAGAATCATCCACCGGTTGGATAACGAATAACTTGAAACTATCATTAGCTTTTCAAAATAATATTGGATCATAAAACTAAACATAAATGCATTCAATTAAACAAACTTGTTATAAGCATTGCATATAAAGCTAATCAATTATTTATCATCTAACAATTTAACTTACTATTATTAATTTCACATACAGTGCATTACTGGTATAGCTACATTTTAATAGTATGTGTTTTCCAATTGAACCACTGACTTTAGTATTGTTAGCATCATTTGAGGTACATACAAAGATGCAGTGATTTTGTGAAATAATAACTAATTTTAAGGATAATATATTGCATGAAATAGGACCACAAATGGGCTTTTGCCTATGTTTGAGAGTTTTTAAATCAAGCTTTAAGATCCAATAATATTTATGCTAGTTCCAAGAATTCATTTTTGTCATTTTTGCTGGCCCATAAACTTCCATTGAAAGTGCTATTTGTGAATATGATATTTGTTTGTTTTGACAAACCGAAGGGCCAAACACAAAATATTTTTTGAGATAATTGACAGAATTATGCCATAGATGCGACGCCAATGCAATGTACACAGAACTCTCCTTAAAGATTTTGACTTAAACATGCTTGGATGGTTATCGAAGCAGAAGTCAGAGACCAATGAAAAGTACAGCTCAAAACGCCTTGTGAACTATAATTGCAGCCTTATTTCATACACCTGTTAGAAAAGCTTTCTTCAAGCAAATAGTTGCGTAACACCTTGCTATATTAATGCCCTAATCCACACACAAACACTCATTGACGCGCTGCTAATGCCACTTTAACATCTGTCTTCCACAATAAGCACTTGCGTCACAGTTCGGTTCACTTCGACGCCTCTGACATCACGCTAGTTACTGGCCTATTGTGGAGTATGAAGAGTTTCTCCACACAAAACCAGGGTTTGATCACACAGGTGTTTGCGTGAGCCTTTATGAAGACCAAAGAGGGTCTCAGATGAACCTAGACATTGAGTTAATCCCTGTTCGGTGAAAGAATAATCACTGTTATTATCTTGTCACGTTTTTAAGGGAGCATAAGCCAGACGAAGGGTTTTGAGACATCCTCTCACATTAAGAATGTGTTACGTAACATATGATGAACATTATGGATTCATGAGGATACGCTTGAGTCAAACAATGGCTTTCTTTTTTTGTTGTTTTAGTTAATATTATAGTCACACTTTAAAGGGACTTTTATCTGACCAGGAAGAACTGTTATTTTCTAAAGAAGCCACATGGTTAAACAGGGGCTAGGGCGGCCATCTTGATAAAAAGAAACACTGGGTGTGTTTCACCAGAGCATCGTTAGCCAATTATGGTCGCGAGTTCCCTCGTTATCAGCAGTTCAACGAGTCGGTGTTTCCCGAAAACATCGTTCCAACGAACATTCGCAAACAGCATCGCAAAGTTGTGTGCTTGGAACGACACTCTCGACCTGTGGTTAGAAGCAGTTTCTTGTTTGCATGTGGACTCAATAAATCCTTATCTTATCTTAAATAAGCAAGCTGACATTCAGTACAACCTATTTTATTTAGAAAACATACAAATGTAATTTACAGTACGAGATTTAAAGCGTCGCTTTTGAAGAGTGAGCATCTGCTAACGCGCTCTAGTTAGTAAGAACCAGCTTATGATTGAATCTGGAAAAAAAGCTAAATAACTGAAAAAAAAATTAAATAGTCCTCAGATGCCATGTCCATAATTTTATAGCAAAACATCTAGCATTAATTTGATCTCAAACAGACAAATTAAAAGTTTTTTTTTTTTTTATGCTTCAAACAACAAAACAATACAACATACATTTTGGAGCCAGGGGATCAAAGAAAATTTGTAAAAAAGTAAAACTTAAAATAAAACATTCACAAAAATACAAGACCTTTATATCAATCAAAGATATCAATCAAGAATTTTCTCATTTTCTGTCCCTATTTCTATGTTTATGTTGGCTAATGTTTGGATGTGTGTGTGCTACAAAAGACTGAATTTTGAATTCTGAATTTTTGCTCTTCATGGACTCAATATTTAATTAATTTTTATTTATACAGTAATGAGGTTTGTTTGATGATGTTTGTTTTCATCTATAATTCGCATTATACACTGTCAGTATTGAAGAAAACGTGGCTTCCGGTGTTCACAAAACATGGAGTATAAAAAGTTTACTTGCTTTGAATGGATGGTATTGATCCCTTTTGGTCACATGGTACTACTTACCGATTTGTGACATCCTGAAAGATAAAACTGACAGTAGAAGATGATGGTTTACACTAATGCCCACCATAGCACCCCTTGTGGTAACACTGATAATGTGACACATAAGCCGCGTTTCCACCACAGGAACGTTCCCCAGGAACCAGGGACTTTGGGGAGGTACTCAAAAATGGCCCCCTCATAAAGACCCTGCTCGTGAGGAAGTACTTTTTCAAAGTTCTGGAACTTTCGGAGGTGGATCTTGGGCGCTGAACATGGTGATTGGTGGAGTTCACGCCGCGTTTTGATTGGTTGACTCCACGCAGCATTTCATTTCAACCACCATTTTAAAAATCTGTTGCGGTTCATGCAGTCCTACAACACCACTACGACTAATTTGCCAAATCTTCACAGTACTTTAGACCGCGATGGAAATGCAGACAGCAACAGGTCTGGGGGAAATAAGATCCTGGGTCAAATTGTTTCGGGTAATTTCAGTGGAAATTGCTTAATGACACATTTCAGAACAAAACGAAACCAACCTTGCATTGCTTGATGCATTTGTGTATGTCGACCTACATCCCAGTACTTTCAGCACTAATAAATGAATGAGTAAATAAATGGTTTTAGATTAACAAGAACATACGACACAGATCTTTTATATCACATTTAAGATCAGCTGTTACAACAGTTTCTAGCATCAACCGAAAGGGAGTTTTGTTGCCGTTCTCTGGCTTTCCTTCACCCTCACATCAGAGGGAAACACGGGCTTGACCTTGAATGATGACATCACCCCACTGGGAGGCATGAAACTGTGACTAATCAGCCTCTTCCTCAGCTACTTTAACCTCTCGATTCCTTCATTCATATATCAGTGTTTCACTCATGACTCTGTCGTTTCTCATCTGTTTTCTCCATCAGCTGAAGGGGTTTCTCCTGGAGCTTCTGAGGGGGAGATGTGTCTGTTATCCCCATCAGCACGGCTTCTGTCTGGCGCTCAGCGTTTCAACTTTCAACGCTTTCGCATTCTCACAACACATCCTGTCACTAGACACTATACAAATAGGCCAACATTCAAACACCTTTGTTATAATCCCTTGTGTGGTATTACATTATGACGGCCAATATGATTAGATATCGTGGTTGTCCCTGCAGACACATGCTCCAATCTCTTTCGTTCTGTCAGTTCTCCAAATGCTTTCTGGTTTGCTAGACATTCTAAAATGAAATCACAAAACAAAATGCAAATGTGTCCCCAATCCTGAGTCCTGATAAAGGATACGATGATGTAGAGCTGTCAGTTCACGTTCAGAATCCCTTTAACACAAACAACACCATTCCACCAACAAGTAATATTTGCTCAACCCAACATTTATCCACTAATCCACAAAACCCCAGGAAAGACTGTTGATGTTGAAAGTTGATGTTGGAATGAATTTGGTCAATTAAATGAAATAGGTCCCAAGTTCATCTG
The DNA here is from genome assembly GCF_051911475.1 of Siphateles boraxobius. Classification (NCBI taxonomy): domain Eukaryota; kingdom Metazoa; phylum Chordata; class Actinopteri; order Cypriniformes; family Leuciscidae; genus Siphateles; species Siphateles boraxobius. Next base: position 990,762 of record NW_027509224.1, read on the forward strand.
AGCTCTTGAATGGGGCAAAAAGAATAATTGTTACCTCAAATCATTGTGATGAGAACCTACTTTTATATCGAAGATCATGTCAAATAATTAGTGCATAACCTATAATATGCACATCCCACTAATTCACATTTTTGACCTCAAAACAAGGGGTGTGTTTCACAAAAAAGCATCGTTAGCCAACTATGATTGCAAGTTTCGTTGTTACCAACACTATACAACGATCTGATGTTTCCCATAAGCACAATTCCAGCAAACAATTTCAAAGAGCGTATACATTCTTGTTAGTATGTAGACTTTGCTCTTGAGCAAAATGAGCTAACATGCAGCACAATTTATATCTTAAATTCCATATAGATCGAAATATCATTCAGAGTATTTTAGTTTGTCAAGAGAACGAAAGCACCATTTTAGAAGTGTGTGTATGTGAACCCTAGACAAGATGGAATACACGATTGAATCAGACATCTGGAAATAAAGCAAAACAACAGAATAAAAATGGCAAAATATCCCCCAGATGTCATGTGCATTGTAGTTAGGCAGTGAGTTACTGTTCTTTGTTGTAAGGGAAACACACCAACACACCTTTGAACTGCCAATCTATCTGTCAGAACTCCAATTTAAGTAACACCATTGGGTTCACATGTCCAAAAACCATGGAAATACCATGGTCAAAGTCCACAAACATAACATAAATACAATACATGTCCCCAAAACAGCAGTTCAACGTTACCATGTACAAATACATGTAGTATAATGGTACCTGTTCAAAGAACTATGGAAATACCATAGAGCACAGCCCCCAAAAAAGTATTTTTTAATAGACCCCTTGCACACTTTCTGTGTCTCTCTTCAGCTGGCTAAAGTGTGCTGTAAAACTGAAGAGTGTTTCAAATACCTCTGCCTCCTCCAAGCTTCTCTCTTTCACTGATCTGTGCATCCTCACCCGGTTTTGTGCTGCTAATCTCTAATATATCTGGTATTAGTTACTTGTGACCTCCGGGAAGCAGTAAGAAATGTGATCACATTCAGCTTTGGCTTGTGAAATGTCTCGCACTCTTCAGTTGATGCTGGGTCAGTGTGAAACTGTGAAATGACATTTGAAAAGGTTTGACTTACCTGAAAAAGACAGATTATCAACACACACACACACACACACACACACACACACACACACACACACACACACACACACACACACGGCTATTTATACACAGTATCTCCAAAACCTTCCACTATTTATCATCGTTCTCTCCTCTTCATTTTGCCCTGCAGCCGTGTGTGTGTCAGAATCCCCAGATGATAGAACTAGATCTTTTTAAACTGGGCGAGTACGTCACACACACACTCAGGGACAGGTTGTCCCACAGCCCGCCCCAGATTAGACCCGAGCTGCCGGCAGCGCTAAAGTTAGCGCTGTAATTAGCACACAGGCTAATTAGCCCAGAGACATGCAGAGCGTGCACACACACATATCACACACACACCGACAGTGATGGGGGCAGCGGGTGCCAGTGATACACCACTTCCTTGTGTTTGTGACAGTTAAGGTTAATTTCAACATTTACTAATACATTATTAAAATCAAAAGTTGTATCTGTTAATATTTAATGGGCCTGACCATACATGAACTAAAAATTAACAGCTGTATTTTTATTAACTAATGTTAAAAAAGATTAATAAATTCTGTATTAAAAGTATTGCTCATTGTTAGTTACTACATTAAATAATGGGATATTTTTTGTAATGCGTTACAATTTAATTAATTAAAATAATATATTAAAAACAAATTCGTTCACACAGTACATTGACCTGAATGTTCCTCTTCTATAACAAGCATGTTTTTAACTTCAGCAGAAATGTAAAGTGCTCCTCTTATGCTTTTTCAGATATTACTTTTCATGTAGTGTGTTTATAGCTGTATGTGAGTGTAAAATGTCTGCAAAGTTTCAAAGATAAAGTGCAGATAGAGTTTGTGTCTCCCAAAAGAAAGAAGCGATAGACCCTTTTCACATTTTCAGCGTTCTCAGCATAATTTGTCATAGTTTGGTAAACTTCTATAGCGGTGAATCAGAGAAGACAGCAAGTACAATTTTTGTATTCCCATTTGCTCAAATACAAAAAAATAAAAGTGAATTCCATGATAGCATTTCCACAACTTTCTAAAAGAGGGGAAAAGGTAACACTTTAGATTAGGGAACATATCCACTATTAAATAGTTGCTTATTAACATGTATATCTCTAGCAAATGGGCTATTTATTAGTGCTTTTAAAGCACATATTAATGCCTTATTCTGCATGACCAAATTCTGTCATTTTTTTGTAAATTTGGAGTGCTGTCAGTACAGAGAACAGCGACAAAAATCGGTGTTGCCTACACCGTGTTATCCTCTTTTTAAAATTTGCACCCCGTTGACTTAAATGGGGCAAGTTTTAAACCTGATTTTAGCCTCTTAACATCCTTGATGTGAAATTTCAAGTGCACAGCCATGTGAGTGATTTTATTCAGAGTGAACACGGTGAATCTCACTGCAGTAGATGTGAAAGATATGAATAAAAGTGATGTTAATTCAGCCAGCTCACATACCTGTATTACTTCCTGTTTTCGGTCGAAGTCCACAGTAGTCGATTGTCGAGTGCGCGCGTGCGATCATTGGTAACTAAGCAATGGTAATTTACCAATGATCGCGCGTGTGCGCACTCAACAAACGACTACTGTGGACTTCGACCGAACAACAGTTCTCTGTACAGACAGCACTCCAAATTTACAAAAAAATGTAATGCGTCAATGTTAAAATTGACCGGAGTTCTCCTTTAACCCTACTCCATACTTAAACATAACCATTACTGATAGTGAGTACTATCAATAAGCAGAAATTAGGAGTTTATTGAGGGAAACCTCCTAGTTAACAGTGAATATGTGTTCCCTAATCTAAAGTGTTTCCAGGAACAATCGTGAGATTGATTAGAAATCAGAAGAGAAAAAGATGTAAAATCGGTCAATTCCTCAGCCATTGTATTAGAAACACTCTCGCAGCAGCATTGATTCATTTTTGTAATATACTGCCAAGGTAATATATCACAAAGAATAGCATTATAAATGTGTATTAAACTTTTTAAAAATGAAAATATGGAAAAACTTTACTAGATGTGTGATGTTGATAACGCCTTGGTTACTATTGTAACCTCCGTTCCCTGATGGAGGGAACGAGACGTTATGTTGATGTACTGACACTGGGTGTCACACTTGGGTGCCCCAAACACTTCTGATACTTGAGAAACAGCCCATGAGAATTTACGAGTGGAATTTGCATAAATGTTAGGGATAAAATAAGGGATAAAATCATTCAGGTTTCTGGTGAGGAGCCAAAAGCGTGTCCCGGCCCTTCAGCATTGTGGCCATCAGAGAATGGAGATTACAATAGTAACCAAGAAGTTCACCATCTGTCAGTCATTTTGATGTTGTGTCGCTATACTGACACTAGGGGTCCCGGTGAGTTAGGTTAAAACTGAGCTTTTGGCGGGGCAGATGTGGGCAAGCTACAGCGTGCCGGTAACAAGTGCACTCACAACATCGTAACCTAACCTACCCCCAACGCAGGCCGTGTAGTCCTTCGTACCTCGTGGGGACAGAAGGGGCAGTTTATTTACAATGAGAATAGATCCTTTTCTTCTTTTTTTAGAGATAAAAATTCACAGCTTTGCAGCTCAGAAATTAGCACTAGGGAAGTGCTCTGCCTATTAGGTAGGAGAAAGAACAGCATTGTAGCCATCAGAGAATGGATATTACAATAGTAAACAGGACGTTCACCATCTGTCAGTCACATCGATGCTATGTTCTCCTAGGTAGGAGAAAGAAACCTACGGAGACCACATCATGCCAGAGAGGAGGTTAACGTGGAGAAAACATCACATGGACTTACCAACTGGGAAGTACCACACATAGAAAGAAGTCTCTGTGGTAAGTTCCTACCTGAAAAGGGAGGAGGTCTACAAAAAACAGCAACTGGTGGAAGAGCGGAGCTCTGTCTAGCGGAATACACAAGTTTACCGTCAGTGAAACCGTGCTGTGGACAATACATCATATTGGATTACCATCAGGGAATAACTACATATGGAGCCCCTAGCTAAAGAGTACACAGGCTGACCTGAAATGGACATACCTCACGAATTCTGTGCTTGGCATTGAATTCCTGGACATTTGTTCAAGGGGAATCCCTGTCTGTAGAAATGAAAGGGGTGAACATACGGTGACATATTGGTGTGATAGCCACGTAATGCAGCGCCATGCCCATCTCGGGACTCAAGCCTGAAGCAAGTGCTGAAGTGGTCTCATACTCATCAACCCGAGCGGCATTATGGACACCATATGTCCCATGAGCCTCTGAAATTGTTTTAGTGGGGCAGCTGTTTTTCACCTGAATTACTTCAGGCAATCCAGCACTGACTGGCTGTGTTCGCTTGTGAGACGCTGGTGACTGAGTCCATCTCCCTCCCGAGAAAGGAGTTTCTCTGCACTGGGGAAAGTTTGCTCTTTTCCTAGTTGACCTTAAGCCCCAATCGGCTGAGGTGTCTGAGCACCAGGTCCCTGTGCACACACAATACATCTCAAGAATGATCTGGGATCAGCCAGTCATCAAGATTATTGAGAATGCGGATACCCACTTCACTTAGCGGTGCAAGAGCCGCCTCTGCGACAGCCCGAAGGGGAGGACCATGTACTGGTATGCCTGACCCTTAAAACCAAACCAAAGAAACAGTCAGAGTTGAGATAAAATTCAAGACATGAAAGTACGTGTCCTTCAGGTCTTTCGCTGCAAACAAATCTAGTTGGCAAAGCACTTCTACATTTACATCTTAGACGGGAACTGATTCAAAACTCGCTGGTCTAACTCACCACATTTCTTCGGTACGATGAAGCAAGGGCTGGAGGGACAGGCTCTATTGTGACCTTAGCCAAGAGAACCGCAATTTCCACACGCTGGACAGGGGTGTCTTTGCCTGCCACCGAGGTAAAGAAGACGCTGTTGAATCTGGCCAGGTGCCTGGCGAACTGAATCGCAGAGTCGAGTCTGACTGTTCTGATGAGCCTGTCGCCATTTCAGGAGGCAGTGCATCCCGACCCCGTGGCTGTGGGTGTACTGGAACATCTACTTGCTCTGTAAACCCCAACTGTAACCTTAGTGAACATACAGGCCCTGGACAGGAGCCTAGGATGCTTTCGCCAAGTGGTGGCGCTCCCGTTGTTGCCGCTCTCAGTGATTGCCGTGGCCGCCTTGTGCATTGCAGAAGGACCGGGGCGGGAGTGACTCCTTTTCTGACTAGGAAAGAGAGTTGCGACCGCAAAATTGCCACGGTCATGTTGTCAAACTGAGGACATGAACCATCCACAAACTCTTTCTCAGTGTGGGAACGACCCAAACCTAGGCGAGGCAGAGTTTGTGGCAGTACAATGATGAGAGAAAATCGGCCGCAGCCAGAAACACAGGTGGAAAGGCGTCATTTAAAAAGACTCTCTCTGTCCTTGCTTTCAGCTTTTTTGGGAGAAAGCTGCTCTTTTAGCTAAAGGTCCCAGGAAAAGCTCTCTGCACTTATCCGTGCCCAGGTAGAGAGTCTGCTGTGATGCCCTGTTATTGCCAGCAATACTCAGCTTTTTCGCTGAGGTGAAGAAACAAATCAGAGTGGATGCAAACCATATCCTTTTTTTAGACCCGTATGTCCGGGGGAAATTCCACTCGACAATTCTCATTGTCCTTTTTTCAAATTATCAGAGGTACTTTCCCCCTTTGTAGAAATCGCGTCCTAGGGGGGTTTGGTTCGGGGGGGAGAAATCGCATTACACAGGGCAGAGAAAAGGGCACTTTTGCTTTCACTATTGAAGGGGCAGGGGCTCATTCCTGCCATAATCTCACCTTTATACCTAATATTACAGGGGTTTAAATCTGACTGATGCTTGAGTTCAATAATCTCTTTCTCTACAGTAACTAAAATGTCTACGTTCCCACATGTTCTCTTAATGGTGTCACTCAGCCGAAACATATCCAACAGATGAAGGGAAAAGGAGAATGAACGAATCTCAAAACAAGAGCCCCGGGAAATGTGTGCGATGGTAATCAAGACCACAGCCAAAGAATGCAGAGTGAAAAAAATCTAACAATTACGACTCTGTTGGTCAGTAGGAAACTGACTCAGGTGCAATCAGCCCTCATTCACACATTAAATAGAGCTCTTTGTGGGTTCACACACACACACACACACACACACACACACACACACACACACACACACACACACACACACACACACACACACACACACACACACACACACACACAGTATCGCGCAGTATCTCTCAGCATCAGAGTATCAAGTGAATGAATGCAACTCACACATTCTCTCTGAATCATTGCAGGTTGCATATAAAAGAACACAATGAGAACACATTGAGGCATCAGGTAACATAGCGCTCCCTAATATGCAAAAACACACACTCGATTGGCCTACAATAAACATGCACACTTATTTCAAATTCTCTTAAATTCTTTCCTCATTCCCAATTCCTCACAGTAATAGTAGCTCATGCCTATTTTTCCATGCACACATACCTGGTTGTGAATAGATGTGGCAGTAGCAGATGGAGCTCCATAAATCACAGCAACAAAGAAGAGTGTGTGGCCTATAAAGCGAGCAGCGCTGTGGGGAGGAGCAGAGGACAGTCCCCGGTCTGGTCTCCAGATCACCCAGGAAGACACAGGCCTCTAGAAGAACCACAGATTACACAAGAGGACTTTTTCTGTGTATAGCTAGATTGGGTGAGAATGATTGCGTCAGATATCATTTGTGTCTGTGTAATAGTGTGCACAAATATGTCTGTACATTTGTGTTTGTGCAAATGTCTATGATGCAAGTGTGATGGTATAAATCTGTGCATAGGTTTATGTAGGTCATGGGGTCAGATGGTTATGGTTTGCTCAGATGATAGCTAAATGTAACGGTTTGATTTTATATTGAATAGACAGGATTTGTCCTGCTCTTAAAGGGTTTGCATAATTTTGCACTGTAAATGCATTAAAGTGTACTGCAGATTGCCAACACAACATAACGATAGCAACTAAAATTTTTATAGAAGGCACAGTTAAAAGTTCGATCCAGCCATGATGAGGGACAGAACATTTTGTTGGTTGATTTCGGTTTCTGTGGCGTTGTGATTGGGTATATAACCAAACCCAATAATTAATATTTTTACCATGATTTTTTTGCGTGTGACTATGCTAAGGTCAGTGTGCTGTTCACTTCTGTGTCTGATCATGGTTGTATAAGCTGCTCTCCATTAGCCAGAGGGGACTTTCCAAACTCAGCACAACCAAACCACTATTCTGCATTTCCTTTATCTTTCTCGTCACGGTTTGCTGTGGTCCGGTCATCTCCAGCGTGACCCGACAGTAGCACTCAGCATAGAAACATGCTCTCTTCAGGGCCAGTTAGTTCTCCTCGAGCCCAGATTTAGACTCAAAGTTTCAGGCTGGACTCACACAGTGCCGGCTTTCACCATCTGACTTCACGCATGACCGCAACATCTCAATGACGCCTTCGGCAGGATAATCTACAACCTCGCACACACACATAGACATCTGATGGAATGACATTCACACACATTCATGCAAACACAGCAGCGGTATTCAAATAAAGTAACATAAAGAACTGCAGTGCCGCATATGGCATTTAGTCCTGTAGCTCACTGCTGCCTCCTTTTGGCTCTCGGAGGAACTGTTTTATCAAACGTCTATATCAGGTGCTGGAGAGCCACAGTCCTGCAGAGTTTTGCCTCAACCCTAATCAAACACCTGAACAAGCTAATCAAGGTCTGAAGGGTTACTAGGAAGCTCTATATGATAAACATGAAGTTGCCTTTTTTGTTGGGTAATTTTGCAGCATGAATGGTTTTAGTTTCAGCACTTTTAAAAAATATATAATTTAAATGTGCAAGTTTAGCGATGAAGGAGGGACCAATGTAATATCTAGAAATCAGAATATTAAAGAGACTTGTGGATGGACAGTTTAGCCCCGGGTCAGTAAGAACCTCCTAGAAACCACACTGAACACCCTAGCAAGAAGAACACTTTCAACCAGAGAGGCTCAAAATGTGCAGAACTTCACATTAAGAGCACATTTGACCAAGTTCAAATCCAACTCTGCAAAATTCCACCAATTTTCACCCAAAATCAGTGGAAAAACGAAAGATTCTGCAGATTCCCGCTGAATGGCTGTATTTCAGTCAGTATGCAGTGTATCCAAACAAGGGCTGTTTTTCCCGCAATTTCATTCTTGTTGCATTGACATAAATGAGATGCTGTCTATACTCCTTTTGTACATTCCCAGGGGAAATAACAGTCACAGTCAACAATACACATATTTGTGTCCAAACAGACATGAAAGAGAGCAGTGCTGCTGCTCTTACATCAGAATAATGACAGCAACAGAGTTATTTCATTTTCATTCTGCAGTGTTTGATCAGATGCCAGAGAACAATATGTCCGAGGCTCAACGGAAATGCTGCCCGATGCTTTATGATTCAAACCTCAAGTGGCGTGTTGAAGCCGTTACACCGTGTGCTAACCAGACGATGCAGCAACACACTCTCTTTTACACACTGACGGCCCGTTCACGCTGACACTGATTTGCAGTTAAAAATGAGAGTTGGTGATTTGAAGCGACATGAATAATGTTATTTGATAAATATATAAAATAGTAAAATGTAATAAAAAGTTTACTGACTCTAAACTTTTTGAATGTCATTAATGTCCAAAGTTCAAACAAAGGGAAACTGTGACATATGTATGGATGAGAGTGGTTATTTCATCCATCTGCACCCTAACGTGTATGAAATTTAAAAGCTCCAACCTCAACCTGACAAAACTCTGAGATCATTTTTATTTTATTTTACAGCTTGAACCAATGACCACTCTTTCGTTTACCCCAGTAATCATAACGGTAGGTCATGACGGTCTGATCTGATACAGCTGTGATCTGCAGTCATGTCCTTTATCATGGTAAACAGATTTGAGGGGATAAACTAAACTCATATGATGAAGAGGAGCCATCTAGTGGTTACATGATTTACTTTAACCTAGTAATAATCTCAGTGCAATTCTTGATATCCCTATTGGTTTATTTTCTGGTTATTTTTGCATGTTGTTGTGCTTTTATTTACAGAGTTTGTGCCAATGTTTTTTCTGTGCTGTCTGAGTTTAATACAGAACAGCGGGGCGAGGGAAACGGGGGATTTAGAGCACATTATGAAAGCAGCACGCAGCTGTACAGAGAAGAATCAAACGATTCCTTGATCTTCTGATAGTGAAGAGAAAACAACTGCAACTCTATCAAAATTTCCTTATCAAAAGGAAAAAAACAACTTGTTCTCAATTTCCAAATCGTTCTGAGGTCAGACACATGAATACATCCATATTACTCGCTGAGGTAATAATGAGGAAGCAGGAAAGACACAATTATTCCTAAACAATGGAATAACACATAAGATGCTGTCAAAGCCTGTGCTGTTTCAGACTGTGTGAAAATGGTTTGTTCGAAGATTCATTCTCTCAAAACCCCGCGTTTCCACAACCCTGCTCTGCTATGATTGGTCAGATGGTCCAGTCTGTTGTGATTGGTCTACTCTGCTATGATTGGCCAGATGGCCCAGTCTGTTGTGATTGGTCTACTCTGCTCTGATTGGTCAGATGGCCCAGTCTGTTGTGATTGGTCTACTCTGCTCTGATTGGCCAGATGGCCCAGTCTGTTGTGATTGGTCTACTCTGCTCTGATTGGCCAGATGGTCCAGTCTGTTGTGATTGGTCTACTCTGCTATGATTGGCCAGATGGTCCAGTCTGTTGTGATTGTTGTACTCTGCTCTGATTGGTCAGATGGCCCAGTCTGTTGTGATTGGTCTACTCTGCTATGATTGGCCAGATGGCCCAGTCTGTTGTGATTGGTCTACTCTGCTCTGATTGGCCAGATGGTCCAGTCTGTTGTGATTGGTCTACTCTGCTATGATTGGCCAGATAGTCCAGTCTGTTGTGATTGTTGTACTCTGCTCTGATTGGTCAGATGGCCCAGTCTGTTGAGATTGGTCTACTCTGCTCTGATTGGTCAGATGGCCCAGTCTGTTGTGATTGGTCTACTCTGCTCTGATTGGCCAGATGGTCCAGTCTGTTGTGATTGGTCTACTCTGCTCTGATTGGCCAGATGGTCCAGTCTGTTGTGATTGGTCTACTCTGCTATGATTGGCCAGATGGTCCAGTCTGTTGTGATTGGTCTACTCTGCTATGATTGGCCAGATGGTCCAGTCTGTTGTGATTGGTCTACTCTGCTCTGATTGGTCAGATGGCTCAGTCTGTTGTGATTGGTGTACTCTGCTCTGATTGGTCAGATGGCCCAGTCTGTTGTGATTGTTGTACTCTGCTCTGATTGGTCAGATGGCCCAGTCTGTTGTGATTGGTCTACTCTGCTCTGATTGGTCAGATGGTCCAGTCTGTTGTGATTGGTCTACTCTGCTCTGATTGGCCAGATGGTCCAGTCTGTTGTGATTGGTCTACTCTGCTCTGATTGGTCAGATGGCTCAGTCTGTTGTGATTGTTGTACTCTGCTCTAATTGGTCAGATGGCCCAGTCTGTTGTGATTGGTCAACTCTGCTCTGATTGGTCAGATGGTCCAGTCTGTTGTGATTGGTCTACTCTGCTCTGATTGGCCAGATGGTCCAGTCTGTTGTGATTGGTCTACTCTGCTATGATTGGCCAGATGGTCCAGTCTGTTGTGATTGGTCTACTCTGCTCTGATTGGCCAGATGGTCCAGTCTGTTGTGATTGGTCTACTCTGCTATGATTGGCCAGATGGTCCAGTCTGTTGTGATTGGTCTACTCTGCTCTGATTGGTCAGATGGCTCAGTCTGTTGTGATTGGTGTACTCTGCTCTGATTGGTCAGATGGCCCAGTCTGTTGTGATTGTTGTACTCTGCTCTGATTGGTCAGATGGCCCAGTCTGTTGTGATTGGTCTACTCTGCTCTGATTGGTCAGATGGCCCAGTCTGTTGTGATTGGTCTACTCTGCTCTGATTGGCCAGATGGTCCAGTCTGTTGTGATTGGTCTACTCTGCTATGATTGGCCAGATGGCCCAGTCTGTTGTGATTGGTCTACTCTGCTCTGATTGGCCAGATGGTCCAGTCTGTTGTGATTGGTCTACTCTGCTATGATTGGCCAGATGGTCCAGTCTGTTGTGATTGTTGTACTCTGCTCGGATTGGTCAGATGGCCCAGTCTGTTGTGATTGGTCTACTCTGCTCTGATTGGTCAGATGGCCCAGTCTGTTGTGATTGGTCTACTCTGCACTGATTGGTCAGATGACCCAGTCTGGTGTGATTGGTCTACTCTGCTCTGATTGGCCAGATGGTCCAGTCTGTTGTGATTGGTGTACTCTACTCTGATTGGCCAGATGGCTCAGTCCGTTGTGATTGGTGTACTCTGCTCTGATTGGTCAGATGGCTCAGTCTGTTGTGATTGGTCTACTCTGCTCGATTGGTCAGATGGCTCAGTCTGTTGTGATTGGTGTACTGTGCTCTGATTGGTCAGATGGCCCAGTCTGTTGTAATTGGTCTACTCTGCTCTGATCGGTCAGATGACTCAGTATGTTGTGATTGGTGTACTCTTCTTTGATTGGTCAGATGGCCCAGTCTGTTGAGATTGGTCTACTGTGCTCTGATTGGTCAGATGACTCAGTCTGTTGTGATTGGTGTACTCTGCTCTGATTGGTCAGATGGCCCAGTCTGGTGTGATTGGTCTACTCTGCTCTGATTAGTCAGATGGCTCAGTCTGTTGTGATTGGTCTACTCTGCTCTGATTGGTCAGATGGCCCAGTCTGTTGTGATTGGTCTACTCTGCTCTGATTAGTCAGATGGCTCAGTCTGTTGTGATTGGTCTACTCTGCTCTGATTAGTCAGATGGCTCAGTCTGTTGTGATTGGTCTACTCTGCTCTGATTGGTCAGATGGCCCAGTCTGTTGTGATTGGTCTACTCTGCTCTGATTGGTCAGATGACTCAGTCTGTTGTGATTGGTCTACTCTGCTCTGATTAGTCAGATGGCTCAGTCTGTTGTGATTGGTCTACTCTGCTCTGATTAGTCAGATGGCTCAGTCTGTTGTGATTGGTCTACTCTGCTCTGATTGGTCAGATGGCCCAGTCTGTTGTGATTGGTCTTCTCTGCTCTGATTGGTCAGATGGCCCAATCTGTTGTGATTGGTCTACTCTGCTCTGATTGGTCAGATGACCCAATCTGTTGTGATTGGTGACAAAACCAAAACCCTTCCAGTCTCATCTACAACTAGTGTCTGAGGGCGGGGCAAAGACAACATTGTTCACGGGCAGCCACTGAAAACCATAGGCTGACATTATGCAAATGTGTTACATAAGTATGAAACAGGAAGTGAAACTGGAATTGCTGACGACATGTTTTTTAGGAGACAACTTTATTTGTTGTAGATTTTCATCTTTAAAACTTTGCAGACCTTTTACATTCACAGACAGCTATAACACACTAATAATAATGGTAATATTCGAAAAAGCAAGATTTTGATCTTTGGAAAGAGTATCCATGAAGTGTCCAGGTAAAGAGTAAAGCCTCTTACTGTATAACTGTCATCGGGAAGTTCACAAAGTTTGATTGACAGTGAGGAAAAACCAAAAAAAAAACCCTGCAAGACCCAACAAGTTCCAACCAAACAGAGCCGATAACAGCTGACAGATCTGATAGATACATTTCTGTCTGAGGCAGACCAATACATCCGTCACACACAGTGATAACATCTCTCTGTGGTAAAGAGTCTCTCGAAAGATTTACAACTTCACATGTAAAGCAGAGAACAGTTACAAGCATCTGCACTGTTTTATTCTGTAGCACAAATATTGCATAATGTGCAATTTCAACACTTAATTGTGCCTCAACAATCAACTGATTCAGTTCAGTTTGTGCTTACCTCAGCCTGAACCAGTGCAATTAAAATACTAAAATATCTATAAAGGAATAAAGTGTTCAACTGTAAAGAACATATGAGGTATATTTTAAGATATTTTACCGCATTATCAAAAGTGAAAGTGCAATATGACCTAGACATGTTCTTGGTGGGTTTTGTGAGATTCACCCTAAAAGAACGATACTAGGGGGAAAAAAATGGTACAAACTTAGCAATCTAGTGTAATAAAAATGGTCTAAGAATATTTCATACAAATTGGTTCAGTACAAACACGAAAAACATACAGAATAAAAATGTATAAAAGTTTTAAAATCACATATAAATAACATCATAGACTGAGTTTCTTTAAGAATAAATAAGAGAACTAGTATTAGTAGATGTAGTGTTAAAACACACTAGCAGGCACTACAAAATCAAAAATGTATGACATTGATTTCATATACAGCATATCTAGAAGTCTTTATATTATTGCTCTGCTGAGATCTAGTGTGCACTGAGCAGGGAGGCGATGTAGACCCAAACGGAGAGCACGTTACCGGGGTACGGGTGCACGTGGACCGCCAAGGCAAACTCTACGTTTGGCGCTTCGGCCTTATGAACCCCTGTGCTGTGAACGGCTTCAATGATGGGCCGGATCTCTGAGAAAGGAAGGTGCAGGGGAAACCCAGATATCTGAAACAGAACAATTAACATGTATGATTAAATATCATCTCAATGAGCACGCCTGGCCCTTATACTGATCTGAGAACAGTGTTAGCTAAATGAGCTGGCATTTGGGTTGTATGTCAGGGTGTTTCAGAGAGACGGAGATCAGCATTGCAACATGAACATTTATTTACACAAACAAAACAAGAGTAAATCCATGCACGGGACAGGGAGAAGTAGACAAAAACAGGGCAGGCAAAAACAACTGACAATGACGCACACGATACATCCACAAAGGACAACACTAGTGATGTCCGATTCTTGAGTGAATCGTTTTTTTTTAAAATTATTCTCAGGAAGTAAGCCAGTTCATAAAATCAAACTGAATTAAACTTTAGTCAAGAAGCACGTCCGACTCAAAATGAACCGAATGAGCCGATTAAACCAACAGTCAATGTTTGCCGAGGATTCAAACGAGTGAGTTGACGGTTCTGGAAATAGTTTTATTAAATAGGCCTACATTTTTATCAAAACAGGAAAAACCTGAATTTTACTATAGTTTATTGTGCATGCAGATTATATTTTAAGTTGTAAAGCAAAATCAAAGTGTTTATGAGGCTGGTTCATTCTTTATATACTTTAGACATTTAGAACATATCCGCATTTATGCATCAATGTCTGTAATGTGTGCTTTAGGTTACATAACTTTTGAGAAACTTATCCAAGATGTAGGCTACTCAATATTGGTCAGCTGTATCTGACATGAAGGATCAGTGAAACTGTGACCACAAACACCATTAACTTAAGTGAATAAAGGCAAGAATTAATATCAGCAATATGTGTTCAGGCAAATAACTTTATATGCTTTAACACAAATTACTTTATTTGAATGTTTTATTGATATAACATGACACTGAGTTGTTAGAAAAGAAATGCGTAGTGACATCATTGCGTGATGACGCAAGGAATCGTATTTTTGAACCGGTTCATTTAAACAAACTTTCCGAAAGAACCAGTTCGAGGATAAGAATTGGACTTCCCATCTCTAGACAACATCAGACACTGAACAAGGGAAACAAATACGCAGGATAACGAGAGGCTAACTAGCAACAGTGAGGGTAATCAATCACTATGGCAACAACAACAGACAAGGGTAACGATAGAAACAATAGTATACCAGGAACTAAACGGAGGACGTGAACACTGGGAACAGAAATACACTTCAAAATAAAAAGTCCAAATAGCAAAAACAAGAAAAACAAAACCAGGGAACATTTAACAGCGTAAAGTGTCATTTCTAGCAGAGCACTCACCCTGTATTCTCCCAGAAGGCTTTGCAGCTCGAGGCGATGTTCCTCAGCCACCTCTCGTCCTCCGCTCAGCTCTAATTTTGGCAGGAACTGGCGTAGCGTAGAGATGCAGTAGCGGTTCCAGCGAGTGGGGTGACGGGGACGCCAGTCCATGATCTTCTCCCTCAAAACCTTCTCGATCCTACATCACAGCACAGATGATTACTGCATGAATATGACTTCATAACATGCCCTAGAATATGTGTACCTACAGTGGATATGAAAAGTCTACACACCCCTGTTAAAACAGCTGATTATTGGCATGTAAATACATTAGGGATGCACCGATATGAAAATTTTGCCTGATATCGATAATTCTTTATATTTTAAAGCCGATAACCAATATGTTGGCCGCTAAATCTAAATGCAAATTTTTAGAGAGCCTGATTACAAAAACAAATGAATCACCATTAAAATCCATGTCCCAAACACACAATATAAGGATGTTCTCATTATTATTTTATGTAGCCTATAACTGTATTTTCCTTTTCAAAGTGATGCCAATCCTATTTCAAGCAATTCAAAATCATATCAGATCAATAGACTTTTGATCTACTCAATAGATAATCAAGACTTTTACAACTAACCTGTCTTGTAACTCCACGGCAGCTGCTTTATCCGTGTGTCTGTACACTAGTGCCTCCGGCTGAAAAACATCACTCAAAATCAATTCTGACATCAGAATCTGTGACCCTGTTAAATGGAGGCCTGTGATTGGTGGAGCCGTCCTCACCTGCACACTAGAGAGGCCGGGATCAGGGAACGATCGTGAGAAAAACGGTTTCCAGAGCTTTGTCTTAGAGACATCAAAACTCATTCTCACGGGAGCAGCGTATGCCTGGATATTAAACCACACCTGAGACACATGGACACAAATATACAAATAATCACACACTATTTGACCACATCACATCAAATAAAAGCCAAAACACACTGTAATCAACTTCAATGCCGCTTTGACAGAAATGACATGTTTGTGCAAACAGGTCAAAAGTTTGTAAATATTTTTTTTAATGTTTTTGGGTCTCTGCTGCTCACCAAAGCTGCATTTATTTGATCAAAAACACAGTAAATATAGATAAATATTATTGCAATTTAAAATAACTCTTTTCTGTATGTGTATGTATTTTAAAGTGTAATTTATTCCTGTGATCATTTCTGATTATCATCAATGTTGAAAACAGTTGTGGAAACATTGAAACACCATTTATTTGAAATATAAATATTTTGTGACATTATTAAAGTCTTTAATGTCACTTTTAATCAATTTAATGTGTCCCTGCTGAATAAGTTTTTTCTTTTTTTTTTTTTTTTAAGAGTCTTACCCCAAACTTTTGAATGGTAGTGTATCACAGTTTCCACAACCTACAAAAATAAGAGTTAATTGACAACTACTAACTATTAATGTGACTTCTGGTTTTGTGGAGAGCTTTGTTTGTAGTTGTAGTTTCAGATCACAAATGCAAACGATATGCATCTTTTTTTCTTCTGAAAACACTGAAAACAGAGAGTGGCTACTATATAGTTTTCATCTGGTTTATAAATAAGACTGGGAAATGACCACTACACTTCACATCATCTAGCCTGTTGAGCCTTGAGTCTGTTGTGCCACATTGCTAGCGGTTGATGTATTATACATGACAAACAGACATCGACTAATTATGTACATTTTTTGAATATGTGGATTTGAACTGAATAGACACATCATCGATTTCTTTTCTAAATAGACTGTTGTCACTGTTATGAATATGCAACTACTGATATAAACCTTGTATTTTAATTTCCAGTGAGCAGAAAAAATAGTGAATATTGGTTAGCAAGCTCGCTATGTCAGAATGCACATATGTCAGTCAAGTCTGAACCAAGACGCAAACCTGTAGCAACGACGCGAGACTGTCTGACGGCCGAGTCTTTTGAGCAGTTGGTTAGTGTTTTATACACATTGTCGTATTAAAGTCATTATGATTTATTCACCACTATGTTATTGTTGATAATTGCACATTTGATTCATTTTGAAATTCTGTTTTCAACATTGATAATAATAAGAAGAAAAGTTTCTTCAGCATTAAATCCTCATATTAGAATGATTTCTGAAGGATCATGTGACACTGAAGACTGGAGTAATGATGCTGAAAATACAGCTTTGCTCACAGGAATAAATTACATTTTACAATATATACTCACATAGAAAACAGTTATTTTAATAATATTTCACAATGTTACTGTTTTACTGCATTTTTAATAATATAAATGCAGTCTTGGTGAGCAGAAGAGACTTTTAAAAACAATACAAAATCTTAATTATTCAAACTTTTGAACAGCAGTGCATTTTAAATTGATTGTAATATGTATTTTAGCAGAGATTAAGTCAGTTATGTGAGTGTTATGTGGCTATACTAACGTTGTCTGAGTTGATCAGGCAGCCGATGGTCTGTAGGGGGCAGAATGTGTCGTATTGTCCGTAGTGCTGCCCAGTGCTGGGGTTCCAGATCAGATAGCGGCTCTGCTCATACGTCAAAACGTACGCGGTAGGGCCCTGAAACAATGACACAGGCATCAAACTAAAACACATGTCCATCACTGATGTATGTTGTTATAGTCTCACTAACACAGAGATGTGATTTTCAACCACTTCTTTCAGATGTGGTCACATTAGCAAGGTGGTCATTTTGCGGGCAAAAACGGTCCTTGTCTTCTGTCAATAGTGTAAAGCACAGCTCACACACAACTCGCTGTGGCTCAAACTAAGCTTTCTGTTGGTCATTGTGGTGAATTCACGACACCAACTTGAATCTGATGCGAAATCTAGTGAGAAAATCTTTCATCCTCACATGACATTCCTGATAGCGTGGATTCCTATTGAAATGACTGGACTTGACCTGTGTGAATTAGCCAGACAGCGATTAGCAGAGAGGCCTGTGACTGAGACTCACCTCAGGAATGGCGGATCCTATGATCAGCCAAGCCCGTTTCCCCATTGACAGGAAGTAGTTACAGAGCAGAACTGCATGCTCCTCCTCATCTCCCGCTAGCAGCGTTAGGAATTGCTAAAAACAGCACAAATTACACAACGAGCGTATATATATATATATATATATATATATATATACAGCAATATCCGGTGTCTGAATATTTTTTTATTTGAATATATATTCAAATTAAAAATTATTCAGACACTTGATATCATTTTTGATATTGTTTTACACATGCAGGACACTATAGTTCATTTATGTAAGTGAGGAGAGCAAAATAAAGTCAAATTTATACCCAAAAATTCTTCATTCAGTGACTACCAGTAAAATTTATAAAAATTTAGGACCAAAAATGATTCAGACACTTTGACCTGACCCTGTTTTGCTTAAGTGTTTTTTCTTTAATTGTTAATGCAACCTTTTTACAACAGACTGAACAAAATTAAGCATTGCTAGGCAATTGGTTGATCTAAATTGGTATCATCTAATTGTGTAGTTAAATGTAACTGCTGACATATTCAACATAATTCATCAACATATTCAACATAATTCCTAATTTGAGGAATTTAACTCTTAGTTATTGTCATATTTTATTACCATTTTCGAACCTATAGCGAATAAACTGTGATAATGTGAGAAATATTGAAGGTGTCTGAATAAATTTTGGGTTTGACTGTGTATATATATATATATATATAAAACACAAACTGAAAGAACAGAAGCAAATAGTGAGAGAAACGCCTCACGTCGCACGTGCTCCATAAGTCACAGACTCCTGCGAACGACACGCTGTCTGGAAGAGAGGGAACGAGCGACACGTATCGTGCCACTAACTCCTGAGGAGAGACAGAACGAGAGGATGAACAGAAAGACACCAGAGAAGGAGTGCCACAGAGTGTGTGTGTTTGTGTGTACGGACCGCGGCCTCCTGAGGGCTGTTGGGGAAGGCGTCCAGCAGCTCCTGCGGGGGGTTCAGAGGTCGTATGAAGCGTGTGGCGAACACGGTTTTGCCGTTGATGTCGATGACGGTGGACAGACAGGGCCGGTCAGGGAAATGCCGACTTGCCTCCTTCTCAAAGACTTCACACGCTATCAGCAAACGCTCAACTTCCTGAGTGTCAAACTGAGGTCAGAGGGAAAGGTCAGAGGTCATTTAGCACAGTGGTTTCTCTTATAGTAATTCATTTGAGCAAAATGTTAATTTTAGGCATTGCTAATCTTAGACACAGTGCATCCACTACCGTTTGGGGTCGCTTTTTGTGTTTTTGAAAGAAATCTTTAATGCTCACAAATCAAAAATTCTGTAAAAACAGTAATACTGTGAAATATTATTACAATTAAAAATAACTGTTTTCTACGGAAGCTTGTTTCCGCCATGGGATAAAAAAAAAGATAATTGCGACTTTTCCCCTAACAATTCTGACTTTTTTTTGCAATTACAGGTTTATGTATCGCAAATCTGACATTATTAATTTGCATTTGCGACTTTATATCACACAATTGCGAGAAGAAAAGTCAGAAAAAGTATTATGAGATAAAAAAAAAATCACCTTTTTTATTCAGTTGCGGAAACAGCCATACTTTTCATAGTTTTCCAATCAATATACTGTAAAATGTAATTTATTCCTGTGATCAAAGCTGAATTTTAAGCATCATTACTCTTGTCTTCCATGTCACATGATCCTGCTCAAGAAACATTTCTTATTATCATTATGTTGAAAACAGCTGTTGTGCTGCTTCATTTTTGTGTGGAAACCATGATACATTTTTTCATTATTTTATGATGACTAGAAAGTTCAGAAAAGAACAGTGTTTATTTGAACCAGTAAACGTGTTTATAATGTAAAAGATGTCTATCACTTTATCGCATCCCTGCTGAATTAAACTATTAATTTTTTAAGAAAATTAAAAAATCGAACTGACCCCAAACCTTTGAATGGTAGCGTATAAACAAGTAAATTTGACATTTATTATTACACTTACTGATCCAAACAGAACTCCACTAAACACACAACACTTACAGGGATGTTCTGGGTAAAGCTACAAGTAATACAAGTAAAGCTCTATGATGCTCACAGATGCTGTCGATCACGACAGAAAATTATTTCAACTTATCTCTCCATTAGTAAAAACAAACACAAATCGTGTAATGCACTTACATACAATCGAAGTCTATGGGGCAAGACATTTTGAAATGATTCAAATAGAAATGTGCTGCTTGTGTATTTGTAAAAGCACTTCTATTAATTGATCTACTTCAAATGTGTTTTATATGAGCTGTGAAGTTTCTAAATGGCCCTTTTAGAGGCGGGCTACAGTTATGGATTCCTGTTGGTGGATTTTTCTCTTTCTGTGCATTTCATGTGAAAATCTCCCATTTACTGGCATTATAACTTTACACAGACAAGGCTACTAATAAATGTTACAACATTGATCTCATATTAACAGAACATGTTCAAATATGTTGGTCATACTCCAAGAAAAGTGTGTATTTTATTGTAATTGAGGGATAAGTCACAAATATTTCCTGTGGTAATCGTCAGCAATTCAGATTGCTGTACTTGTACTGATCCCAGAATATTCCTTAATAAAACTAGGTTGTCTGGGATATCAGACTCCAAATCTGTTACCTTTATTTCCTTCATCTATTAAACGCAGTCCAAAGACAAGAAAGAACAGAGAGAGAGAGAGAGAAAACAATACTGAAAAAATGTATAAAAATCTTACTTTACTCCTAAAAGCCGTTTTGGGTAAGAAGATAAGAATTAAAATATATAAGCTCATTTGTATCATCACATCGGACATGATGCTGTCAGATCTGGCTCCTGTACCTTCTCTCTGATGGTGTCTCCTGGCACCAGCTGGGGTTCAATGGTGATGAAGAGGCTGAGGAAGGTCCCTTCGCTCAGGCTGCGGATGGTGTCATATCCCCCTTCACTGCCCAAACTGCGCTCCTTACTGTATCCCAGCAGCACTGGAGGAGTGGACACCTTAAACGTCCCGTCAATCTAAACATACAACGTACAAATTCAACTAAACAAAGATCACGATCAATCAAACCTGGATATTTTCAGCTTTACTGAAATAAAATAGCCAATCAAATTTAAGGGTGTGTTCACACTTGTATTTCGGCTCTCTTTGCCATTTTGGTGCGGACTAAAAAAAGAAAACGATACATTTAGTCCTGGTTTGCTTAGCGTTCACTCTCATTTTGAACACCGAACCTAAGGATATCAAATAAAAAACAGCTTTTGTGAAGTATATTTTGCAACAGAACTTACCGAACATATAAAATAATGCTGTGTTCTGGGATAAATGTGCTCGTTGTATGTGTGTAGATGCATATGATGGTATTTTGACCCGCTGAGAACTCGTGAAGAGCTTATAAAACCCGTAAATGAGATAAAACAGCGTCAGGAATCCCTCCGCCACACAAATGAAGATCTGCTGTGAGGAGACGCGGTTCTGATCCTGTACTGAACTGTGGTGGGAAACATCATGACATGAAGAGAAAAACAGTCATGCTTGAGCATTCTGACCTTTTTAGGGTCGCATCTTGTGACATCCCATTCTGCTTTTGGTTTGTTTAGATGTCTTTGGTCTATGCTGGGTTCATATTTCAGTCGAACCGCACCAAAATGCATTTGGAAGTGGATCTCGGTCTACTTTTTTGGTGTGCGCGGTTTACACTTCAGGCTCATTCACACCAAGGACGATAACTGTAAAGATATAGTTCTAAAAATTGTTATATAAAATAATAGCATAGTCCACACCACAACTATAACCATAATGGCACAGTGAAACAATATGGTTGGAGCGATTTTTTTTTTCAGCTGATGAATGATACAACCATTGAAAGCCAATCAGAATCCATCCTGCTTTAAAGAGCTCCAGTATTCAAAGCGGCCGACGAGAAAACTGGAGTGTGTGTGTGCTTAGAATAAACAGAACAATATCATCCGCTGGTGTGGACTGGACACTAACTTTAGATATCTTTATAGTGAACAGGCCTTTATTCAAATGAACTGTACTAACAGAGCGATCGCACCAGAGTTTGTTTTCATTGAACCAAACCTGCCACATGTGAACACACCCAAAAATAGTTTGGGTTTCCATTCAAACATGAAATCTTGTACTTCATTCCTTGAACATGACAGTTTCTACTAGAAATGTTGAATGAAGTGACAGAGACAGAGTTTGTGTGCAGTGTTAGCGTTTAGCATCTTGCCCGAGACTGCAGGTAGATGGTGCTGAAGGGAATCTTGATGGAGCCGAGCCAGTGTCTCTCTATACGGGTGTGAATGGTGTTTCCTCTCTCCCTCTCGTCCTGAAGGAGTTAAGATCCACCGCTCGTGTCATTAGCACATCATGAAGATTAACATGACACACATCTGAATGTTTCTCACCTCCACCACTTCACAGAGAACCTCGTCGAAGATGTTGATGAAGACCTCATCTCTGACCGACTGCAGACTGGTGGAGCTGTAGTCTCCGTTAGGAGCACTGAGTGAGATCAAGGAAAACAAGATCAACTCAATGTGAAAACTGAGGAAATAACACTTCTGACTAAAAACCTAGTGAACCGCTTACCAAAACAGCATTTTAAGGCATCAAAGGTGCACTCCCAAAATGAAGGGACACTATGCCGCCTTCTAAGACACCTCATTTTCTGGCCAAATTGTATCATTGCACAATGAAAAAAAGGAACTCAGACGAAATGGAAAATTTTCAAGAGAAATAAATATTATTAATATACATTTATTTAAAAAAATATTCATGCCTCATTCAATACTTGGGAATATCAATTAAAAAATACATTTTGTTCAAAGAAATAATAAATATTATTAATGTATTTTTTAATCTTTATACTTCATTCGATACTGGAGAATATCAATAAAAAATATATTTTGTTCAAAGAAATACTAAATATTATTAGTGTATTATTTTAATATTTGCGTTTCATTCAATACCGGAGAATATCAATAAAAATTAAATAAAAAATATAATTTGGTAAAAAAAAATATATATATATTACTAATGTTTTTGTTTTTTAATCTTTATGACTCTTTCAATATAGGAGGATATCAATAAATATACAATTTGTTCAAAGAAATAATAAATATTATTATTGTAAATGTATTAAAAAAATATGTATGTTTCATTAAATACCGGACAATATTAATACAAATAAAATCTGTCAAGAAATACTTTTTTTTTAAAATACTTGTACTTTATTAAATACTGGAGAATATCAAGAAAAAAATAAAGAGAAATTATAATTATTAATCTACATTAATTAAAAAAAAATATTGATGTTTAATTCAATACTGAAGAATATCAAGGGAAAAAAGGCCTATTTTACCCACATTGTGTTCTATGTGCTGTGAATTTTTATGCTTATTAGAGTATTGTGTTATTAGTTTAGCAACATGCTATTTGTGTGTTGCTTAGAGCCGCTGACTATGTAGAGCGTTTCAAATGAGTCACGGTTTCAAATGAGTCACGGTTTCAGATGAGCCACGGTTGAGGTTTCATTTCAGTCAGGAGGCCGCCTTAGAAGACAGCAGCCTATGTAGACAGCAAGCCGTTCACTAGGTTTAAGAACAGAGCTATAGTGACATGCTGATGTGATGTTACACTAGCTCTCAAAGCCTGACCTGAATGGCAGAACGATCTCCTCGTTCCAGCAGGGGTTTGGACCCTCGGCGGTGGACGTCTGAAGCACTGAACGCTGGAAAGACACCTCCACAAACGGCCTGATCAGGGGCTAAAACACACATACATGAATACACACAGATATAGTTAAAGGTGCATTAAGCCATCTCAGAGAAAAGCTGTTGATTGCTAAATGTCAGTTCTGTGTATGTGCTGAACAAAATATGGTGTTTCTATGGTGTAAATAGGATAAAAAACAAAGTGGTCCACGGACACTCTTGTAGCCAATCGGTAGGAGGTGTATCTGCTCATGATGCGGAGGGAACGAGTGAGTGAACAAGCTGGACATTTGTATAAAGACTACAGAAAGAGAGATAGCTGAGATATTACCAAAGGTCATGAATACATTTGTAAGGAGGTTTACGATCAGGCAAGAGCTTTAGGACCAGCGTGAATATTTAGAAAAGTTTTCCAGCGCTGGAGAGACTTCAGAGAGCGGGTAGGTCTGAAAACGGACTCGGAGGTTTATTTTTGCTCGACACGTGAGTAACATTGGTTTTGGAATCAAGATATGCCGTTGTTGTTGAAACACAGTTGAAATGTAGTTATTTTAGGGGCGGAGCATCCTAGGGAGGGGGTGTGTTTGTTTGGCTGTCGATTTCAAATATAAACAGTGTCTCTCAGAAATCGCTTACTGCACTTTTAAATATAATGTAAAGTACAGGATTGGTGCCGTCACGCTGATACCTGTCCGAAGGGCCACTCACTGCCCTGCTGGTTTATCTGGGACGACACAGGAGCTGCAAATGGCTCTGTGAATGATCGTCCAGACTTAGCCGACACAGGGGGCTTGCTGAAAATACAACAAACAATACATGAGAGAAAGCAGTCATTTAGTGTCTTCTTAGCGCTTAACTTTCCTGGGTGTACAGGTACCTGGGATAAAGTCTGCGGACGGGGATGTCGTATCCTCTGATAATGTTGACCAGGAGTTTGATGTCTCCGTCTGAGAGGTTTTGAGCGGTCACCTTCTTCCTCTCCTTCCTGTGAGGCTTCAGGGGCCGCCTGGGCTCGGCCAGTTTGAACAGGTTCCAGCCCAACACCCTGCAAAAGCATCCGCTGAGAGTCAGTGTGGAGATATCCCATAACACACTGCAGTATTAGTGAGGGATTTCAGTTAACATTCAGCTTGAACAATAGACAGTGAGACACAGGACTTTATCAGCCTCACATACAGTTTGTGTTTTTAAAGTCTCTAATTCTATCCTGTACAACCACAAACACAATCTACTAACAGATGCTGATGTTGAACACGCAAAATAGTATTTCACGGCTGACTGAATTTTTATTGAATTTGATTGGTTGAGCGGCATTCCAATAGTGCTGATAAGGAAGTTTTTTCAATGTTTGCATCACTGTACTTGTCTGTGTTTGGACGTTCCTGATAGACTGTCAGTCTGTGTATTAGTGATGGAGAATGATTTATCAGTCACTCTTTCTGCAGGTGACAGAATCATGATTTATCAACTTATTTACTATTTGTTTTTCTTAATCTAAATTTGCGGAACAAAATTTAAGAACGTCATATGGTTTCTGAGAGTAAGAAAAAGCTATAAAGGAAAGATTGTGAAAAGCCCTAATATGGATATGATCTGGGTGTGTTTTATGCAAATTACTACCATGGGTCACGTGAGCACTCATTGAGAATATTCAAAATTCATTAACATTACAATGAGGTTAAGAAAAAATGTATGTGCAATTGTGCATACACACGAATTGTTTATTAGGCTAAATTTTAGGTTGAGAAGTTCTTCTGTGTGTGACAATACAAATAATCGGGCAGAGCCAAAGTAACTGACAATACTGTGTCTAAAATGCACGTTTTTTGTTTATTGATCTGCTGTATAAAAGCAATATCATATTCCCAATAATGCTGTTGTTCTGAATATCACTGTGCCTGTGAAAGCTTAAGCAGAGAAGATTATCTTTCAGCCAGTTCCTCACACAAAGCTTTAATCATTTTATAATGTTGGTCGATGTATGATTTCATTATATGGAAAAGAGCAGCATGAACATTCAGCTAAACCTCTCCTTTAGTGCTGGTCCACAAAGAAAGAGTGTCATATGGGTTTGGAACATAATGCAAAGAGAATATAACTGCACACTCTCTAAAGCACATTTTATTATTACCAACGTTTCGGCACAACAAGTAGCCTTTGTTAAAGTATAATTCCTACCTTTGCCAGGAGTTATACCATGACAAAGGCTACTTGCCGTGGCGAAAGTAATAAAATGTGCTTAAAGTCCCCCTTTAGTCAATAATTGTATCCCTTAAAACTCATCTTTGATCACCAAAATTACATATTTAAGCCTTTTTCCTTGAAAAAAAGTTATTCATGCCTTGAATGTATCTTGAATGTAACTCGACACCCTTGCCTCATTTAGTATACGCGGCTCTATGAATATGCAAATGAGCCCCGCCTCCACTCACTCACTCAGCTCAGAGATCCACTCATTGACGATCACACGTTGATCTGATTGGTTACGAGGTAGTTTGTAACGTCAGAAACATCAAACCGTGTTTTTGAGACTGTCTTTGTTTCACTGCAGTTTTAAGGAGAAAATACTCAGCAATGCTGTCGACTTATGAATTTACACACGGTTTGTCTTAAAGCACATTAAAAACACCACATAGACACATAAACAATTAAAAGCTGGATTTTCACCACAGGGGGACTTTAAGAGTGTGCAGTTATATTCTCTTTGCATTAAGTATTTTCCTTTAACTTGCACCTCAAAAGGTGTGTGTTTGCTTTGCTGTGTTTTGAGGATATGGGTTTGTAACAACATGAGGGTGAGCACATACATACATTAGAACTGTTGCTCTAAACACACTATCAGTACTCACCATACAGCAGATCAAACACACAAACACTCTCTCAGTGTGTGATTTCCACAGTAACACACACACAGACACAGACACAGACACACACACACAGACACACACACACACACACACACACAGACACAGACACAGACACACACACACACACACACACACACACACACACACACACACACACACACACACACACACACACACACACACACACACACACACACACACACACACACACACACACACACACAGCAGTGTGGGACTGGACTCCTCTAACATACTTTACACTGACTAACTCTACAGAAAATGGCATCTCATGAACACACAGATCTGAGGGGAGGAACACAAGGAAAATAAAGGAATACAAAAGAATGAAAAAAGAACAGAAAAATCCTCAGAACATACCCAGAACCTGGACCACTGAGTAAACAAACATACAGGAGAAAAAAAAGAGAAATCAAATACGAGAGCTGTCAAATAAAGATCACTTTATACAGATATCAGATTAGTTCAAAACTGGCGCTCGGCAGTCTGTGCTCAAACTACACTGCTCATGGCATGAACAAACCATAAACTGCTTCTATATAATAATCATCATCAAATACAACAGTTATTTCATTAACTACAGTGCATGAACTGGATTTAGCTTGAAAGAAAGTGTCAGCATTTGTTGCTGGGTGAGTATGTGTACCAGACCATCTGAATATGACATCTAGGAGTGGAAGGAGTCTTAAAGATGAGGATGCCTCAATACGCCTCTATTTAAAGTCTAATGAAGTAAATGAGATCAACAATAGAGATGTTTTACCCGATGCTGGGAACCTCGTCCTCCGAAACCACATCGGACAGGATGAAATGATGCTTCGCTATAAGGGAACGATTAATGACTGACTCCCGAACCTGAGACAGAGTGACAAATAGAGAATTTGAGAAGGAATTTGATTTTAAGGGCCCTTTGCAGACCAATACATACATACCACATTTATCCTATACACAACTCGCATTACTGTCCACTGTCCTTTCATGTTTAAAACATAAAGACAAAACAGAAAAAAAAAAGATATTTGGTCGGTACGATTTTTTTTATTTAATATCAAATAAAAGTTTTATTCATCAAGGATGCATTATATTGATCAAAAGTGACAGTAAAGATATATATAAAGATTAATTTTTTTAAATAAATGCTGTTCTTTAATATTTTTTTCAAGTTTCTTGTATGAAATTCAACTGTTTCCACAAAAATACGAAGCAGCACAACTGTTTTCAACATTGATAATAATCATAAATGTTTCTAGAGCATCAAATCATCATATTAGAATGATTTCATGTGACACTGAAGACTTGAGTAATGATGCTGAAAATTCAGCTTTGATTACAGGAATAAATTACATTTTAACATAGTATATTCAAATAGAAAACAGTTATTTGAAATTGTAATAATATTTAAAAAAATATTAAAATTTTGCTCTATTTTTGATCAAATAAATGCAGCCAAGGTGAGCTTAAGAGACTTTCAAAAATATTTGTAAAAATCTTCCCGACCCCAAACTTTTGAACGCTAGTCCAAGTAAGAAAGAAAGTAAAATAACTCCATAACTCATCACTCACTTTTTGCAGATATTTGGCCACGAGAGCTCGATGTGAATCAATGTGCTCATTTGTATTGATGATCTCGCCATCCTTTAGTCTCTTCTCGTAATCCTGAATCAAAATGATGACACAAATCCACCCATTTGTTCTTACATATGTTCAATTAACATATGAACTAATTACAGGTACATACTTCCTAAAAAGACAAGACTGTTATTATATCGCACTGCAGGTGCTGGAAACCTTCATTAACTGTACATTTCATTCAGACTACCCATGACATATTGCACAGACATCTACTCAACACAAGGTGGCACTACAATAAACTATACTAATTAACCATTTTTAAAAAATGTTTTCTATTTAATCTTTCAAATACTACTTTCGACTCCTACCTGGACGGTCTTCCCATTTTTATGTATCTTTTTCAAACACTATCTCTTTGAAGCCCTTGGCCATTCATCGAGTCTGGACAATCGTACGACACCCACCACTTCACAGACAGTTCTGCTGTAACAATGTTGAACACAGGCCGTTTTCACCGAGCGGCAACCTTCCGGTCTCACTCTTGAATCCAACACGGAAGTGACTTAAACTGCAATTCAGCCACTGGCCGCTAGAGACAGGCTTCCAGAAGAGAGTCAATCCCATAGACCCCCATGTTAATATGCCCAATTTCATGTCCAGAAAAAAACATGTTTACAGTCTGGTACAGAAAGTGGTTTTGGTCTATATAGCTAATTTTGCCCTTCATGAAAACTGTGAGAGGGGTGAATTTTTTTAAAAACTCACCCGTTTAAATTATATTAAGCCTTAAAGTTCTGCATAATTAAGGGCGTGGCCACTTGAGTGACAGGTGGATTGCCGCTGCTGTCACTACTAGCTGTTCGTCTGCTGTGTGTTAGGGTCACGTCACCTCAGCTAATCCCGCCTTTTTGCCCATTTTCTGTTATCCGGAAGTGACGCGCTGCCTAGATGGCGACGGCCGGCTCCGCCCACTTTTGCCTTCAGAAACCTACGGGTGACGTCACCACGGACACATATTTTTTACAGTCTATGGTTTCACAGAGGTTAAGTGATCTCACCTGGAACACTTTTTGGGATATCTCGCGCTCCATGGAGGGGATGAATTTAAAGTGCCGGAACTCCGCCACCTCCTGACTCCGCAGCCGCAGGAGACGGAAGCGACGGGAACGCTGCAGCTCCTCGTCGGTCAGGAAATTAAACTCCTCCTGAAGCTGCTCCAGACGAAAGTATTCAGGAACCGCCACATCTCCACCACTCACCACCTACATACAGAGAGAGAAAGACACCAAGAATAATACACTCCTATTGGTATTTTGAGAACTCAAATATTTGTTTTTAACTGACAAAACTGCATATTTCACCATCAATAGCAAGGTTTCTGCTGGTTTCTGTCTTTTTTCAAATCAGAATGGCTAATTGGCACAGTCATGTGACTCGCAATGATTAAAGGTGCATTCAAGATTTCTGGGAAATGTACCGAGAGTAGTTGCATGATGGAGGTGTTGTTGGGGTCGTTGGGATCGAGGCGAGACTCAGCCGCCCACTTCCCCAATTTCTTCATATCATTCAGACTAGATGCCCCGATACAGGCTATAGCGTCCATCTGCCCAAGACCACTGAAGAGAGAGAAAACAGTCCATCTTATCCAGCACAACTCTGAAAACAAGAAGCTAATGCAGGGCTGGGTCTCTGACCTGTACATGCCCCCTCCAGGCTGACTGGACGGGGGAGCAAGGGGGACGTCATCTTCCCCTACAGCCCATGACACGCAGCAGGAGAGCTTCCCAGACGTCAGCAGGGTCTGTGTGCTGGTGCCGTCAGCCTCGAAAGAGAACGGGACACCTACCACAAATGAGATGTAAAACAACCTGAAGGCTGCATCATTTGGCTTCCTACAGTTTGAGACAGCCTTTCCTGTGGGGGGCATGACTATGATGCACAGGAATTTGTTTAGGCAGGTTTTAAGAGTGTTTATTACATGGCTCTGTTGAATATTTGATTCTGATTGGTCAATCGCGCCATCCAGCGGTATGTTATTCCCAGATATTTTATTCCCAGATAACAACCGTTGAAAACAGAAACACAGTCTCATCCGGGTTCCTGAAGTCAGCAACGCTATACGCTTGATAGGATTGGTTTTACTTCGTGCATTTGGTGAGCTAATAAAATCGTAAAAATATTTTGTGTACAGTTATTTAATTATCCCATCCAGCATCGTGAACACTTTCTCTCTGCTTTCATACATACGCAGATGCTGCCATTTTATGACTGTTGTTTTGTACACCGTTGGATTATAAGAAATCAGCTATGATTTTAAAACAGTTTAATCTGAAATCAATATCTCTTATCTCCATAATTATTTATGTGGTGAAATGCTGTGTAAGTGGTGTGACTGTATGCTGTATCTCTTAAATGTCCGACTAGTTTGAACTTGTCGTGCTAGCAACTGCTCTCTCCGCGGAAGCTTTGCGTTTCAAGACATAATAAAATATATCAACTCCATTTCGCGGGGTCTTAATCACCCTGTCGGGGGTTTATTCTGAGATAACAACCGGCTGGATGTACAGTATCCTTTACTTACCACTGCCAACACCCTCGTGGTTGAAGGTGACTCTCTGGTTGCTGCTGAACTCCATCTCCTCAGATGGTGCACTGCCGGTCAGGACAGAAGATTCTGGAACCGGCACACACACCTCCACCAGCAGGGTGAAAGATGAGCCGACACCCTCAAACACCTGCGAGACAACATCCAGAACGTCTTAAACGCATACACACAAACAGCAATGGAATTGTGCATATGCACTCAAACCAACCGTACCTGTAGTTTGATGCTTTCTGGCCAGTTCACAATCTTCAGGTTGAAGATCTGACCAAAGTGGACTCTGAAATCCATGTTGAGGGCTCGACTGTCCGTCCTGGAAACTTCTTTATCGTTGTACAGGACCTTGATGAAGAGGGCACGTTTGGACAAATCCTCTCTACGAGCAAACTCGGCACTAGACAAGGCACATACAAAAACTAGTTTACTTTTTCTGGTCTTCACCCAGGCAAAAGTGACTGAAACAATGCAAGGGTTTATGGTGGTTTTCAGGGAGTTGTTAAGGTGTCCTGAGTGGTCTTAATTTCACGAGTTCACACTTACATATACTTTGAGGGAGTAAGATTTTAATGCGTATTTGGCGTGCTGTCCGGAGGGAGGGCTCCGAGCTCGGAATTCAGCCCGAACCTCCCCCCGCATGTAAGTGTTTTTTGAAACTAGGAGTGTGGAGAAGGGGTGGTGGGGGGATGCTGCAAACTGTCAATGGATCAAGGTAAGACTGCTGAGTCTATATATACCCTCTTAACATTGATTGCTAAGTGCTGTCCACTCGTTTTAATTATCTGAACGTGCTCCTCCCGAACTTAGTTGATAAAACTTCATGTTGTAATGGTGTTATTGGTGTTTGCCAGAGCCAGACTTTCTAAAGGCCAGACACATCAATCCAACATCAAAGAATTAGCAGCAACAAATCGGACTGTGTTGTCACCTCGTGTCGTTGCCTTAACAAACCACAAAGCCAATGGACAACTAGCACAATACGTTGATTAAAAATGCTAAAAAAAAAGCAGAGGAAGGGGGTTTTACTAGTGTCAACAGTGTAGAATACACTGAAAACAAGGCCAAAAGATGCTGGCCAACCGTTGGCTCTGTGTATCACAGCCTTGAGTATTCTGCATGTTTTCAGCAGATGGCTGTGCAGTAGTTCGGGTGTTGAGGATGGAGGCTTGGACATCCTGGGAAGTTGCGAAGGCGTTGCTGGAATATTGCAGGTAGTTGCCAGGGCTTTGCTGTGTGGTTGTTGAGCTGTTTTAGGTGTATTTTTTTGCCTAATTTATGTCCACAAGTTTCATTCATATAGATATACAGGACAAACAGTATGGGACAAGTTATGCCTGGAAGTTTAATACTAAAGACAATTTAAATCAGGGTGCCCAATCCTGTTCCTGGAGATTCAGCTCCAACACACCTGTCTGTAATTAGCAAGTGCCCCTGAAGATCTTAATTAGCTGCATCATGTGTGTTTGATCAGTATTGGAGCTGTACTTTGCAGAAAGGTATATCTCCAGAAGTAGGATTGGGCACCCCTGGTTTAAGGGGTTTGTTCAAATCACTAACCTCAAATAAGAGGAAAAGTAAGGGGCTGTTTACACAACACCGTTTTCTACTAAAAACGTAAAATTCGTATGCGTTTTGGCCATTCATTTACACAACAACTGCGTTTTGGTTGCCTGAAAACGCAATCTTTTGAAAACGGATTTTCAACCGTTTTTTAAAACGGCCTCTGTGTAAACAACGAAAACATGAATCTCTGAAGACGATGACGTTATGCGTATTACGTGTTAAGTCTATAGTGTTTCATCGCCATCTAATGGCCTGGCAGCAGAATACAGTGTTTTTAGTCGTTTTCGTGGATCTGTGTGAATGTGGATCATTTTGACAATGGTGTTGTCGGTACGCGGAAAACTCAAAGGAAAAACTTCTCAGTTTTAAGCATATTGTTGCCGTGCAAACATCCCCTAAGTGTTGCTTACCTTGGATAACACCGTTAGGGGCCATTCACACAAAACGTAGGTCAGTGAAGCAAAAACAAATATTTTAAAAGTTGAACTCATTTTAACTTGAGCGCCACGTTTTTAGAAAGCCGTGTCATGCAAAAGACTAGAGCGCAACGGTCAAACACATCCATCTAGCATGTGTTTACATTGAAAAACAATGGAAAAGTAGAGCAGTGAAATGGAAAAACACATTCTGTGTGAACGGCCCACATTTATTTATCTTTTTAAAGACACTCAATACCCTTAAGGTCTTAGGTAAGTGTATCAGTGTGGGTGTATGTTCATTCACCGTGGACACTGCTCATTGGGGGTGACGGGCCCGGAGACGGTAAGTTCTGGAATCAGAACCGGTTCTCCAGGTTTCCTGCGGATCCTGGCAGCCTTCTCCCGCACTTGCTCTTCCAGGGAGCCCGTGTGTGGTTTCTGAGGAGGATCCGGCTTCTCTGGCTCCTCTCCCAGCTCCTCCTCACTTTCCTCATCCTCCTCTTCTTCTTCCTGATGTCTTTTCTTTTTCTGCTTTTTCTTTAAGACTTTCTGAGAGAATCAGAAGCATGTTGTGAACATCCCATGTCAATCTGGTTTCAAACAGGATTATGGATGCATACACAGTAGTTTTTAAGACAAACATAAGTGGCTATTAATACTGACCATGATTTGCAGGAACAAAGAGACAAAATCATTGATTTTAAATGAAAGTTACTGAGTTACAAGGCGAATACCATTGAGAATATAAGCGATTGCATTGCATGTGTAGTGGTACCTGTTTTCTCTTCCAGGATTTCCACTCCTCATGTTGTCTTCTGTATTCACTCATCTTCTTCTGATAATCTTCCTCTGTCTCCGCCTGCAGCTCTTCCACTTCCGCCATAATGTCATTCTCATACTCCTGCTCGTCCTGCTCTCTCTCCACCTTCTCCCTGCAGATGTAAAGCCACGTGTCCCATTACACAAAGCACAAAACATGTGACACATGACATATGATGACATACCTCCTGACGAAGAGTTTGAAAGGCGTGTTGGTGAATCTCTGGAAGTCTCTGAGAGCTTTGAGCTCCTTCCACACTCTGATGATGCTTTTGAGGAGAGCTCTGTCCTTGTCCTGCTCCACATCTCGCAGCTGACGAGTGTGTCTGACAATACAGAGGACAGATTTAAATGTGACAGAATGACTATCATAAATATAATACTGAAGGTAAAGGTGATTGGAAGTTTCTTCAGGGTTTGTACAGATACTGTAAAATTAAATTGCAGGACTTTCGAGGAATTTTCAAGCACTACTTTTTTGGTTTTGGACTACGATCAGAGATTGCACTTATCAAACAATATCTTTAGTATTTTTTAAACTCAAATATAAGGTATCCAAAATACAACTTACAACGTATTAAATAATATATATATATATATATATATATATATATTAAATACAAAGTTTATAATTGCTATTATTGTTCAATAAAGAATATTTTATATTATAAGGTTGGCGTACCTCGTATCAAGCAAAGGTCTGATGGGGGTTTATCAGACGGGCTGCAGTGCTAATTTTGCATGACAAGATTGCATTTGTGTTTTTTTTCGAGTAGCCTACTCATATAAGAGTATATATTGCATTTAAATAAGTCAAGCACTTTTCAAGTACCTCTTCGCAAATATGGCTGTTTTCAAGGGTTTTCCAAGACTTAAATGTCAAAAAGTAAAATTCAAGTACTTTAAGCACCTTGACAAACCCTGTTTCTTACCTCACTTCCTGTTTGTACTCTGCCATCCTCTGCTGGGTCACCTGACTCAGAGCCTCTCCTCTGTGTAGCTCAAGCATATTATGTATCGTGTTCCTCAAGCCGTTCAACTACACACACACACACACACACACATTCAAAATGAGTTTTAAGAACAGGAGGCTTGGTTTTGATGCCCCTCTTCTGCGTTACCTTATCGGTCAGGAGTCGCGTGAGGCTCTTGTGTTGTCTGGTCAGGTGCTGATCGTACAGCTGGGCGAGACGGGCTGCCAGCACATGTTCACGGCTGAAGAGAGGATGATGGGAGAAGATGAGGCCCGACACATCTACATCCAGCTGGTAGTCTGACTGGGGATCGCCCATTCCAGATATGTAGAGGTTCACATGCTTTGACTTAAGAGCCTGAAACAGAGCCGACAACTGTGTAAACACCATATGTCTTTAATTCAGTATGAAGACATATCATTCATTATGCATTTCCACTAATAGTCTTAAAGGGACATTGTGTAGGAATTTCTCCCATCTAGCGCTGAAATTGTATTTTGCATTCAAACGAATTGTGCTCTCAAGCGTCTCGCTTTTTCAAATGCGTGTTGGATCTAGGGTAGCTGTTATGTACCAAAAAGCTATGACAGGATGTCTTCTAACAGCACTTTGTCGAGTTTTCCTTCGGGTGAAGAGGTTTGTTATTTCAAACAAACTGCAACTTGACACAACGAACAAACGAGTGTTACAGTATGAAGCATATAGTATGATTTCAGTTACGTGACGCTGGCTGGCTCTGAACGAAAACGCGTTGTGGAAATGCGTTGGCCTAGTACTTTTTGACCCTCTCTGCTATTATAGTTTTTCAAAATGGCGGAACGACATGGAAGCCTCCGTGGACCTACCCGTGACATGTATATAAAGATAATGATAATGGTTTATGAGGATAAGTCAGATAATTGGCAGAGGTATTTGTACACCATTGAGGACATATTTATGAATAAAAATATTGATTTTAGATAATAAAATACCTAAAAAACTACACATTGTCCCTTTAAAGGTAGATTTTTTGTTATTTTACAACAAAGGGTCAGTGAATAAAACGTTTAGAATATTAAGTTTGTCCCGTGGTTTAACTCTGCTTTAAATAAACTGAATGGCATCTATGCTAACATTAGTCTATTCATGTTCCTTCCAATCCTTGGGATTCTTATACTGAGGTTATCAGAGATCCAGCTCTGGCTCAGCGAGCTTTTGCTTTTCGACATCTAAAAATCACAACTTGTGCATGTGACCAGCTCAAGGTCCATCTCAAAGATTCAGCGTCTGCTTCTCTACAATCTTCCATAACAGAAGAACTTCTGCTGCTCCCAAACACTGCATCTCCCTGCACTGAACTGCTCAATCCCGGACCTCAAAGACTCCCACGACTTCATCTTACATTTAAAATCAATTGAATAACATAACCTTCGACTGCAATTATTCATCAGACTTATTGAACAAAACCTTACAGGTATCGTGATCATCAATATCACTACATAAGAAATTAATAGCTCTGACATAGAGCTACTATAAGTATATAAAAATTTACCACATACATAAAGTACACTCATGTAAAGCAATATATACTATATAGCAGGGGAATAACGGTATATGTATTAGTCCTGAACCATGACGGTGCGAACGTCAGTTTGGTGCATACAGTCAGATGATGAATAAAGTCAGTCACATTCGATCCACACTACAAGCCAGAAAATGTGGTAATGCACCACTGTTTGCTAACCACCACAACAGGAAGAAGAGCACAACAAGAAGAGTTGATCTACGCACCAAGCCAAAGCAAGAGCTTGCTAGTAGCCGATACACTGAGTTTAGATTAATCTTTGTGACGCGCTCCATTAACTTCACGGAAAGGAAACCTGGACGGCAGAAAGCAGCATCCTAATTGTTTTCTATATTTTACAAAAGCACAATGTTTTGTTTTTATTGTAAGTGAGAGTTAACAGTTTCGAATGATGTCTTACTCTTATCTGTATGACCTTAAATGATGGCGTATTTTAAGTTGTTTCTGCTGTTATAATGAGACCGAATCATTTGGCATTGTGTCGATGTGTGTGGTGACTCGTGGAAGTCTCACTGCAGTGATGAAATGTGTGTGTCCTGGAAACGGGAAGCCTCAGGAGCCGCTTCACTCGCTGTTTCCTCGAGGAAAGGTGAAGTAGACTCAGATGTAGAGATGGCTCTTATTCTCCTTCTCGCTCATCTTTCTAAAAAGTGTAATATTGCAACCGCCGTTGTCACCGCATGTTAATGAACTCTCACACGCAAAGAAAATGACAGTGTAGGCTACGCACATCACGTTAATCAAACCAATACGTTTGAAAAGAGCTGTTGCTGTTTCATTTTTCATTATTCTGTTTATTTTGCACTTTTATAACACAAAGAGATGGTTTTCAGTGTTGTAGCTAATTCTCATCGGTTATCAGCCATGCACTCCTGATATCCACTTCATGGTTTTCATTCTCACTCTTTTATGTTTTAATGGGTTGCATTACCAGAACACTTTGTGTCAATTAGCTCCACATGTCTGTGAGCACTTTAATATTCAGATGTCCTCATGGCACGTTCTTCTTCTGATTCAATTCAATGTGCATGCAGCAATCATAATACACAAGAATCTCGATTTATTAAACACACATGGCTGAGTGGGCTCTATTGTGTGTGTGTGTGAGAGAGTTCATCCTAATATCCATTACATATCTCCTATTTTGAGTTCTGTAGGGCGTGACCGGCACATGTGACCTCACTGCCCCGTCTCACAGCAGAATCCGTGACATCACCACACATCTGGATCCCATCTCCGTTCTCACACCTCTCATCTCAACAAATATTATTGGCAGTTCATATTGCCTGGAAACAGGCTGCATGGAGGATTTGAAACCAAAAAGTGCTAGTAAACATTAAAAGATTGCATTTTAGCTTGATTTTTAAAAGTTAAGTTAAGCTAGTAAAAAAAAAAAATTCACTAAAGAAATGTTCACATCTTGCCATGAGATTTTATTCCATGTTTTCCAGACCTAGTGACCTGGGGTCCCTGGAATTAATTATCTTCTAAAGTAAAAAAAAAAAAAAGGAAAAAGGAAAATAGATTCTGAACAGGGTTTTGTGTTGATTTCAGTAATTTTATGTTGGAAAGAAAACGGATTCTTCATCTCAAGACCAGCATCAGAGGTCTGGTGCCTTGAGACCAGAGAAAAGTCTCATCCAAAACCAGTGCATTTAACACAAGTCATGTTTCCTTTAAAACTTTGGCAAATCTAAAAACAAGTTATTTTTTGAAAGCACTCATTGAAGCAGCATGGGATCTTGTATTAACGGGACACTGTCAAAACATGGGTTTGTGATATAAAGCATTATGTACATCCAGCCGGTTATCACAAAATAAACCCAAACATGGTGATAAGGAAACCGTTGAAAAGTGTTTATTACAGAGCAACTTCCTAGTACACGCCTATTTGCCACATAAGTAAATCATTAAGACATGAAATATTGATTTGAGGTTAAATATTTGATCAGCTCATTAAAACGCAAAGCTTCCGAGAAGAAAAACACACAGAATCAATGTGATTATAGTTATTAGCTGGATGTCTGACCTTTCTGTAGGCCGTTTGCAGCCCAGGGTCCAGCTCTCCCTCCAGGTGGAAGAGAGGCGGTCTGGAGGACGACTCTTTGATTGGGTCGGGCAGAGCCATAATACGCCCATCGTCTCCAAACCACTTCCTTCCCTGCAGAAACCACAAACACTCACATTACAGACAATAGCATTTGTAAACACATTTGTTTTTTTACAGTATAATTTTTATTAGGGATGCACGATATATCGGCCACCATATCGATATCGGCCGATATATGTTCATTTTTTAATGTTATCGTTAACGGCCCAATAAAGAATTTGATCAATATATTGAATCCGATAAATAATGTATTATTTCCTTCAGCTGAGACACTTCAGATGAGCTCTGTTCACCATAATGGTTTTGAATTGCTTGAAATATGTCTGGAATCCATTCAAAAAAGGAAAATACAGTTCAGTGCAACATGTGCAGCGCAAGACATATAGGCTACATGAAATTATGAGAAGATTTTTTTAATTGTGTGCTTGGGACATGGATTTTAATTGTGAGACTTTGGTTTTTGTAATCAGGCTCTATATTTTATAGGCTTATATATATATATATATATATATCGATTATCAGCTTTCAAACATAAAGAATTATCGGTATCAGCCAAAATGTTCATCGGTGAATCCCTAATTTTTATAGAAGTTAGTATATGAAGTTTTGTGCTCTTGCCCAATCATGATTTATTTTCCTTACCTCGCCCTGCTTGAGTATTCGGTTTTCCAAAATGTTTTGATTTGTCAGACAGACGTGTGGCCTCTCGCCCACATATAACCCCTCCTCCTCCAGGTAACGGGGACGCACGTTCTCGGCCAGCTTACTCGAGGCAGGAACTGTGGGACACATGGTGTACCCGTCATTTGACCTGCTAGAGGAGGGTTAAGATAAAGAGCGTTTCTGTTTGTGTACCTGTCCTCATGCTGGGAACAAACAGTGTCTCTCGCTCCCTCTGCAGTCGCCTACTGTAGTCCATATACTCCGCTCTCCTCACTTCCAGGAAGTCCTGTGCTGATTGGTCAATGATGAACAAATCCTCCTCCTCATCTCTGACCAGTGGAGCATCTTCATCCTAAACAGGGATAGAATTGCATTAAGGGTAGTTGATATGAATTTTCCAAGAAATGAAGCACACTATATCTAATCTAAAACTTTTTTATTTTTGTTGTAATTCTTTAAAATTACAATAAATGCAATTTTTTATGGGCTAATATTAATTGAGAGACTGCATCAATAACTTGAATATATATTTGTATAATAAGTCATTGCCCAATGAACTGCAAAAAATGTATGAAAAAGGTGACCAGTCATATATAAAAATATGTATAATGTATATAAATTTTAACTAGGGCTGTCAATAGTTTACTATTTCAATCACGATTAATCGCATACTTATCGTAAAAAATGAAAACCTACAACGTGAGTCTCATCTCTGGTGTAACAAGCTGGTTCTCTTTAACT
This sequence comes from Siphateles boraxobius, assembly GCF_051911475.1. Taxonomy (NCBI): domain Eukaryota; kingdom Metazoa; phylum Chordata; class Actinopteri; order Cypriniformes; family Leuciscidae; genus Siphateles; species Siphateles boraxobius. Next base: position 1,030,367 of record NW_027509224.1, read on the forward strand.
TAGACTTAGCGCTCTTTGGACTGATTGTTTGAATGATTTCGCTTACTGGATTATTGGACTAAACACTTCCCCAGAGTTTGGCGGCTCGCAATGATCTGAACAGAGAAGTTAAATCAGGTTAAAGGGTTCAAATGGAAATTTCGGACTACCAGGGTTACATGTGCTTGTGGCATTATGGATGCTCAGCTTGATAAACTCCTGACTTTTAACATCATCTAATTGCGTTAATGAAGCAATTTAGCATGCTTCTGTCATGGTGTGGGTTTTGTCTTGTCTGTCACGTGATTCCCTGTTTGTCATGTGATCCTGCCATGTGTCTCGTCATTTTGTTATTTGTTTGCTTATTGTCCACAGGTGTTCCTTGTCTTGTTGATTAGTCTCCCCAGGTGTCTCGGATTAACCACGCCCCCTTGTTATCTTGTTTAGCTTGTGTATTTATACCTCCGTGTTTCAGTTGTGGTTTGTCGGTCGATGTTGTTGTTTGGTGTTGCTTGGAGCTGTTCCTGTCCTGAGCTCCATGTTCTGTCGTTTACCCTGGATTACCTCTTTGTTTTATTAAAGTAGTGCTGCATTTGGATTCTCTCTCCGCTTCGTCCTTGCTGCAACGTTACAGCTTCATTCATTTATTTGTGTTCAATTATTTTAACGCGTTCATTTTGAATTAACCCCAAGCGTTAACGTTCACAGCCCTCATTTTTTACCTAATATTTTGGTTCACGGACCCTAAAATATGTCTGCTGATTGAATGGTCAACGTTTGGTCACTGATATAATTTACATGCGGAAATGACATTGTTGTTAGTTAGTGTTCACCTTAACATAAAGTACATATACCATAAACAGTCTTTGTTGTTTATTCTAATCAGAAACAAACACATAAACACAAGTCACCCTGGCTTCAGACTCTTCCTCTCCTTCACACTCCCTCTCTTCCTCCCCTTCTTCTTCATCCTCTCCATCTTCTTCCCCAGATTCCCCCTCTCCTTCCTCCTCTGCTTCTCTTCTCCCGGGACGTCTTTTCTTACGTCGGCGTTGCTGTTGAGGCTCTGGGTCGAAGTTGAAGGTGAAGAAGTTGTACGCCTCTTCAGCGGTCGGCAAACCAGCTTCGGTCTGCTCAGACACCAAACACACACATCTATGTCAGGATTTGAGGATTTCTAATGTATTTCTTAATTCTGTTCACACACGTCACCTGATGTGGGAAATATCATCTTTATCAATACACACATGCAACTATGCACAAGGTAGAGTGTAAAGAAATCAGAAACTATCCTTTTATAATATGTAATATTTATTGCTTTCTTTACCTTCAGAGCTTTCATCCTGGCAGCAGAAACAGGAGTCACTTACCCTTTTGCCTTTGGCTGTACGTCTGGCCACATCACGAAACTTCAGCCTGGCAGTGAAGGATGAGTCTTCATCAGCCCGTAGATCTGGATCCGTCTGGAGGAGGACACCAGAGCACCAGATGAAAGCAGATCAGATTACATTCCAAACTTCTAAACAAGAGGTGGTGTGTTTTACTCTTAAACGGGTGGTTGATTGCGATTTCACTTTTTTTCATTTTAAATAGTGTGTAATGTTGCTGTTGGTGCATGAACAGTATCTGCAAAGTTGCTGCACTGAAAGTTCAACGTAAGCAGAGATATCGTCTTTTAAAAATCAGGAAGTTTAATGCCTACAAAAACGACTCGAATGGGACTACAACGAGATACTCCCGGGTTTTATACGTAACTAACCCATAACCAACCCTCCCTCCGGAATATGCAAAAAAAAGGGGCATGGCCATATTTCTGCGGCTTTGTCGAAGAGGAAGAGTTATAGTGGAGAGCAGTAGCCATGCCGTCGAAAGTGTGTTTTTTTCACCCAGCTGTCAGGTTTTCTGTGTTCGGGCTTCCTACGGACGCTGTAGTTCGTCAACAATGGCTACAATTTATGTTTGATTATGTTCCTAAAAAATTACAATCGTAATTTAGCTCTCTGTGCTGCGCATTTTACGGAAGACAGCTTCCAGAATCTCCACAAATTCAATGCCGGATTCAACAACAAACTGTTACTAGAGCATGAAGCAGTTCCAACTTTAAAACCAGAGGCAACAGTTGTTGGGCCACAGCCAGTAAGTAAGACTTAATCATTTTAAATGTATTTGCATGACTAATTTCAGACGTAATGCTTTAGTTTTTATCAAGGACGTAAACAAATGCCAGCGCTGGCTTTAGTAGCCACTTAGTTATGCTATTTCGTGTCTATGACAAACGCGTACAAACAATTTGGACCTGAATTTGTAATTATGTACTAATTTTGTAAATGTATTTTCCATGTATACTTTATGACGTAATTTTTCGATTTGATCAAGAACGTAAACCAATGCCAACGCTGTTTGTTTATAGTAGCCAGTTAGTTTGATGCTATTTTGTGTGTGTAAGACAAACGTGTACACCTAAAGAAAACGATACACTCAGTAAACTAAGTTTGTGAATAGATAAACGGTTGTTCATCATATCGATAAAACAATAACTTTAAAAAACGGTTTTACTCTGTCATTTATTCAGTTATATTTAATGTTTAATCAGGAGAAAACCGTATCTCAAAAGCTATAAGCAGCAGTAGCATTTTCAAGCAACAGCGTATCGAAATTCTTCTATAATAATAATAGAATAGAAAAGAATAGAATTTAATAATAATAATAATAAAATGTACCATTCAGGAATGTTTTGTAAGAGCCGTGGGGATGTTCTGCTTGACTCTCTTCATTGACACTTTCTGGGTCTGATTCTGGCTCAAACTGATACGGCAGTATTGACACTATTTACATTTGACCGGAGCACATGCAACCTTCGCCCGTAAAGGTAATTGTGGGCGTGTAGTTTCCGGACTACGTGCGGTACGCAGTTTAGCCAATTACAACACACCGGCCCAACTAACCAATCTGAGCCCATTGCCTGTTTCTGAGGGAGTGGTTTCATAGAATCAGGAAATCAACCGGTCGTTCAAATGACAGAAGAGAAAGCGGCTAACAATAAAGGTGAAATTTATGAAAAATAAGGCTTTTTAAAAAAAACATACACTTAGACATGTTATATTGCACCCCATAAACACAATCATGCAAAGAAAAAAAGCAGTAAACCACCCCTTTAATTATAAAATGAACATATAAAATCATTTGTATTTACTACTGTTCAGAAGTTTTTTTCAGAAGTCCCCCTGTAGTCAATAATTTGATCCCTTTGATCACCAAAGTGATTTTTTCCTTAATTTTCTTCTTCTTCAAGCCTAAAAATAGCTTGAATGTAACTCTACACCCTTCCTTCATTTAGTATTCGCGGTTCTATGAATATGCAAATGAGCCCCGCCTCCACTCACTCACTCAGCTCAGAGATCCACTCGTTGACGATCACACGTTGATTGGTTACAAGGTAGTTTGTGACGTCAGAAACACCAGCGATTTCAAAACGTGTTTTTGAGACTGTCTTTGTTTCACTGCAGTTTTAAGGAGAAAATACTCAGCAATGCTGTCGACTTATGAATTTACACACGGTTTGTCTTAAAGCTTAAAAGCTTGATTTTAACCACAGGGGGACTTTTATGTTTTGAAAAAAGTATCTTGTGCTAACCACCAAGAATGCATTTATTTGATTAAAAATATAGTAAAAACAGTAATATTGTGAAATATCACAACTTTAAATCACTGATTTATATGTGAATATGTTGTAAAAATCAAATTATTCCTGTTATCAAAGATGAATTTTCAGCATCATTACTCCAGTCTTCAGTGTCACATGATCCTTCAGAAATCATTCTAATATGATGATTTGATGCTCAAGAAACATTTCTGATTATTATCAATGCTAAAAACAGTTGTGCGGCTCAATATTTGAGTGGAAACACAATTTCCTATTTTTCAGGATTCTTTGATGAATAGAAAGTTCAAAATAACAGCATTTATTTTAAATAAAAATATGTAGTAGCATTGTCTTTACTGTCACTTTTGATCAATTTAATGGTCCTTGCTGAATACAAATATTAATTTCTTTAAAACAAATCTTAATGACACCAAACTTTGAAGGAAGTACATATTATAATACTTGGTTTATGGTGACAGAGAAACAAAGAATGCTTTTAACTTGACCATACCAGGACAATTTAACTTTTCATACATTTACATGTTGACGTTTTTCTTTCACCACCACTGTCATTTGCCTGTTTCAAAGGAGGTGCTTACGTCTCTGTCGAATCGAGTGAGGGTTTCTCTGTCCCGCAGACTCTGTAGGCGGCTGGCAGGCTCAATGATGCTTTCCTGCTCTAGAAGACTAGCAGCTTTAGACTGAAGGGACGGCACAACTGTGAGTTAGTATTCTGAAATACATCCTGAAATGCATTTTCTATTTTAGACTAACTTCACCTTCGCTGCTCTCAGCTTCTCAGTCATACGCTGTCTCATGGTGGCCTCTGATTGGCTGGATCCCGGCCTCATCACAGGACGAGGAGGAAGATCTAGAGAGATTGTGAGGATGAGAGTGCTGTGCTCCTAAGAATAGTGTGCAGAGAAACCAAACTGAACAGCTTCACATTATTCATTTTTTAGTTGTTACATGCTATATACTGTCTTAGCACCCAGCCCTAAGGCCTTGTGCACACTAATACGTTTTTGTTTGAAAACTCATCTTTTTCTCCCCGTTGTGGCCTTCCGTCGACACTGAGACGGCATTTTTAGCAACCAAAAACGCTCTTTTTGAAAACGCTCTTCAAAGTGGCCGTTTTCCAGTTGTAGTGTGGACTGTGAAAACGGAGGTATTTAAAAACGATGACGTAAGTTTAGTCACATGACGCATATTGTACCAATAGATATTCATGTTTATACCGGTATTGTGCCTTTTATGTGTTACACATAAAATATGTGACTTTGCACACTCTTCATATCACAGTCCTGCAAAGATGACAGAAATGCGATTCACTCGCATTTGCTGTCCTGCTGCAAACATTAGAGCAGTCGCGTTTTACACCAAACATATAATGGTGAGTGAGTGCGACCGGACGCATCAGTGATTGCTGAGATATTTTGCTATATAGAATGATCCTGCCAGAAGAATTATGTGATAACTTGATTATGTCTTGTTCTATCTGTATCATCTCAGGGAGCTTTTATGAGAGTTTACGCATGCGCTGTAAGGTGAATTGAGCGTTTTCCGACGTTTCAGTGTGGATGAGAAACTGTTTGAAAACGCTTAAAAACGCTAGTGTGGACGGAGAGCGTTTTTAAACTAAAACCCCAATTTCAAGTCTATCCGGATGAACGTGGACGTAGCTCTTGTGAAACCTAGGCTTTGTAGTGACGTCTATAATCAGAGAGTTCCCTCACCTCTCGGTGAGCGCATTGGCTGTCCATCATCATCATCATCATCTGGTCTGTCCTGCTCCGGCACTGCCGTCACCTCCTCGTCTGGAGGAGACTCGACCGGCATCTCCTTCAGCAGCTTCAACACAGACACCACATGCAGACATTACACACAGAACCAGTCCGAGTGCGTGAGGTCTGAGGCGAGTCTTTACCAACCTCTGAGAAGGATGATCTTTTGTACCAATATTCACACTTGTGTACTTTAGTTTGCAGAGAAAGTAACTATTTTTTGTATTCTTTGCATTATTACTTGACTTTTTCTAGCCATTCATTTTCTAAAATAAAAATAATGATGAGAATAGCATAACAGTAATAATAATTTATTGTTGTGGTAATCATTGTATCGAAAAAAAGAAGCAAATAAACTGTTAAAACTGATTGCATTATTAACTTGTTATTGTCATTTTCTAAATAAATAAATAGTAATGGAATATTCATAAGTAGTATGTTTTTTTATTGTTGTTGTAGTCATTATTGTGTCAAAAAGAAAATGAATAAATTAATGATTAAAATTGATCGCATTATAACTTAACTTTTAATAACCATTTTCTAAAAAATAACAACAATTAAAATAAATAGTAATGAAATATCCATGATTAATATTACGTTGTTGTTGTTGTTTTTTTGTAGTGGTCATTGTAAAAAAAATATATATATATATATATATATATATATATATATATATATATATATATATATATTCTGTATGTTGGTAATCATACACTATTTATAAAGTTAGCACAGTCCTGACCTTCTTCTTTTTTTTCATTCTCTTTGCCATCACTGAGCGTCTGAGTGTCTCACCAGGGTCCTCTTCTCCACCTGCCAGCTCCTAAAATAACATATTTAGGAATATAACAATAAAAAAATATATGATCATCAACACTATCTAATGGACAGTATATGTGCGTGTATATATATAAATATATATATATATATATATATATATATATATATATATATACTGTCTATATTTATGTCCATCGTGAGCATTTTTATTTTTTAATTTGTAGGTTTTCAGAATTCAGGTTAAAAGTCAAAAACAAGTCCAACAGGTCTAAAAAAAAAAAATATATATATATATATATATATATATATATAATATAATATAATATAATAATGCAGTCCAATTAAACACCCAATTATTGTGGTTATCTCAAATAAGTGCGACAATATCAAATAACCACGATCATTAATCAATAATCGTGACAGGCCTAGCTGTCAGTAATCCAGTTACATCAAATGATAAAGCACAGCATGCTCTCCACTGGCCAGAAGCAGTTTTTAAGGAAGTTACATGCTTGGATACAAGAAGAATGATCAAGAGAGCCCAGAAGAAAAGCATTGAACGAAATTTGTTAGCCTATTAAAATAAAACTGGTCCATATGATTCATATGCTTCATGTAAAAGCATATAGCTTCAGAAGACTTGGGATCATATGCACCAGTTGTGAGACACATTTATTCTTTAGTCCTTAAATCACCCTCCACTTGAATCGTGTGAAAAAGAGCAGCATGGAGATTCTGGCGAGTGACAGAACGCTTATATTTGAGAGAAGGAAAGCCTGGCAGGGAAGTGTTAGAGCAGTAGAGGAAGTTGAAAAGGTGAGTCCAGAACCAACCTCCACCGCAGTGTGATCATTGTCCCGAGACAGATCCCAGTCTGACGGAACCAGAGCCTACAGCAGACCAGCACAGACTTCACAAGGACATTCATGTGTTCAGTGAAGCTACAGCTTTATTCTGCTCGTCTCGTATGACAAGCTGCTAATATAACAAACATGTCTAGCAACTCCGGATATTAAATACAGCAAATATGTAAGTGCATGTGCATATAGTGCCCGCACACTTTTCCAGCGGCACTGGTTCCGGAAGTTTGTCTATTCATTTCTCCCATAGGGATTTAAAAATATTGTTAAAGGGACATTAGCAACCAACCAAACCAGCCAGCAACAAGGTGAAACACAACAATAAAAACTTTGATTTGAAGCAAAACTGGACAAAAAGACAAAGGTACAAGACTGTGTAGTTAGTTTTAGTGAGGGAAAGAACTATAATCCCACGAAGCATTGTGAACAGTATAATCGGTCCCACTTGATATTAAGTGCCTTTAACTACTATGTACTAACATTGAAATTAATAATTTGATACAATGGACTTATTGTGTACATACATGTTTTACATTGTACTTATATTTTAAAAATACCTGCATGTAATTACAGTTGTAATTACACTGTTGCCCCTTCCCTTACATCTTAACCCAACCCTTAAACCGACCCATACCACCTACACCTGTCCCTAACCTTACCCGTATCACTCCTCAATACCAGCACAAGTGGTTTACAATACAACATCAACACAATAAGAACATTGTACTTATTTTTTCGATGTAAGTACATAGTGCTTAAAGCCACTTAATATAAAGTGAGACCACATAATCAAATAAAAAATGATGGCAAAATATAAAACTACTCATTGACAAATGTTGATTATATGTATAAAGAGGATATATTTTGAGTTTATTGCATATATAAACATTTCAGTATTTTTAGAGTGTAGGGATGGGCTTGATTACGTCATTCGCAGTGCTACATGGGAGTGGGCGGGGCTAAAGAGGCGGGGTTTTCTTATTACTACTCTCTGATTGGTGTAATTTTTGTACAGCATCATGGGTGGTGTAGTTTTTCACCACAAATTATGCAAATAAACATGATTATTTTAAAACTAAACTGAAATAATGCAGGTTGATGGCTTTAACAAAAGCAAATGCTATCGATTAACACAACCTCATGGCTCACAGTAGGGCAGTCTTTAAAGGTTTCGAAGTTATCGGATTTCCCTATGGAGAAAATGAATGGAGTTCCGGAACCTGACGGATTCGCTCTATTGCCAAAAAGTGCAGCATCTTAAAAAAAAACAGGTGATGAACAACAACCATAGTAAATGGCAATCACAGTTCATTATATTATACCAGGGGTTTTCAATCTTTTAGATACTGCAGACCCCCAAATACGATCATCCTCGTGTGAGGGACCCTGTCCTAAAATTTAGTCTATCATTAAAAAAACACCCATCTTATACACTGAAAAACCTATATGAATCTAAAATTAGTTTTTATTTAGATACATTATATATTTTTCTACTCACTTCAGTAATGTACTGCTAAATGTATTTTTTTATTTGTTTAATTTATATTTATATATGAATCAATTTGTATTTATTTATTTTAATCTAATTTAAGATATGTAATAGATGAAAAACTAAAAAATTTATTTAAAAAAAAAAGTGTATTCATTCATTTGATTGAAATTATTTCATTTAAATACTTTTTTTATATATTAATCTTATTATTTAAGAGTTTTTCTCCAGGCTTTTCCCTGGACCCCAGTTTAAAAACCCCAGTAACGTTACTATAATGTTCTGCATACTGATAATTATTATAACCTGTTTATCATCTCTGACTCTTCCTAAAGACTCCTGCAGTTCTCTCCTCTTCTTCCTCATCTTCTCCCGCACATCACTGAAGACAACAGGACAGAAAACTTACTCTTACAACAATCACACACTTTATGTTTTTTATTCCTGAAGTAGTCAAAAAGGAAGATTACCTGGGCGAAGACATTTTGAATAAAATTACTGATGTCAGATGTCTTCCCAATTCATATCAGATCAGAAGTAAATACTTCACAGGAACTTCTTGATGAAACTGTATTAAAATTAAAATTAGTGTATATCAGAAGGACGGACTGTATCATCCACAGCAAACACACGGTCGTCTATAAACACACATCTGATGTTTCTCTTATAAAGTAAGTTCCAGTGCAGTAAGTAAATCTCTGTATTCTCTCGGTGCAGGAAATAAACATTACAGTGAAAAAAAAATGCAAATGCTTTCCAGACTGCAACAATGCGAACAGCAATAATTCAGTGACGGAGCAGATATTAAATATGTATTTTGGTAGAGTGTTACCGTCATGCTGCGTCTCGCTGCCTGGTAACGGATGTAAATAATCTGCAACCGGACACACAGCGGTTTGCGTCCGGTCCGTCCCACTCAGTGTCAAAGCGGCTTTTCATTGGCCCAGACTCCCGTCAATCACATAAATCTGCTGACGCCACTAGGCATCGATTAAATCCGTTAATTTTGCATAAATGTTTTTTTTCCTGCTTCTGTCGTTTATTTGTTTGTAACACGGCAATATTTACAATACAACTATAATTATTTTTAAGTAAAAAACAAAAATATGTTCAGAAAAAATGATTGAACCTTTAAAATAATTGTATTCCATCGAGGATTGTCTTGTCAAAGATTAGGTCTACCATTTTAAACTAAAACCAAAAGGATTACTGCAGTATTAGTGCAGTAACAGTTTACACTCAAGATATAATACCACATATATTATTTCTGAAACAGACTAGTTCCAATAACAAATGTTACACCCCATTTTGATTTCAACTATTTGATGGACTGTAGATTATAATCTAAGATTATAATGTAGATTGTAATTATCATCTTAAAGTGATGATACAGGGCAACTTTTTGAGCAATGTTGCTGGGCAATGTTGCCGTCAATGGGCAACCAGAGGATGAGACACAGGGCCCACAACCGATCTAAATTATCTAGATAGAAATTTGTAGCCCATTTTCAATGGGAAAGTGCCCAAGCAACAATCGCTCGGCAAGATTGCCCAGCAGGGGCGTAGCCATCATTTCAAAAGTGAGGGGGACAGAATGTCAAGTGTAATACCAGTTTTATTTTTCTTCAGACTTTTGTTGACAGATTTTTGCTTAATTGGCTTAATATGCTATTTATTTTAAAGCAATAAAGCAGAAAAAAAGAAAGAAAGTTGTCCAGTACTTTATATTGCACATGCAGGTAAGGTGGTAAAATCCTGATCATGTATTTTAATAAGATAATAAACTGTGTATTTTTCATAGACCATCATATAGTCTACTGTGTTACCACAGTATTTTCGTAGGTGGATCTCTGTACCTCTAGGGGGGTCCGGGAGCATGCCCCCCTGAAAGAAGATTTTGTACATTTTAAAGATAAATTCACTAATCTGGTGCACTTTAAGTGCCCCGAATCCGCTGTTAAAAATAAATAATCCAACTGCCCATACATATGATATTCTCTGATTTATATATCTGATCATCACATTACAATTATTCAATAATTAATACAAGTTCAGCATTAACATTCACCATGTTTATTCTAAATTGAAGGGCTTTGATAACATATCTGTGAAAATAAAATGCATTACGAGTAAAACAAGATTGAAAATATGGCATGTTTGTTCGGGTAGTGAATTTACAACAAAACCTGTTAATTATTCAACAAGAGAAATAGGCGGAGTTATTCATCATTGTGCAACACAATTTGGATACTACATGACAACTTACTTACAGTGCTTGACTTTTTCGTGAAAAAGGAGTGAAGCGTTTTTTGCCATTTTGAACTCTATGAAACTGATGGATTCGACGCGGATGCGGGCGTGTCGTAAGCTAATGCACGAGTGACTGATTACCATGGAAACGTGAAGTCACGTATAGACTATCCTTGACTCTTTTGATTTTAAATATCGATGTATACACACCCGTGAAAACCTCAGCTTGTCGTTGAAACACTTGCCCTATGAAAAAGTGCGGGGGACGAATTTACATTGTATAAAAAGTGGGGGGGACCCGTCCCCCCCGTCCCCCCGCGTAATCTACGCCCATGCCAGCAACATTGCTCAAAAAGTTGCCCTGTGTATCACATTAAAGGGGTGGTAAAATGCCCTTTTCACAAGATCTAAAATAAATCTCTGATCTCCCCAGAGTGTGTGTGTGTGAAGTTTTAGCAAAAAATACCCCACAGATATTTTTATATAGCATGTTAAATTTGTCACTTTTTGAGGGTTAGCGAAAACGCACCGTTTTGTGCCTGGCCCTTTAAATGCAAATGAGCTGCCTCAGAGGGCGGGGTTTCAAGAGCTCTTGTGTGTTAGCAACTGCGATTACCTCACGCAGACACACTAAAATGACAGAAACTGTTCTGCCTTTAATGTTAAAACAGAGTCAGACAAAGATGGAGAGACTCAAGAAGAAGTGACAACATGTAGAATGCAACAGGACGTCTCTGAATGGTTAGTTGATGAATTTATGTTCCTGATGTGGAGTTAACTATCTTCAATTAGCATATTCTGTCATGATAATCTATAAATCGCTCGTATAGCAACTGTTGTGAGATGCAGAGTGACTTTTTATTGCATGTGAAAAGAAGGATGCTAAAGTTTGAGCTGACTCACAAATGTACTCTTATACAACAAGTTTTCCTCTTCTCAACATGGACTGCGTGTCCCGGAGGAGGGGTTTATGTACATTTTAGGGTTGCTGATGTCACTAACCCGGGAGGAATGTCGTGTTGTCCATACGTGTATATCTCCCTTTGCTTTGAACTTTGAGCGCTGTACCTTTGCAGATGTTGTTTATGCTCAACAGCAACATTTCACACTAGCTAAAGTTAGAAAAGTGAAATCGTGTTTTACCACCCCTTTAAGATCACTAAACCACTCAAGAGTACTCGACTGCGATATGCAAACAAGAATATTTCGTTAGTGGAAAAATAAGACTATTCACAGTATTTCCTGTTTGCTCCAGAAAATATGCTCTAAAGCTGTTGAGATTTCGTTTTCTCATCCAGTTTCATATTTTCCTAAAGAATGCAAAACCAACGAATATGGTGGTGCTGCATGTAATTCTTCTGTACTGTATGTTATTTGATCCTTTTCAGATGGTTGTAATCAGAATTCAGAGAGGGTGTTTTATACACAGAGCTTTTTTGTTTTTCCAAATGCAAAACTTACCTTTGCACTACTCATACGAAGGCAGTAATAAAGTACACTGATATTTAGTCTAATATATAAAACTTTTTAATCTTCTGTATAAATCATCTGTCTGGCCATAACACATTTTCCCACTATTTCTAGTCGGGGTCATATGGAGAAGAATTAGGCTACACACTAACATGCACATAAAAGCATAATTAAAGGCCGGATACACTGGTCCAATCATCCCATTTATTAAAATTTGATCTTTGAAATCAACCTTGAAACAAATGTTTGATTATTTATTCTTTTTATAAACGGATTTAAATAATCTTTTTTTATTATATATTTTTTTTTTTATCTCCAGCATATTCAAAACAAGTACTATATAACTCTTACACCATCAGATCCTTTTGTTCAGGTTAAGGTTTCTGAACAGTCCAGATGGTTGAGCTGTTTTCTCTGACAGCAGATTAACTCTCCCATGACAAATTTAACTGAATTCAAGATACAAGTGACTCATCGACACAATAAAACCAAAGGAGTTTCTGTTCAAGTGTTTGGATCTTGCAACTTTCTTTTGTATATTTAGTAAGTAAATAAAGAGAATTAATAAAAAGATCTTGGACACTTAATCAACACTTAAAATATATATACAAATATTTTAAGTGAGATTTATATGAATTTGAATATGTTGTGTCGGCCATATACAGTATGTACAAAATATGGGAAAATGTGAGTCCCAATAAATGCGGGAAAAGAAAAACATTTTCATCCTAAAAATTGTTAAATCACCAGTTGAAACCATTAGCATTACAGTCTTAGGGATGGGTTCAAAAAGTGCAACATTAAGTGATTAAAATTGCATGATTGACTTTTTCACACAGATCAATAAAAAGTATAGAGTGTCAAAAAAAGATCTCATCCATCTTTGTATAATCAGTAACATCATCATTTTCATCATAAAGTATTTTGTGTCAACAATATACATGGTGACTTTCAGCAAGTCAGATGTTCTTCAGTGCAAAAACATGCTGAACAGAATTCAGGGTTCTTGAGACAAGTTTTGTACTATATTTTTTTTACTTAAAGTCCCTGTAAAGGCAATTCTAAAAAAAAAATCTAAAAACATTATAAATGTTAGAAATGTATTGCTAAAACATATCACAAAGACTGTGAACTGTGAAGTACTGAATTGTGGAGTTAGATCATTAAACAGTTTTTCATCATTGCTGTGTTCTGTTTTTGTTGGGCGGGGCTAAAACGGGGTCTTGGTGACGCACTGGAGTGCCTGAGCTCCTGGACACGCCCCTACTTGATGATGCACTGGAACCACTGAGGCTGGCCCCTCCCCTAATGGTGACAGTTGAGTGTGGCGACGGCAGCTGTCCCGCGAGTGGGCGTGGTTTCAGCGCAGCCAGCAGACACGCCCCCAGCGTTTGAGAGCAGAGACTACTGCTCATTTTTGCAAGATTTTGATGGATTATTTTATGTACTTGCCGGCTTTATTTATCATTCAAATTTGGCCGGTTGGCTAATAACACATTTTTCTGTGGTGTGACAAACTCAGAACTAGTGCTGTCAGTTAAACGTGTTATTAACAGCGTTAATGCAAACCAATTTTAACGGCGTCAATTTTTTTATCGCGTGATTAACGCTCTTTTTGGCTTAGCAAACTCTGTCGTTTTTTTTTCACATGCTGCTGCAACCATAGACATAATAAATACAACTAGTGACGTTAGAAAAACTATAACACCACACCGGATCTAGCTAGACCCGGAAAAAAAAAACAGGCACGTCGCACACACTTGTTTGGGCTTGCGAGCCGGCAAAAGGGTAGTAGGCTAACGTTACATTGGGTTAAGTGGGTTGTTTCATGAAAATTTAAAGCTTTTTCATTGGTTGTTGCGTTAAATCTTACCCAGATACAATAGTGATATTCTCTGATTGGCTATTGTGTAGCTCGACTAACAACACCAGAGGAGATGCGCATGATTCCTGCCGGTTCCATAGTGAGCGCGGCGTGGCGGCATATTAAATATAATATAAATAGTTTTTCTGCGTGAGAAATACAATGTGTGGCGGGAGTGCGTGATAAAAGACCGAAATGAGGGACTGTCACGCTCAATGCGTGCCACTTGAGAGCCCTGCATCGCAGCACGTCCAGTCTGAAATACCACTTGATGGCCAAGCACACAGCTGATGCCCCCCTCGTCAAAGACTTCAGACAGAAGCACTGCACATGGATACCACAAGAAACTTACTGCCGATTCACTTTTCCATGTTGATAAGATAAGAGCATTAAAATGAGAAAAAAATAATGGGACAAAAAGAAATCAAGGGACATTTAGAATAGATAAAAATGTGCGATTAATTGCGAGTTAACTATGACATTAATGCGATTAATCGTGATTAAATATTTTAATCGTTTGACAGCACTACTCAGAACACATGCTTAATTTTGACTTTACACGGACTTTAACAACTGCTTTTTATAAATATAAACAGTGTCTGTAAATGCAATGTTCATAGCGTGAGGTGCTGAAAAAAAAGCAATATCCAATACAGGGTCACAGACAGGAATGGACTGTCCATAGGTTGCACCATTTATTGATGTTACCGTAGCTGCTATTTGTAGTCTTCCGCCAATGTATCCATATAGTTTGTATCTGCATAAAGTAAAAACCCAGAAAACAGACTGTCAGCCCAGCTGGGGTCAGCAAACAGGCCGTTCTGGTCCTTGTAGAAGATCTCCAGCCATACCTCATCCTCTGGGTTGAGAAACATCACGGTTGAGCCAGACGCTACGTCATGGTTTCCGGTGTTGGCATCAAAAGTCTTTATCCGGTACTCTCCGTTCTGGACAAGCCCAATGGCCAGGTGCTTGTCGGCCAGAGTTATGTCATAAGAAAAGTAGTATATTCCTGGGTATGCACAGATGAATTTTCCCGTCTCGGGGTTGTAGTGGCCACCTTCATTAAACAGGACTTTGTTGAACTTGATAGGTGCTTTTTCGGTGGGGTGGCTGCTGGTGATGCCTACTGAGAAAGCGGATTTGGGAACCAAACTTCCACACCTGCAGATACCTGGTTCTCCCGGAGGGCCACGTTGGCCCTTGTCACCCTTATGTCCTAGACGTCCTGCAGGACCAGGAGGCCCTAAATCTCCAGGATCACCCTCAGGTCCACGTTTCCCAATGAAACCTCTCTCCCCACGATCTCCGAGTTTTCCCACTGGCCCAAAGCGACCTCTTGGCCCTGAAACAAACACAGTCCTCTTAAAGATGCTGAATTTTTTGGGTAAAACCATGCCCCAGGTAAGGGGTCTCTAACCCTCCTCTAGGAGGGCTACCTTCCTGCAGGCTTCAGATCCAGCCCTGCTCCGACACAACTGTCTGCAATTTCCATGTAAGTCTGAACAACTTGATTAGCTGGTTCAGGTGTGTTTGATTGGGGTTGGAGCTGAACTCTGCAGGACAGTAGATCACCAGGAGCAGATTTGTATGACTACTCATCAATTAAGCTGCATAAATTAGGTCAGTCAGACCCGGGAACACTTCCAATAACACCCAATGTACTTGTTACATCATAAGAAGAATGGCATCTATGCTAATATTAGTCTCTCTGTTTATCCCGAGGTTTACTGTAGTCAGCCGGATCCGAGCCGTATCCAGATCAGATGGAGGACCTGCCCCTAGACACCACCACAACGCATCCCTGAAGTGTCAGCAGAGATTGTGTCAACTAGACCATCTCACCAGCCATCGGCACAAACTCGTCTCCATACCGGCGTAATGAACATTATCTTCAACCAGATGAAACTGGATAAATATTTTGAATGATCATAATTATGCACTTTGTTCGTTGGCCATAACTGCCCCCCCCCCCCCCCCCCCCCCCCCCGACTGAGCCTGGTTTATCCCAAAGATTGTTCTCCATTCTGACATCTGATTTGGTTCCTGGCCACTGTCGCCTTTGGCTTTTGGCTTGCTTAGTTGGGGACACTTAATATTCAACAATACTATTGATCTACCTGCATTGACACCATTGAATGAGAACTGGATTCAATGAGAACTCTACCTGGATCTCCTTTTTCTCCCTTTTCTCCCTTCCGTCCATCCCTCCCATCTCTTCCAGGGATTCCTACATGGCCATCCTCCCCAGGAGGCCCAGGGGGGCCAGATTTTCCAAGTGCCCCTGGCATCCCTGGAATGCTGCAAATGAATTGAGGCAGGGCTCCTTTGGACCTGGCCTCCAGCAGCTGTCCCATAATGCACTGAGAGACACAGATCACACCCACCATTGTCCACATCCTTAGGCCTAAGTGAGAAAAATAGAAGAGCAAGGGAGTAAAAAAAATTAATCAAATTGTTCACCTCAAGAAAGAATTTTCTGAACGCTTCCTTTAGCCTGCTGGTACCTAAGCCGGTATATATATATAAGGAATCAGAAATGTTAGTAGAAGAAATGTTAGTAGAAGAGGATGATTAATGACCTTTTAATGAATGCTGTTTTTGAACTTTATAACTGGTCACTTTATTGTTTTGATTGTCTGCTGACCACCCACACACTGATATTATTTGTAATTAAAAAAAAGTGTATAAAATTAGAAGAATGCAGATACATACATGCATGCATATCAACCATTATTATTTGCTTTTTATTGCATTATATGAGGAAAAAATATAATGTTATAAAATTAAGAACATCTACTAAAAGAGATGTCAGATCCTAAGGGGAAGCTTACCAAGGGCATGTGTACATGCTAAATAATAGAAATGAAAACATAATACTGAGACTCTTAAAAAGGAAAAACTGCAAGTCCAGTCTTGAAAGAGACAAAAACAGAATGCACAGCTTCTCAGCACGTGTTTTCAATGGGGAAACAACTGCAAGAGCAATTGATTGTGATTATACATCTCACTGTATCCCTGCCAAGTATAAGATCACACGATGTGTCCGAACGAATTTAGATGTGCACGGGCATGTAGTTATCCAAACAGTGTGTTCATACAGTACACAAATATGCACAAATAAACTCTGAACTCTTGCAGGACTATGTGTGTTTTGACAGATGCATGGCATGTTGTAGGAGTGATTTTACAGACCTCTCTGAATGATGATATGGTAATAGTCTGAGGCTCTGATCCAGCTCATTCCAGAGCTACAACATCACAGAGAAACATGAGTGAAAAACACTGCAAAATACTACCAAATTATTCTCTATTAATGCTGAGAAATTTCATTTTGTCTTGTTTTCCAGTGATATCCAAGAATCCTTAAAATGAGATATAGGCTACAACAGGGCTAAAGTTGGGCATGGTAAAAGGCAGCTTTCATTTTATTTTCTTCTAAACCACAAAAACTCGTCGCAGCACTTTCAAAACTTTACAAGAGGTGGAAATTTGTCTGATCCCTGACGCGATCCCAGACAGCAGTGTAAAGTTGATTCTGCACTAATTTGATGTTTTTTAAAATGCTGTAGATTTGTCGCAATCAAATCAAGCAAATGTTGTAGCAAATAAAAATCACTAAAATTATTTCATATATTTTGAGACAAAGGTCTATTAATGATTTTCAGTTTTGTTCAAGGTAAATGAATCAACAGTTTGAACAAATATTAACTTAGACATTGTTAAATACATATTATTTACCTAAAGTATTTGTATCACTACTTTGTCTTGTGTCCCATGGTTTTACCCGTGTATCTGTGGGTTAAAAGGCCCACCTTTCCACCTCATACATTACATACCTCATACACAAGAATTTTAAACAAAATAAAAAATGGTTTATTTTCACATAAAATCTGTTGCTCCATCAATGTTTAATACAAAAACAAAATGTCTGCAATCATTTTCACACTATTATGTTATGTTTTATTGTGTTTCCCCTGTGACCTAGTTTTCCTGTGTGTTTGATCAGTCATTTAGTTCACCTGGTGTTCAGCAATTATCTCATTAGTTCCCTCGTTTAGTTCCTGTATATTTGTTCAGTTTTTTGTCTTGTCTTACCTGTAAAGTGGATGTGTCCCCTGTGTATATACCCTATTGCCTGTGGATTATTGAGGTAAGGACCATTTCTTTGTCTTCGTGAGCTTTATCTCCAGCCACTTATGACAGAAGACAGGGATAAGATAGACTGTAACAGAGATCTCTCTTTTTTTCTTTTCTTTTGTTTTTCCTTTTTTTTCCCTTTTTTGACATTGACATTCATGCTGTCCCTGGAGCTGGGAGACTGTCTGTTGGAAGACCAGACTCAGGACTTTATCCAGCTTGTGTGCCAGACACTCTACCCAGACCGCTTGCTCTGTTTATTTTATTACACCAAC
Source organism: Siphateles boraxobius (assembly GCF_051911475.1). Lineage (NCBI taxonomy): Eukaryota > Metazoa > Chordata > Actinopteri > Cypriniformes > Leuciscidae > Siphateles > Siphateles boraxobius. The sequence continues at coordinate 1,048,901 of NW_027509224.1, forward strand.
CTGAGTGAGCATGCCTTCCAGCGGACGGTCCAAGGCAAGACTTCACTGCATTTGTGGAGTGGGTTCTGGTTAACAACTCCCCATTCACCATTGTCTCTGTTAAGGACGATTCCATCCCCACTCCACATCCAGAGACCAGCCATCCGCCACCGACGACAGGCACAATGGAGATACGAGAGCCCACTGCAGACAGTTGACTTCAGCCTGCTGCGATTGATAAGCCTGAAGAAAGGACACAAGTCGTTGCCCCGGAGCTTGAACCATAAGGTGTGTCTGACCAGATGTGTATTGACGAGAGAGGGTTAGTGGAGTATGAGGGCTGGGAGGAAAGCTCTGCCCACACACCCACTGCTGTGGCCTTTGGAATAGTTTTTGTATTTGAGGTGTTTGTAGATCTATTTCTCCAGGCCCTGCTGGTTTTGCCCAGCCCTGACTCTCCAGTTTCCCCGCTGGTGCAGTCCATCCCTGAACTTCTGGTTTTCCTGCTGGTTCCACCTAGCCTTGACACTCCAGTTTCACTGCAGGTTTTGTCCATCCCTGAAATCTCCTGTGATCCTCCCAGCCTCCCTCTCTCCCCTCGTCTAACAGCCAGTTTCGCTGGTGCCCCTCATTTACTCCACTGAACTGTGTGGATCTGCTTCGGTTCTTCAGGCCACGAGCCTCGCCTAGTCCAGAGGATCCCCTGGCTCCGCCTCCAGCCTCATAACCCAACACTCCATCACAGCCTGTTATCTGTCATAGTTATGTTTTGTTCAGTTCTTTGTAGTGATGTCCGATTCGTGAACGAATCGTTATTTTTAGTGAACCGGTCAAACCCATTCACCAAATTGGACTGAATCGTTCAAAACGGGTCATGTCTTGAGTCAGCGGTGATCCACATTTTTCTAAAGTTACATTCCGATATGCCTGACAAGACTCCTGTCGTAGTTCTGTTTCATACTCCATTTTGTTCAGTTCTCGTCTGCAAAGTCGATGTTCCAAAGTTTTCTACCCCATCTCCTGTGAATTTATTGAATTAAAGACTATTGTGTTGTAGTCTTCGTGAGTTACTTGTATCCAGAAACTCGTGACATGCACTGAGAAGAGTGAAAAGCAATATTTTTTTTTTTTAAAGGTGAGCCTTTTAGCCCCCTTGTACCCTATTTATTAAAATAAAATGTATTTATATATTGCATTAAAAAGCTATAAGACTTGTTTTCATTGGCAGATTGAGTTTATGCTTGTATTCCAAAAAAGTTAAAATGTTTAACACAAGAAAAACTTAAAAACTTTTGATGTTTCAAATCTTTGAATCTTAATTGTCAGAGGAAAGATTTTTTTTAAATATTTTTAGTGGCTTCAGTATTTCGGGTTTGCCAGATTTGCAAAAGACATCTGGTAATGAAAACAAGCACATGTTGTAGAATTGGCCAAGAGAGAGTTTGACTACATCCATGCTCCTTTGTTTATCCTTGACTATCTGGATTATGCCACTTGAATAGTGAGATTACCTGATTTCCAGCACTAAACCAACCTTAATCTGACTTTTTTTTTTTTTAAATATGCAAATTCATGACCAGGCATTTTCTCCGTCGTAGTTTAAAATGATGTAAAACTAGTATGTTTGCATAGCGTTCTTTTAAAATGTTAACACATTTTCCTATGTGACATCTGTTTTTATATTGTTTATATTTGTCAATGCAAACATACTTCGTTTTTCCTGATTTATATACTATATGGTATATTTTATTTTTACTTTGTTTGCACATTTGAATTATCAAATTATCAGTAAAATTGAAAAGGAGAACTTCATACTTTTACTGGAGAAATATTTTAATAGGGTGTACTTTGTCCACATTTGGTATCTGATGAGTCGAGCACAGCTGTGACAGCAGTTTGGACTGTAACACACATTTATATGCTCTTAAATCCAGTTTGTGATGGAGAATGCAATGAAACATCTGTAATGATCAGCAGAAGTGTGAAATTATCAACAAACATCCTCCCTTGAGAGACAAACACTGCTACTATGACAACAGACAGACTCAACTCTGTCTAAACACAAAACTTTAGTCTGTTAAAGGACCAGTTCACACACACACAAAAAATGAAAGCTCTGGCATCATTTACTCGCTCTCATGTTGTTGGTCCAAAATCAGATTGTATTGTTACCAAGCCCAGCGAATGACTCGTTGTGGAATGTGCCTTATCTAATCTAAGAGGCACATTCTGCAGAAGGAAATCAACGCCTACTTCATCATTGCAAATTTGGCTCCGCCCACTGGCGTGTTAGTGAGATGAAGAGGAGAGAAGAAAGATGCAGGATCATTCCATTAAAAATAACATTACCTTCCAAAGGATCCTATGCTAGAATTGTGGTTATATATTTTCAACAATGTGAATGTCTTATTTGAGCATTATTTATTTGTATTCGGTAAGTTTCACTGAGGATTCTTTAGTAAATAAGTCGAAATTTCGGCGCAGACTCTGCAAACAGATATGGACTCTACAGTAATGTCACAACATGCAAGTAACTGTGTTAATACTGATCCCATCTGTAATCAGTCATTTCTGATATGTAATGATTCATGTACAGTCAGATGTTCTTTGTCTATGTATCAGTAAATCTTCACATTGATTCTGTTAGTAGGATGAAAATAATCTGTTATTTAAACTGTGTATATAGTATATATATATATATATATATATATATAAACTGGAGTATTTATATACAATACAGGAGTTTTGTATATATATATATATATATATATATATAAATATATATATATATATATCCCTTCCCAATCGCTGGAGCTGCCGAACACCGCGGACTCTTGCCAAAACTCCTGTTATAATAAATGAATCTCTTATTTACATTGAAAGCCTTCGCGAGAGTGCAGAAATCGAGTTGCAATGACGAGACCACTGCATTCATGCACTCAACATGTCTGTGATCGACTACATGCTCATGATCACTGCAACCTTTAATGTCTTCATCTAAATATAATGCTATAGATCTAAATATAATGCTATAATCAACACTTTTCACGATTAGCTTACCTTGAGAGCTGTAGTAGTAAAAACATGCTAAAAGTTTTCGAGAGTGTTTCACATGTAGTACTTGCATTATATGCAAAGATGTTAGCTAATCACAGCAATGGGTGTTTACTCTAAAGTCTCACAACAGCCACGGCCCTTCAAAGTGTTCAAATCAGAGGCTAAAATCAGAGTAGGAAAAATGAAATGAAAAATTATAAAGTATGACCATTTTTGATGGAAAATTCATTCGAACATTATAAGTGCACCCCAGGAAACATTATAAAACGATAAAACAATGCAGTTCATCACTCCTTTAAAATTGCACTGAGGCAGGAAAACTCCATGAAAGCACCTTAAAAGAATAACAGTGATCCATATGAAATATTTTCTTGAGGGAAAAAATACCCTATTCTAAGTTGTTACTCATTAATTTCTTTAGTGCTTCACAGAAGAAAAAGCTCTCAGATGGGTTTTTGAACAACATGAGGGTCAATAAATTATTTTTTTGTGTGAACTATTCCTTACGTTATTCCATACTCCAACACATGAAAAACACGAGACCTAATCTTAGCAAAACAAATCTTCTGACATCTCTTAACAACACAGCAAATGGCAATAAATCAAAACACAGCTTTTATTGAAAAGTTATAATGCACATCTTAGAATAAATAACAAAAAACAAAAATACAATGTCTTTTCACTACAACAAAAATAGTAACTTGCCGGTAAGTTGCAGGATCATTTTCGTCATCTTGATTTAGTCTTTCAGTAATATCCTTTGCCTTTTTGAATTCCTAACTTTGAGCTGTGTCCTATTTTCTTCTTTTAAGTTTTTCTTTCTTCCTCTCTGTACATCCATGAACAAGCCAAATGCCTGCAGCACATACTGTCTGGCATAATCATCTCTCTGTCTGTACTCTCTCGGGCTTCTCTTTAGCGAATCTCATGCTTCTGTCTGTCTCTGTCCCTCTCTGTTTATCATCTCTCTGAACGAGTGCATCTCTGTAAGATCTTTGCAGAGATTGTTCAGCTTTCCCAATGTGCTGACTATGAGACACACCTCTTGAGTTCCTTAGTGAGGTCACGCTTGCCACGGCAATCACTCACTACACAATGAACTATGAAGAATTTACACAATGAAATTACTGAGACAATTACTTAAGCACAAACAGCAGCATATTTACTTTTATGTCTTCTATTTCAATGTAATTCTGATTGCATTCTTTTCAAATTCTATTCCATTTCATGGACACTTTTTGTCTTCTGTTTTTCATGTATTTATTCCCCCCCACCACCACCCGTTACATTAATAGTAGGATACTGAAAATCCTAAACTTTCTAATTGACCTGTGAAACTACACTTGCATCTACATTAGAATAACAGATTGATGTTTGATATAGAACTCAGAAATTGCTCCATCTCCTGGCTGATGTTGTTTCTGCTAAGGTCCAGTTCGACAGATACGGACTGACAACTGAGAACTGATGCCAGGTATTTACAGCAGCTGTCACCGAGAGCACAGTTGGATAACCTAAAAGACGAAAACATATGGAAACAAAGTCATGACATTGTTCATTGAGCCTGCATTCTCAAATGAGTATTTTATTTATTTAAATAGTTTTTTGTTGTTGTTTTGGGGTGTACTTGTTTTGTTTTATATTACTGTTGTTTGTTCCGATACATAAAATTAAAAAATAAATTAGGGTTAGTAGGTTAGTATTTTGTAAATGGTTATTTGATCTTACTTTAAAGTCTTCAATGCACAACTGCCTTCCTGTAGTCCAAGACAGAGCAACCGAACACCTTCATCTTTAAGACTGTTGTTGCTTATGTTCAACTCTTTCAGGCTGAAGTTTTGGCTTATATCTTTAGCCACTAGCCCACACATATCTGGAGTGAGTTTACAAGAGTCCAGGCTGCAGGGAACAATAATTTTTTTTTTCAAAAGATAATCTTCAAAAATGTATTTTCTTTTAATACTTGATATCCTTGATGCTAACATCAATTCTCATCTCTCCAACACTTACTCCAAATAATTTACTCAATTATACTTTTTTATGGTATATAGAGCCTCTTTTATGTGTCTCATATAATAATGTGTCAAAATGCAAGCAAGCACGGGTATGACGTTAAAAGGTCTTTAAAAATATTTAAAGTTGAGGAAGATCTAATCTTAATGGGTAGGTTGTTCCATAATCTTGGACCAGCGACAAAAAAGTGAGATCAGCCTTCGAGAAGCACTCTGGGTATTGTTAAAAAGAGCTTATTTTATGGATCTTATTAAACTTGAATTATAAGGCTTAATAAGCTCAGCTAAATATTCTGGAGCCATTCCATTGATTGCATTAAAAACATATATCAAAATCTTGTAATGAATCCTATATTGAACTGGTAGCCAGCTCAGTGAGGATAACAATGGCGTAACACGGCCAGTCTTCTTAGCATTCATATGCATCCTTGCAGTGACATTTGTACTAGGCTGACGTGCGAAATTACCATGACAAGTCACAATTACAGTAATCTAAACCAGAAAAGGTAAAACCATGAATGACTCTCTCCAAATCACTAGCTGAGAGAATCAAATTTATTTGACTATTGCCCTTAGATAACAAAAAAGCAGTTCCAAACTGCAGTTTTAATCTGTCTATCAAACTTCAGAGGAATAAAAATTGACTCCAAGTTCTTTACTTGACACTGAAGGTGACTAACCCATGGGCCTAAATTATCATTTACAGTCTTATTACAAACTATACGGCCAACAATAATTTCTTTTCAATTTATTCAACTGGACAAGATTATCATCCATCCAAGTTTTAGTTCACCTAAGAAGTATTGCATTCAAGTCCCTACTATTCGTACTCAAAGACAAGTAAAGTTGAGTGTCGTCCGCATAAAGATGGTAGGTCCATGTTTTGTTTTTAAATCTGTGCTTTTGGCAAATACTGACCACATCTTTTCAAGAGTGCAGCTCTTTTCTCCAAGGACTGTAAAAAGCTGCATTATTCCAGAGCATCCAGGAAAATTTTTGCTCAAATCCAGCTCTTTGAGGCTGAAGGGGTTTGATTTCAGAGCTGAAGCCAGAGATGAGAAACCCTTATCTGTCAGTCTGCAACACGACAGCCTGGAGAATAAGACAAAACGTTTTCAAGCCATCTAGTTATAGAGTATAATGCTATGATAGTCAATGAATATCACATGTAAAGCCTAGCAGTTGATTAGTCAATTATTATAAGTACATTATGACAAGATAATTTATATATTTTTACGCCATTAATATATTTTTTTCAACAAGGTGATTAACTTGTAGACAATATTATTTATAAAAAATTCTGTCACATGCGATAACAGGGTTGATCAAGTGCTGTGAAAAATGAAGCATAACCTTAATTTCTGAAGTTTACAGGATGGATTCTTCAGTGAGTTTGCCAGTTGCTTCATCCCTGAATCCTGCACGTCATTGTCAGAAAGATCTAGAGCTGTGAGACGAGAGTGCTCCATACTGAGTCCACAACTTCTAAATGTAAAATTGCATCTCTCTAATCTGAAAATAAGAGAAAAAAATATGTTGTTTTTTTCTACTCTTGACGAAAACATGGCCCAAAAATACAGCAATTCTGTAGCTAAGCATGGTAGCAGATATGTTCTAATTGAAACTAGATCTATAATTTAGAATCCAAATTTAAAATTTACTGGTAACCTCAGGGCATGGTGCCTATGTTCTTGCCATCAATTTGTCACACATGAACTATATTTTAAAAATATGTCAGTAGCTCTTGACCAGTTGTGTCAAATTTGGGGAGGATTTGATGAATGCAAACATTGTGAAAAGTGAAAACATATGACTTCAAGGTTCCAACCCAAAGCATTCTAAAGATACAGCCTCACTGCCAGTTTGGCATCCTCACTTGCGAATTGGTTGTATGACATAAATGAACAATATGGCATATCAAAAACTTTTGACCACTGTCTCAGTGACTGAGGATTTTTGGGGATGATAAGCATTCTATGATTTGAAACAACTGAATCCAGCATGACCCAAAGTATCAAATTACTATTTGATACTTTGAATATTTTAATATTGTGTTAAATATTTTGAATATTATATGTTCTAAAGATATTCAAAAGAAGCATAAGTGCAATTTTGAGATGCTGTTTGCATTATAGGGTTACTGACTCTCCCTTACGAGAGTACCAATATTAAAGGGTTATGTCACCGTTGGAAAAATGGGGCTTTCAATAAAACTTGACTAGAAAACACCTGAGTAGAGAAAACTGGCTGCAACACCCATAATGCACTGGACATGTTGCCCTCCAAGGCCACTCCCACCATGCTGTCATGGATATGCTTGAAGAGTCAAATACCACCTTACTTTAGTAGGAAATACTTCTTAGTCATTATGGTGTCGACTAGTCTTGTTCTCTGGTGCAAGAATTCAAAGAGTAAACATTCAGCGGGAGTGAGTTACTTTCGCTGTATATCGAAAGATCCAGTGCAATGTAGGCAGCGGCTCAAGACTCCAAAGAATCGTAAATATTGAAAGAACGGCAAGACAGAATATCTGTGTTTGTAGTCAACATTGGCTGTTTACATGCACAACTTTTGTTTTAATCGGACTGAATTCATTCCGATTGATGAATCTGAATGTAGTGTTTACATGAACGCTAAACAAGGGATCGGGTTGATGTGCGTGTTTATATGTCACAAGCTTCAAATGGGAATAGATTTTTCGACATGCGAACACTGCACAAATATACAGTTTCCCGCTGGTTGCGCATAATAACCATTCTCCTACATTGGTTCATTATTTGTTTTAAACAGCAGACTTAATATATATCCATTCCTGGTCATAATTTGGAGACAATGAACATATGAACTGTTGTGCCATACGTACTGCTTATATTTATCACGCAGTAAAAATGCCCAAAACCAGTCGTCTGTGAATGAGAATCCGAAAAAAGAACTGGTGGGACGTTGTCCTGTTCCAATTCACAGACGCTGAGGGAAAGGAGAATTTTAGACTCACTCATTTATACGACACAGGAACAGCGGAAGAACAGCCCGTTCCGAGCGACATACCTCATTACGCTATTTCAACGTCATTGCACATGCGCAGTCCTTTCATTTTTGGTTTTCAATCCAATTACATGTCCAAGTGTTTACATGTCCTTTATAGTATTAGAAAACGAATAAACCACCCCCTTCATTCCAATCGAAATTTCAATCGGATCAATTAAGGTGTTTACATGAAGGCTTTTCAGTCTGATTGAGCCGTCAATCCGATTACTAATGGATTATTAGATTGTATCTAAACGTATTCATTTAGAATTGGAAGACTACGAAGGCAGTGTTTTTTTTCCAAAACGGAGGGGAAAAATTAAAAAAAGAACTGATGTTCTGTCAGTTCCACCTGCAGAAAATCGCTGTTGCGTACAGGAATAAAAACTGTTTCCATAGTGTTCTATTTTTACCACAATGCTGTTTAAACAAATAAACAAATACAACAGTTGACAACATACCTTCTGTCCCTGGCCCCTAAACAGTACAAAAACACAAATAAATGAAAATTTTTACCGAGATAAGATTATAACACACCTACCTCAACTCTTCGATGTTACAGTTCGGGTTTGCAAGTAAACCAGAAAACTGCCCGACTCCCAAGTCCCAAAGTTTGTTATCACTCAGATCCAGTTTCTTAAGTTGACATGGTTTTGAACTCAGAGCAGATGTGAGGAAAGCACAGGCCTCCTTTGTGATCCCACAGCTTGAAAGTCTGCAAGTGACATTGAATATCTCTTGAAAGATGCAAACATTAGTCAGGGGTCATCAACTCTTTCTATTAGTTCTTGTGGTTTTTAGCAATTTGGGAAGCCAAATAGTTATGTGGTACTCTGTGCCATGTTACCACTGGATTGTAGTAATTCTGCATCATTTACAACCAATGGGTCTGCACTGCATGGTTTGGTTGGAAAGAGCAAATTTGTTACATTTTCCAACCCATTCAAAGACAAGTTTACTTCACGAAAGAATTACGGAAAGAGTTAATTTGGCCAAAGGATTTCGACCCCTGAACTAAGTTGTTAACTGCCATATAAATATTCATCAAAATGTCACTGAAAAAATAATAATAAATAAATAAAAAAGACCTGAGAGTCTCCAACCCACAGTCAGGCAATAAACCCACAAGCCAGGTTGCAGCCTCATTTCCAATGTTATTGCAGCTCAGGTCCAGCTCCTTAAGATGTGATGGGTTTGACTTAAGAGCAGCAACAAGGGCTGAACAGCTGTCTCTTCTGAGTCCACAAAACTCCAATCTAGAAAGAAAATACGGGTTAGAGGGACCGCCATATACCAATTGTTTTGATTTTTCATACTGTTAATAGAATAGAGGCATACAAGTACTTTAGTGTCTCTAGTTTGCAATGTGAACTCCTCAGCCCAGAGCAGAGACTTTTCACCCCACTGTCTTCAAGGTCATTGAAACTCAGGTCCAGTTCTCTCAGAACATTGGGATTGGACTCAAGAACAGAAGCCAGAGCTGGACAGCTTTTCTTTGTCAGTTTACACGAGGACAATCTAAGAATTATGAAATACATTTCTTAAAATGTGTTCAACAGTTCAACTTTTCATGTTCAACTTTTATTTAGATGATTTTTCAAGGAGAAAGGTGACGACACTTACATGGCAGTCCGGCTGACTTTGACAACGGGATGAAGCTTACGAAGACAATCATCTGATTTAAAGAATTTTCTCAAGTCAAAAATATCCAGTCCCTCGTCACTGGTGAGCAGCACAAAGACCAGAGCCGACCACTGCGCATTTGAAAGTACCTCAATTGAAAGTCTTCCAGAGTGAAGGAAGGTTTGGATTTCCTTGACAAGAGAATGGTCGTTCAGTTCATTAAGGCAGTGGAATAGATTGATGGACCTCTCTGAGCTAAGACCTGTCCCGAGCTTATCCTTTATGTACTTGACTGTGTCCTCACTGCTGTGTGCGATGTGTCCAATTTGTACTGAAAGGTGTCGAAACAAGGTCTCATTGCGCTCCTGTGAAAGGCCAAGGAGGAAGCGGAGGAAAAGGTCAAAGTGCCCATTCCTCGACTCTAAAGCCTGATTTACAGCACTCTTGTGTAGGTCAAACAGAGATGAATCCATGCAGAGCTTTCCAAAGTCTGTGCCTTGGAATGGTATATTGAATTCATTGCTGCTGGGCTTTTGAGTTGTAAACCAGTAAAGGTGAACAAACAAAGCTGCAAGATACTCTTGGAAACTCAGATGCACGAAACAATAGACTTTCCTTTGGTATAAGCCAAACTCCTCTCTGAAGATCTGTGTGCACAGTCCTGAGTATAGTGATGCATCCTTGACATCAATGCCACACTCTGCCAGGTCTTCTTCATAAAATATCACAAAACCTTTTCTCAATTGCTGGAAGGCCAGTTTTCCAAGTAACAGAATGTTGTCTCTAGTCAAGTGTGGGTCCGAGAGAAGTAGTTCGATGTACTTATCCTTCATCTGTAATGTCTGGAAAATCAGGAAATGTGTGTACATTTCAGTTAGAGACTTGGGGATGTGGAAAATCTCTTTGTCACCCAACATTTTCTCTAGAACAGTGGCTGAAATCCAGCAGAACACTGGGATGTGACACATAATGTACAGACTTCTTGATGATTTGATGTGTGTGATGATTTGGTTGGCCAGACTCTGATCAGGTATTCTTTTCCTGAAATACTCTGCCTTCTGAGGATCATTGAACCCTCGTACTTCTGTGACCTGGTCGACACACTCGGGAGGGATCTGATTGGTTGCTGCTGGTCGAGAGGTGATCCAGATGAGAGCAGAAGGAAGCAGATTCCCCTTGATGAGGTTGGTCAGCAGCACGTCCACTGAGGCTGCTTCAGTTATATCAGAGCACCTTATGTTAGCCCTAAAATTAAGAGGTAGTCGACACTCATCCAAACCATCAAAGATGAATATGACTTTGTATTTCTCAAAGTTTGAAAGTTTGAATCCCTCAATTTCTCTGAAGAACAAATGAACAAGTTTCTCCAAAGTGTACTCCTCTTTGCCAATCAAATTAATCTCCCGAAAAAGCAATGGAAACACGAAATGAACATCCTGATTGGCTTTTCCTTCCGCCCAGTCCAGAACAAACTTTTGCACAGAGACTGTTTTTCCGATTCCAGCAACTCCTTTAGTCAGCACAAGTCTGAGGGGTTTGTTTAGCCCAGGTGGGACTTTAAAGATGTCATTACATTTGATCTGTGATTCCTGTGTCTCTGGTTTCCAGGATGTTGTCTCAATCTGTCTCACCTCATGCTCATTGTTGACCTCTCCACTCCCTCCTTCTGTGATGTAGAGCTCTGTGTAGATCTTCTTGAGTAGGGATGGATTTCCTTGCTTAGCAATACCTTCAAATACACATTTGCTCCTGTTCTTCAGACTGGATTTAAGCTTTTGCTGACATGCATCAATTTGATGAACTAAATACAATAAGGAAGATAACAATAAAATTGTTACTTTGTCTGTATTTAATGGATAACTATGTTCTACTCATACACACATACTAACATTGAAGTAGCTTGTCAAAGAGGCTTTGCTCCTTCATACACTTCAATATGTGCAATGTGATTTTGACTGCTGCATCTTTGGCTTCAATACCATCTTCTTCTTCTTCTGGTTGACTCTCTGTACACTCTGTGAGATCAGAGTCCAAAATGCTGTTGATTTTTCTGAGCTCCTTCTTTATAAAAGTTATCACGTTGCGTTGAAGTTGCTAAGTCAAAACGCACAAACACAAAAAAATATATTCTGAAAATATTTTATTCAATAATATAGTATATGGTAATATATACTGTTCTTTTGAATGTGAATGATGTAAAACATGAAAAAAAAGGCTAACCCTCAAAATAGCAGCCATTTGTGTCTTTCGGGATGACTGAGTGTGCAATTCTACTGGCTGCTCTCTGCGAACAAAACAATGTATTAAACTTAAAAAAATTATTCAAAAAATTATGATTGAATATTTATGAGGGTAAAAAAGAATACAAACAAGACCAGACATACAAGACAGAATCAGCCATATGGAGATTAGTTGGTGGATCCATTGACCAGTTACTCTGAACGAACACATGGGTGTTGGCGGATGAATCAAGCCAGTCTGCTGGGAGACTTTGACACAACAGAACACAGTGATTTAATGGCTGAAAAACCTTATTCATAAGTAAAGAGAAGAACGTCATCATACGTACATGGTGTGAAGGGAGCTCAAATGGTAGAGCTTAGTGCAAACAACATACAGTTTTGACTGAACATGAATACTAATAAAATGTATATCTTGAGTGACTGAAAGTCGTTTTGTTTAAACGTCTTGTTTAAGCATCTTGCAAATTCTTATTTTTCTGTCATTGAGTAATTACATGTTCTCTTGATCTTTGTTTCTCGATACATGGACTTTTATTTTGAAGTGTATTTTCTGTTCCCCTTGTTCCAGTGTTTAACTTACTGTTTTTAGTTCCTGTTTGTCTTTATTTCTGTAGCTGCCGTTTCCATGGGGCGAATTCCAAACTGCATTTTTGCACCCTTGAAGGGCATTTCGGGAGGGGGCGCCATTTGTAGTGCCATTCCAAATGAAAGTGAACAACGGAATCCCTTCACAAAGGGCCCTTCCACAAGTTTGTGAGCGAAGGGAATGTGCTATGGTCACTACAATAAAGTAATTTAAACGTTTATGGTCATGTGACCCAGGGTGTCAAGTCCTTGCGGTTCATTTTAAATTTAGATATGGCGGGAGAGTTGGAGTTAACGTATAAACAAAATAATTCACAGAATAAGTTGTTTTGTTGTGGTATTGGCTATAATAACCCACTTTGTCATGCATTTCATATAATGGTTAAAAAGTTTCATTGGTAAAAAAAAATATATCTATATATAAAATAATTTAATGCTTAATGTGTTTAAATGGCTCCTATTATGGATTTTCGAAACCTTCCATGTAGTGTGTAACATAGCTCTAAGTGAATGAAAACATCCTGCAAAGTTTTAAATCTGAAAGTGCACCGTATATTAAGTTATTGTCTTTCAAAATTAAGAGTCAACTCTGAATCAATTAAATGAATAGTTTTTCAAACGAGTCATAAGCCGTTTTGTTGTGACGTCAAGACGAAACATTAATATATTGCCCGCCCACATATTGCACGCGCAGACACCAGGGAAAATGGGGAAAACTTGAACCTCGAACCTTCAGCTGATGCCTGTGGATACTGGATAGCATCATGTCGAGAAGAGGCTGTGCTCTACAATGTGAAGGTAAAGCCAGTTTTTTTTTTCACTGCCAAGGACGAGCATGTGAAGAATCAGTGGTTAAAATTCATCTTTACCACGATATCACAGCAGTACAATCCTAAACTTTTGCTGTGCTCCCTTTATTTTACTGACGTCTGCATCTCAAATCTCAGAGTTCAATGCAGGATTCGAAAACCACCTGCTCTTGAAAGATGGTGTTCAAAATACTTAGTATTGAGTTTTATATTGTGTAGGTCTCCTGCTAACTGGCAAACTCATGTTATCACTGTCTTACTGAAATACTTCTGCTAATCAGCTGTGGGCCACTTTTACCTAAAACTCTTTCCATTAATGCAGATTGTCTTTCTCACTACCTTGAGGAAATATTTGTTTACCAACGTTAATGTTACATCAGATCATTCACGCTAGAGCTCAGCTAATGTACATTGCATACATGCACTGTTATTGATACAGTTTCCAACAATTCACCGCAATATATTAGAAAAATACTCTGTAAATAAATTAGTACAAGTAAAATAATCGGTTTGTTGATGGACATGCACTTGTTAATGCTGATGGTGGGGAATTACAGTTGCAACATCTTATAATGTGCCTCAAACTGAGTAGCGTATGATTGAGAAACATCCTGCTCAAGTCGTCCTTGCGATTGAGGTTTGGGTTGAATAACTAGTTCTTCCAATGTTTCATCATCGGACTCGTGCTCGCATTAATGTGGTCAAATCTACGTCATTATTTATTACTGTGTGCAGTAGTTCACAGTGTAGTTACTTCTGCTCCAAGTACAGACATTTAGCAAACTAAACTAGTAAAAAAGTAATATTTTAAATGTTGGCTCATGATGAGAAAGCCGTCAGTCAAATCAGCAAGGCATGGTGCCACTATAGCCTCCCTGAGTAAATGTGTTTTACCATGGATCTTCCTGCTGGAATTTAATTGGAGGATCCATTGACGCATCACTCTTCATAGAAACACAGCTAAGCACTGGAGATGCAACTCTCTTCTGCTGATGTACCTCAACACTAGAAAAACACCATAGTCAATAAGAGGAACTGAATAAGACACATTTTAATAACTGTTCTAATCAAAATATGTTAGCATAAAACAATCAAATTGACAAATTGTATTAAAGACATGCTGATAAGATGGAACATATCTATTTTTTTCTTTCCAGTTAAAAATGCTGTAATACGCAAACAACAACAACAACAACAACAACAACAACAACAACAACAACAACAACAACAACAACAACAACAACAACAACAACAACAACAAAAACGTACCTTTCGGATTCTTTGAACATGTGAGGTTCAGTAGGAGAGAAGCTGCCGTCATCTTTGTCCTCATGGCTGGTTGTGACATTATCTTTGATTTCACTAAACTCACTCATGGTGCCGCTTTTCAGCCCACCTTACTCTGTCCTAAAGTCTAGAGTGACACAAGACACATGTGCTTTCTGTCAGTTGAACATCATTTGCACACTTCCTATACTTGCTTGCCTGAACCAGTATGTGTATGACATGATTGCCACCAGTGGGACGAATTGCCACTAATTTTTAAATGTGGACGAGTTTTTGAAAATAAAAAAAATAAAATGGCTTTTATGTCTAGGCTAGTGCCTAAAGTATAATAATAATACTAATAATGAAATTACATTATAACTTCCTAATCATGTCTAGTGCAAGATTACTAGAAGGACCGGACGAGTTAAATTCTCATGCTGAAATAATTGTGTATTTATTTATTTGTTTGTTTTTCCAAATTATGAGAGACAGACAGAGAGGGTGAGAGATTTTTTCTCTCTCCTTTTTCCTTCTACCATTAAATTTGAACACTGGAGGAAACTGAATTTCACATGGCATCTTTATAGAAGTAAATAAATCAAAATTTGATCTTCACGGTCATGGTCATCTTGGTTCTTATTCACTTGGTCATTCAGCAGCTTCTGAAACACCTCATATTTTTACAGAATTACACATGACCAATTTGAATGGCCTTTACATCATCTTTAACACAAACACACAACTTCATGCAGAGTTCCCACAACTTTCGACGAATGAATAACGTTGTCCTCCTGTCATTTTTACAGAATGGGAAAAGCTTAATGTAAAAATAGTATATTTGCCATCGGGGAATCTGTTATCTTATTTTACAGGTTTAACACATTCGGAGGGGATGTAGCCTACAACTATCTGCACAAGTGTATTTACCTTGTTTGTGTTTGTGCGTCGGAGGAGCTGCGGTTATACAGGCCTTCCTGTGAGGAAACCTCAAGTTTCGGTTTCTGTTGTCATTCAGGACTGAACGACATATGATTCATGGGCGCAGCCAGGCAGAGTGACGTCACAAATATAGGCAGGTCGATTCATCGGTCACAGGTTTGGTTGTTAACTTGTCTAGGCCTATATACATTATATTGCAGATATTTTTCAACTTACCAGGCGGATAATATATATATATATATATATATATATATATATATATATATATATATATATATATATATATATATATATATATATATATATATTAATGAATTTACCATTGCTAAAAATAAAAACAAAAGAGTTTTCCGGGTTGGACAGTGTTTTGTCCTACAGGGGGCGCCTGAGGCCTCGTGATTTAAATTCCTCTCGTGAGTAGCGTGTGGAAATCTTTTCAAAACGACTTAATAAACAGTGCTTTGTACAATAATCACAACCACTGCCATATTTCTTCCTAAATGTCAAACAACATGGCAAAAACCAGACCAAACCACAAATATTTCAGCCAAAGAATAGAGCTGAGACGTGGTTTGTGTCTGAACAGAATGGGTCTTTATTCAGGAAATCAAAGAAAAAGATTGTAATCAACACCCCATTTAAATACAAAACAAATCAAAAAATAAGGAACAACATGATATTCAGTTTGCATATCAAAGAGCCATTCAGTATAATTACAGTCTGAACACTTCATAAACCACTTGTGTGAATCTATACACAAACTTGATTTAGAAACTAGAACATTAACATTATTACAAAGATTTTAGCTTTAAAAATAATTCAAATTGAAATAATATCTTAGCAGTTAGCATCATAAAATTATATATTCATATCTTTCCACATAAAAATACAAAATAATATTAATGACATATAATATGAAAAATTATCCCAAATATTTCGCTACTATTAGAGTAAAATTAAAAAAAAAACAAGAAATAAAAACAACCAACAAACAAAAAAGAAATAGAAATATGCATGAAAAAGTTTCTCCTTTTGTTAGCAAAACACTATCCAAAATAACTACAATCATTTACATCAGTACAAAGATATCTGGATTTAAAAATAGTTGCAATGAAAAAAAGGGGTTTCATCTTTTCTGACAGTAAAAAATGACACTGTGAATCAGAAATTTGCAAAATATGCAATGAAAAAAATAAATCTGCATTTAAAAAGGTATACACTGCAATTCTCACTTTTTTTTATACAAACATTAGAAACAGTATTGCACGTCACAACACAGATTCGAGGTTAGTAAGCCTTTCAAAATGTGTTATATTCAAGTTTCTGAGTATCAGTGAGGGGAGGGCTGATACCCCTCCATCTAACCAGGGAGAGTCTCAAGTGTTTTCCATGAACATAGTAGAACCCTCAATGCTTCCTTCCTTTAAATAAACTACACCACCAACTTAAATAGTAATCAAATCCATGTGTGCTAAGCAATAATACATAAATAGATTCATACACACACACACACACACACACATACACAACTGCACGGACGATGATGATTATGATTCAAGAAACAGCCTTTTGCGTGTGAACATAACCATAAATACGTGGGCAAATCAAGTGAAAGTCAGAGGTCTACAGAAATAGAAAAATACAATTTAAATCAAATAGTTATCTGTCTACAAAAATAGTCAAATAAATATGATTTTTCAAAACGACAACAACGAAAACCCACACATACACGTACGAAGCAACAGTGTTGAACACGGAAAAAGGACGGCGGGTTTCAGTTCCCAGAAACACCTTCGCTACTTATTCAGAGCGGATGACCATAATCTGGGTCCAGCGTCTTACACAATACATCAAATAAGTTACTATGCAAAAATAAAGATATTTAAATTATCCAATAGACTTAAAATAGGTCGCAATTCTTCTAGAATGAAATAGTACACACACACATATACGAAACAAAAAAGTGACGTGATTCAAAATAAAATAAAGACTGTTTTGCGTTCGACTCCAAACGTCAGGGAAAGAGGGATCGGTTCTCTCAGAGGAGAAAGGAGAGGAGAGAAATCGAAAAAGGTAGTGCATCACGTGTCCTCCAGAGTCTGGGACACGTCAACAAATAAATATACACATATGTACGCAATAAATAAAACACACTGTTGACACTCACGTTAAATCACATACACGACAGTACGACGAGGGCACTGAATTCTTCACCAAACCCGCCAACACAAGGATATATAGAGTGCAAAAAAGAACGACAGAAAGAACAGTACAGAAAGAACAGTACAAAAAGAACGACAAAAAGAACGACAAAAAGAACGACAGAAAGAACAGTACAGAAAGAACAGTACAGAAAGAACAGTACAGTACCAAACGGACGGCCGCTCCACTGCTTCTGTAGAGATTGTCCACAAGACTGATTCGATCAAACACAGAGAATCACCCGATCGCTCTGAAAATCAAAACGGCTCCGCTAAACAAATATAATCGCCGACAGGTTTCCTTTCGTAGCGTCTCTCTCCTCTCTTTTCTCCATTTCTGTTCATCTTACCGATAGTTTTTGAGTGGAAGCTTTTTCCGCCACGTAATAAACAATTTAAAAGATAATTGCGACTTATTATCTCACAATTCCGACTTTATTTCTTGCAATTCCGACTTTATTTCTTGCAATTCCGACTTTATTTCTTGCAATTCCGACTTTATTTCTTGCAATTCCGACTTTATTCCTAGCAAATTTTTTTTGCAGTAATTAGTTTATCCGGTGGCAACGGAATACAAAGATATTTACATGGGTTGTAACTCTAGCATGAGAGATTGCGCAAAAACTGCATGCGTCGAACGCCTGTGTAAGTGTATGAGTCAAAAGATGTAGAAAGGCTGTGCGTTCGACTGCATACGCGTAAAAAACGAAATATACTTTCTGCTTGACGCACCGTGGGAAATGCAGGGCTCAGAACTGTCACTGTCCCAATCGGACCAGTGCTGTGTCGTTAGCCTTGCTAATTTAAACATTCAAGCGCAAGAAGACATGAAAGATAACTCGCGCGCACTGTGTGAGAAGTTTTGTCTGCGCAAACTGCACATCCGAAGCACGCTCCCAGAATACTGAATTAAGCTCTCCTTCACATCTTCTTGCGCTTGAACGGACAATTTCACAAAAAATTGTCAAAATGTCCGTCTTGGGAGTATCCTAGTAAATTTCGACTTTATATCTCGCAATTGTGAGTTTATGTCACGCAATTCAGAGAAAAAAAGAATTGCAAGATGTAAACTCACAAGTGCAAGAAATAAAAAGTCAGATTTGCGAGATAAGTCGCAATTACCTTTTTTATTCTGTAGCGGATACAAGCTTCCATACTTTTTGTCCAGGGAATAAACTAGGAAACGCAGAGCTAGGCTCCGCCCACACACAGACAACGAACGACCAAAGGTACAATTCCTCCGCCAGTTCCTACCAACTACATCAGAGCTACCACAGAAAAAAGCTCTTGTCCTGCGCTCCAGCGACTACTGTAATACGAAGGTTGGAATTTAGGGGTGTTCAGGAAGGGCAAAGGTTAAATGTCGATCCTCTAGATCGTAGAGTTTAAATCGAACTGAAACCTCAATTCATAACTAGACTCACACTGCACGAAGACAAGACACGAAAACCACAGGACAGCACACCGTCTCTTGACTAATTATCGAGTTACAAAATGGCAGAACTCACTACTCTAAAAACTAACGTCACTTCTCTCGTAATAAGTTCGTAAAGGAATCATCACAACAACGCATGCAAAGGTTTACGAAGAATTTTACACAGTTTTTTTCCTTTCATTACTAGTATTGATTATCTAAGAGTCTGACCTTTTTTTTTTCGCCTCATGCTACATAAATTCCTCTGTTTATCGTTAATATGCATCTTTTTTTCTTTTCTTTGTTATATGTGCTGGTAACCTTTACACTGCATGCAAATGATGTACAGCCACAACCATGCACGAAAGATTTCACATTCTGTGTTTTCATGCCGCAGATCGGCCATGTCGTGCGAGAGGGAACGGACTGCATTTCTGTGTATGACATCGCCAGTGACGTCACAATGGCATTTCATAGAACACCGACACTATCTATTCGTTACATCCTATATAGCAGCAAAGCTTCTTCTATAGCTTGTGATTAAATTGCAAGAGTAGAGCAACAACAAGCCAGATTAATATTCTGAGGTATTGTCTTTTCTTTCTTTTTTTTTTGCCAGTGGAAAATGGAAAGTCTCAGTAATTCATTATTGAATCATTCCTATTCCTCTTAAGAGCACATTGGAGTGAAAACAATGGGGAGGGGGAAATATTACTCCTTATTTTGTATTCGGCGGCAAACGTCTCATTTTCAGGCCGCGCGTTTTGCTACCTTTGGTTCGAGATCCAGGGCAGGCATCAGAGATCACGTCACCAAGAGACAATTGCGCACTTTGCCCACTAGGGGGGGATTTAGCAGCAGACGGACACGCGACGGACAGAACGAATGAACAGAACGGACAGGCTGCCCCCCCCCCAAGCGAAAAACATTCTCGTTTCTACTTTTTTAAATCTCACATATAAAAATAATTTGAAAAAACTACAAAAAATCAATCTCTTTTTTTTCTTAATCTCCTTTTTAAAAAACACGAAGGTACCACAAAAAACTCTGTTCCGAGCCTGAGATGTGCAGGGAGGGAGGGAGGAGAAAGAAGTGGTTTGGTGAAATAAACTGAGGCTTGTAGTGTTTCTGGCTGCTACAAAAGATAAAGATATATTTATATATTTATAGACATATATATTCTCTATATACTGTATACGGTTAATTACTCTATACTGACAGCTTGGGTTCGGGGGATCAAACTAAGCATCTTTTTTTTTATCTCCCCGTAGCAGACGCGATGTTTCCGCTTCGTCTTGCATGCTGCCGTTCCCGGCTCTCCAGGGACTCCCATCTTTAGTTCCAGCGGAAGTGGATCTGGCGGGGACGGTCGGCTCCCTCTTTGACCAGCGGCTTGTGAAACTCGCGTCCGGCGCGGGAGTGGATGTTCGCCCAGCAGAACTCACAGTAATACTGCAGGCAGGTGACGTTGGCGCAAAAGAACGGGGCGAACTTTCCCCCGCAACGCGCTCCCTGGCACTCGTCACACAGCTGGTCGTCCAGCACGTACGGCTTCACCTCCACCTGTGTGACGCACACATTAGAAAAACACGATTGATTTCTGCTCTGATAAAGTACAGCAGCTGATGTAGTCATCAATAAACAGTACTGTAATATAGTTAGTGTGGACTAAAATGTGACGGGTGAAATAATGATACGTTTATAGCCTTGATTTACTGAAGATCTGTATATCATTCAAATGTTGTAATACTTTAAGAAAATAGGGTATTATGATTTAAAAAAAATATGATTACATGTAGTTAATGCTGTATACCACAATGCAATCCCTTGTGAAAAAGAAGTGCTCTTAATTGTATCGATTGTGCATTTGTAGTGTACTTCAAATCTTATAAGTTGCAGAATAATTGAATATTGAATGCACTTTCATTACTATGTTTTTTAAAGTCCCCCTGTGGTGAAAATCCAGCTTTTAATGTTGTTTATGTGTCTATGCGGTGTTTTTAATATGATTTTAGACAAATCATGTGGAAATTCATAAGTCGACAGCATTGCTGAGTATTTTCTCCTTAAAACTGCAGTGAACCAAAGACAGTCTCAAAAACACGGTTTGAAATCGCTGGTGTTTCTAACGTCACAAACTACCTTGTAACCAATCAGATCAACGTGTGATCGTCAACGAGTGGATCTCTGAGTTGAGTGAGTGAGTGGAGGCGGGGCTCATTTGCATATTCATAGAATCGCGTATACTAAATGAGGGAAGGGTGTAGAGTTACATTCAAGCTATTTTATGGCATAAAGATTTTTTTTTTAAATGTAATTTTGGTGATCAAAGATGAGTTTTAAGAGATAAATTATTGACTACAGAGGGACTTTAACATTTAAGTAAGCTTTTGAGCACATTATAATGTCCAGCACCAGCATTAAGTACATGTTAAATAGTCGTTTTTCATAATATTTTGTCGTGCTTTAAAGAAGTACATTTACTTCGATGTGTTGACTCACATACTAAAGCATATGTAAAGTACTTGATTATAATTTTACCTTTTGATATTACATTAAAAATTAATTTATTTGAAAAACTTACTAAATTCATTCCAACTGTGCAACTACAAATATGACACACAAGTTTCAATATAAATTACATTAAAGTAAATTTGGGTTAACCATAAATACTTGTGAGTACATTCAGCAGTACACTTTAACCATATTTCAAAGACAATAGAAGTCATTATTAAATTACATATAAAGGACTAAAATCATGATTATGGGTCAAAATAAGCTCTAAACTGTATTCAATATGAAATTAAATTATAATGCATTTTCATTTATTGTGTCAGAAAACATTACATTCAATTCACACTTAAGTATATTATTTCTGTAACAAGTACTGTTTTACATTTTCACATAAGATGCACTCATTTTGACCATCTATGTTCAATGTTATAGAAGAACTGGAGGAAATACCAATTGCAGTGTGGTGTACAGAATTTGTTGTTCTTTGTTATAATGCACCTTTTGCCAAATCTAGCACTTGGGTATTCTATGTACACAGAAAAGTAAAGCACAGAATGAATCCTATACACTGAAACAGCAAGTGTAAGTGTGTGTGTGTGATGTAGCTAGTCTCAAAGAGGCCTCTGGTTACCCGTTTGTCGATGTCTCCGTGCTGCAGCTGGACGAACCGGGCGCTGATGGCAGCGATGTAGCTCTGTTGATTGGAGAAGGCCACACGCCCCGCCCCCTTCGGGTACTTCAGCTCGGGATCCGTGTCGATGCCCGCGTAACACACGCCACCATACAAGCGGTCCATGATCATGGCCAGCTCCACTGCAGAGCACACACACACACACAGAAAGAAAACTCATAAAAACAATATATAGATAGAGAACATGATTTGAATTTTTCACATTGTTTGAGATAAATTGCGATTATTGGCACAGGTACCAGCTCTCAGTGGGCGGGGCACTCCTCCCACGAAGATGGTTTTGCGAGGGTCCAGCGGCTGAGATCCGTCCATCACAAAATCACTGTCACTCAGGTTCCACGGACGAATCTGGACCTGAAACAAACACCACACACAGATCGTGCATGTCAAACAAAGATACACCGCCAAAAAGAAGTTTGCACTTGTAGTGTACTTTAAAGGTGTATACTTGAAAAAAACTGTACTAACAGATTATGTAATATTAATTAAAATAAGTGCACTTAAATAGAGTACACTTTCACGACTGTTCCTTAATGCACTTAAAAAAAAAATGCACTTCGCAATAATGTCAAATTAAAAGTGTTACTTTAAAATGCATTTTAAAATCATTAGGTTTTAATACTCTTTTGTCGTGCTTTAAAGAAGTACGCTTGTTTTGATGTGTTGACTAACATTATAATATTAAGTGAGTTATTTAGTTTTACATTTAAAATATTTTAAGTGTACTAAATTGCAAATGTATTTTTAAAAATGTGTAATTACAAACATATTTAAATACATGACACACAATAGAAATGACAATAAAGTATATTTTAGTTCACCATAAATGCTTTTCAGTACATTTAGCAGTACACTTTAACCATACTTCAATAGAAGTAATTCTGAAATTACATTTAAAGATGTACTAAAGTCCTACTTAAGTGTTAAAAAACACTCAGCTACATGAATTTAATATACATTTAAACTATAATACATTTTCATTTAATTGTAAATAACATGTAATCAAGTGTCTGGAGACATTACATTCAGTTCGCACTTACATATAATATTTCTGTAACAAGTATGCTGAAGTGTACTTCTATTTCACAGTCAGAGCATATTCAAGATCAGAGCTGTCCCAAAGCAACTAAAAACACTTCTTTAAAACCCAATGGCGAGTGTTTATTCTCTGTTCTGAAGAACTGAAGTTCTCTTTACACAAACTGATGTTTTGCTGTGTCACATTCGGTTTAAATAGTTATTAAGGGTGTTTTCACACTAGAGTCCTCTTTAACAAGAACCGAACTCAGACTCCTGTAAGTGGACCAAGAGGAGAACCAAGTGAAAAAGGAGCCAGTTCTCTTTACGTTTGCACTGTCCCTGAAAGAGGACTCTGTCTTTTTTTGGTCCACTTAAGAAGGAATGTGGTCTCAGACCACATCTTTGTGTTCATACTGTTGCTTTTTGGATCTAGTTCAGTGCCAGCTGAAAGCAAGCCGTACTCAAACCGCCTCCTGAGATGGTCTTGGTTCGGTTCGCTTTTAAGAGGTCTGAGATAGTTTGAAGTGTTCACACATGGGCCAAAAATCATGCCCAGACCCCTGAAAAGATCCTATCATACAACCGGTGCAATGCAAGTGTTTTTTTGCTAGTTTCAGCCTGATGCAGTTTTCATTTTCACGTCCTGCGCCAAGTTATTCAAATATCAAATGGATTTGCGCCCATGGGCTGCGGGTCTGAAAATGAGATGTGTTTGGGCGCATTGTTGTCGCGTTGCTATTTTGAGGTGACTGAAATAGACTGCGCCATTGACCAACTAAAACCTGGTCTAAAGTCAGTGGCGGAATATTTTATTTGTTATTTAAAGAGCGCATTAGTAATGTGCGTCTATAAGCGGGTGCACAGCATACGTACACTCTGCTTATTACACACACAGGGACCTGCAGCAGCACACAAACATGCCAAATATGAAAAATAAAAGGATTACAATGTTAAAGATTAATATTGTGTACATAAAGATATGGTGAATCCAGCTTGTACCGTAGATGTTCTGCTTTTCCCGCCATGTAAATATTGAATCCGCCATAGCGCGAGCGCAACTGGCTTTTAAAGGGAATGGGAGGTGAGACTCTGATTGGTTCATTGCACGTTACGCCCAAAACACAACCATTACTCATTAAGAGAATAGGGACCACGCTTTTAGACCATGCGCCGGGAGCGCCGACCATTTTTCCTATCGTTAAACTAGCAAAAGTGGATTCGGACTCGCGCTGAATGCACTTGCGCCGTGCGCTTTAGCCCATGTGCTTAGATCTTTAAAACAGGGCCCAGTACGTGGACTCACAGGCTTGTCTTTGATGGTGGGGCTGGACACACACAGGTAGAGTTTGCCATCCTCCTCCAGACAGGCTTCGATCAGGGCCTGCACTGAGCTCTCCTCTTGAAACAGGAGGAAGGCGTAACCTAGACAAAAGCCCACCACACAGTTCATCCGTCAATCAAATGATGGCGAATTTGATGAAGATAAAGTATAGGAGGGTTTTGATGTGTCAGAGTTTACTGTTATTTTACAAAACAGTAATAATGACAGTGCAGCGTTTACATGCAGATCCTGGATTTACATTAATACATTGACTTTTCTAGACGTACCTTTAGGAGGGAAGTAAGACTTGCTCTCTGCTTTGTGCGGCCAGTCAACAACCAGGTGACCAAAGCGCCGAAAACTGCTTGTGATTTCATCTGTGTGAAAGATGAGGAACTGAGAATCAGAGAGAGCTGCAGGAACGCTTGTAGAAACTTTTGCATACAGGAAACATAATGATTTTAATCTCCACGAGTAGAGGGGAATCAAACATCCGGTAAATGTCTTTTGCATTATGTTTCGGTGTGGCTCTGATCAATATATCTGCAAGGTATTTGAATCAGGTCAAATTCTCTTCAGACTGACAGTAAATCAACATCTCTCATTAGCGGCAGCCATTTTGTTCTGCTTTGGGTTTTTGATCTGCTTTGGGTTTTATGTGTCTCAGTGCTGTTATCAAGTAATCTGCTACCAGAGAGATGTCAGAAAGATTTCAGTGGCTTCAGGGCAAGACTGAAACAGGTTTGCGAAGTCTTTTGTACATCTGAAAGACTGTGGATCAGAGCTTGATAGTAAAGAAGACGAAACCAGAGAGTGTAAGAACAGGTGACGAGGAG
The DNA here is from genome assembly GCF_051911475.1 of Siphateles boraxobius. NCBI lineage: Eukaryota > Metazoa > Chordata > Actinopteri > Cypriniformes > Leuciscidae > Siphateles > Siphateles boraxobius. The sequence goes on from NW_027509224.1 coordinate 1,074,441, forward strand.
CGAAGAGGTTCATGCTAACTAAAACATATAGACAGAGTTAATATAATATAATATAATATAAATTTTAGAATTAGTTATTATATTAAATCGTTTTAATTAATACAAAGAATTGGACTAGCAGGCAGAAAGGAGGTATACAAACAAAAACTGCTTTCAAAAACATCTAGACGAAGGGAAATACAATATTACATAAAACATAAAATACATTTTTAAGAATCTATTTTTTGTAAATTCTATAATAATAATAAATATATAATATAATATACGGGAAATGTAATATTATTAAAAAAAATTAGAATCCATTATTATAAACTCTATAATAATAATTAATATATAATATAATATAAGGGAAATTTAATATTAAAAAATATTTTTTTAGAATCCATTATTATAAATTCTATAATAATAATGAATATATAATATAAAGGAAATGTAATATTATAAAATAAAATACATTTTTTAGAATCCATTATAACAGATTCTATTAATTCTGTAATAGAATAGAATAGAATTGTATAATTATTATATATATTTGTTTAATTAATCCAATTAATTGGACTTCCCAAACAGAGAGGTATACAAACAAAAACTGCCTTCAAAAACATCTAGACGGAGTGAAATATCATATAATCATACTATTATTATTATTACATAATCAAATAACACAACATTTTCAGAATCCATTATTATACATTATTTAATATAAATAATAATAATAAAAATAATATCATTTTAGAATTAATTATTGTAATATGTTTTTATGAATTGGACTGCCATACAAAGAGGTGTACAAATATAAAATATTTTCAAACACCTCTATAAATAAATACTTTAATTAATTAACTATTAAAAATGTTTAAAAATATAATATTGTTGATTTTGAAAAATGTGACATGGCATTTTAAACACCACATACAATTACATGTGTGTACGTTACAAATATCTCCCATGAATGCAAGCGTGACAGTTCCCGAACCTTCATCGATGTCGGGGGGCAAGCCGCCCACAAACACTTTTCGGGAGAACCGCTCGATGCGCTCCCCGTTCTGATGGGGGTAACAGTGAGGAGAGCCCAGGACCCCCTGGTTGCCATGGCCGTCGTCCAGGAGACCGTCGTCGATGGGGAAGAGGGAGGAGCGTCCTGTTAAAGAGTGAATGACAGGTGAGACACCCATGGTATCATCATCCATCTTGAGTGATCTGATCCGCATTATGCATCTCAAACGGCATCTTCTGACACGGGAAAGTGTCAAATCAATATACATCATGTTAGTAAGTGGTTATTCATGTCTAAGGTGCAATAGGACACAAACTCGTTTATCTTAGCACATTTGTCTCGGACTAACTCTGAATGTGGTTTGAGAGATCCGATCAATCTGAACCCGGTTCACACTTGTGATCAGCGCTGTTCAGTTGTGATCAGACCACCCGAGATATATAATGGCAGTATAATTATTGTATGTGTGTCAATAATGCCTGTTTGCATCATGAACTGCACAGTTCTCAGTCATCATAAGCCTCAAAAACACACGTATGACTTGTGATTACACCGATAAACTGATCAAGTTATTTCTAGTGGTCAATGAAGATAGAAATGTCACAGCGGGAGCACTGTACACAGACACATAAAATGTTGCCATGCTAACACAGATAGCGTAATGAACAGAGTTGATTTTACCTCGTCGTCTCCCATAGCTCCTGGCTGCATGTGGACAGAAACAATACAGAACACTATGAAACAGCCGACTGAACGCTTAACTTCATGATTGTGTAAAAACAGATAAAGGTTTATGGATGAAATGTTCAGTACAGCGGGTCATCATGGCTAGACCTAAAAATGGGCGATGTGACCAAAATGTCACATACAACGATATTTATCATGATATCATTTTTTTTTTTTTTGCAGGAAATAAGGCTGTTGAGACACCAAGCTTTTTGATGCTGACCCGATCCAGTATACTGACGCATATCAGCTGTTTACGATAAAGACACTGACTGTGTTTATGTGTATTTTTGCCAAGACAAGCATTTTGACAAATGTTTGTGTGTATTTGACCATTTAAGCGCCAGCTGATTTTACTCCAAATTCGTACAATGTGATTTAGAGAAAAACATATGAATTGTATTAAAAAAAAAGTTAGCATCACCCTCAAGCCCTAAAACTAACCTTTCCGAAAATGTACGAATGAAGTCATACAAATTCATATGAATTAGCCGAAACATAAAATAGTTACTGCGGCTTACTTTATTTCTCAACAATCACGACTGTTTAAACTGACATGAATGGCATTTAAAAAAAAAATGTAACCGGTTACACCGCCCACCCCTAGCTAGACCAGCATCAAAACCAGTAAACTGGTCTTTTCAGATGACTGAAAGTTCAATGTAAAGGTTGTGCTCAAGATTTTAACTGTGATAGCTTCTCTTAAGAGGAGTGCCTTTGTTTTCTTATACCAAGTGAAGAAACAAGAATGAAGCCTCGCTGCTGTCATTCCTCAAAGCACAATATCCCAGAAAACCTCGTCCCACTGTGTCACTCCACATAATCACGTGACAGACAGCACATGTTTCAGTGGATCAACTGACTAACATTAGTGACTGCTCTTAGAAATCATGTGATCTATACTAGCGCACGTCCTTCTCGCTCATGTGACCCAAACTAGCTGCAAAACCAGTTCAACAGCACATATACGTCTGTCAGAGCTGTGGTGCAGAGGGCTATGCACATGCTCAGGTTGGTTCCAATCCCATTACCCCTCTTTAGCCCCAAATATTTCTATCTACACTTCACTTTGATATAAAATAAGTGTTAAAGCCTTTCGAAGTACACTCCAATGACTGTGAGTGCAGATAAACATAGTCCATAGAGGACCTTTCTTTTTAAACTATCAAATCACGTGCGTATCAGCTGTTGTCAGGACAGACGTGAAAATCTGGCTGCACGCGGACTGTGCACATTAAAAATAAAAGTTACAAAAAGGTTTTTTTTGCAGTGATGCAATAGAAGAACAATTTTGGTTCCCAAAATAACCTTTAAGTGAACAGTTCTTAGAGTGAAGAATAAGTCTAAAGAACCCTTTTCCACCAGAACCTTTTGTGCACTGGGAAGTTTCCATGGATGTTATAAGGTTCTATATGGATCCATCGATGCCAATAAAGAACTTTTATCTATTTGTAACCTATGTGTATGTCTAGTACATTATATAAATAATATAATAATTATCAAGGGAAGGAATGAAAGAAGGCATTTTGAATAATGACCTCGAACCTCGTACACTGTTTTTGTGTATTTATGTGAAAAATTTACAAGGTGTATTTACAAGGTGAAACCCAGTTGTGTCGGAATTCTAACATAATACACCGACATAAGCTTAATATGTCACGCGAGCAGCGGAAAGTGGACAAGATAAGTGTTAAGTGTTCTTTTCAAAAGTTATTTTGTTGACCGTACTTAGCTTTTCAAGTTTTGGTCCAAAACTTGTCCAAATGTTGTCCCAACTTTCCAAATTGAGTTATCTGAACAAACAATTTTATATTGAACAATGTTGCGATTTTTGTTGTTTTAATAAATAGAAACTCCAAATATTACGCTATCTGAACCACATTATCTAAGTTTGGCAAAAGATAAAAGTTGTGATAACAAATCAAGAAAATATTTTTTAACAGTGTAGTTTTAGTTAGCTTTAAATATCAAACATGGAGATGAAAAAACAAGGATTGTAGCTGCTTGCATTGCTAAATGCAAAACATTCTGTAGTAGCCTTGACAAAAAAAAAAATAAGTTCAAAATACTGTTACTGATTAGATGAATAACAGTGTTTAAGTTGACTTTAATTGGAGTTAATTAGTTTAGTTAACTTGAAAAGTTGAAAGTGATAGGTTGCCTTATTTTTTTAAGTTAGCACAACTTTTTTTTTTTACAGGGTAGTGGTCGAATGATATATTGCCATGGTCGATATATCAGTTGATATTTTTAATTATCCCCATTGGCCGTTACGTATTTAGGTGAGATTTAGATTTTGACAGCAAAACACTTCTCCGTTATATTGTCATTTTCTGCTAGTCCGGCACTTTGCTACAACACGACTTTCTTTTGACTTTTTGTCACATGAACAACGGGAAACAGATTTCCAGAAATGCTATTTGAATAGGATTTCAAACCCCATGAATGTAGTTCAAAACGGATTTGTTAATCAAAATGTTTTATATAAGTCGACGACTGGACCAATTCCAACTCCATTCCCAAATGGATAGATATGGCTCAGGTCAATCCATCAGTGTAAATCTGTGGGGGGTCCGTTAGACTAATATCGTATGTGTAATGCTTCTGGTTAGGAGTTAGTTCAGATTACTAACCCTTAATGTGTGCCATAGTAATAGTGATGCTTGTCTTGGTAAACACCACTGATTAAAGACACAAAGCAAACAAAATGAAGCCTTTTGGCTACAATCACAGTTAGTTTTAGAGGATAATCTATGATGATCCAATTATCCAAAAAAGAAAGCAACAGCTGTTACTGAAATATGGCATCACGAGAGAGCAAACCACAATTTTGCGAGGCTTCAGAGACTGTGATCTAAACCGAGCATAGCCAAACACAATGATCAAGAGTTCAGTCACGCTGGATAAAAATGGACGGAGCCCTCTGGATACAGCGAGCTGATTGGTCACTGCAATACACTATGCATAAAATGCAATAAAATGCAAAATGGTTGAAATTCCATTACGACATAATTCAAATGCGGTAGTATCTGTAACATAACATTACGACAGCAATATGACATAAACATAAATGAGTTAAACGAGAACATTTGAGAGTGGCAAAGTGAGCCAACTGTGGTTATATGACTAACACGTGAAAGACTTGAGAACATGCAGAGTCTTTCAGATTGACAGACGAAGACATCAAGCCTCAAACTACATTGGGGCCTCAATTATAAACATAAAACCCTTCCTTAAAATCTTCTTTAAAATAATTTCTTGTGGTCCAAAGGTGACGTTCAAAGTTCTTAAGACTATGCAGGACGTTTAAAGGTTTAGCAGCATTTCTCTAACAATTAAATAGCATTATAACTACTATAATAATAATAGTTGAGGTCTGGATGCTAACAGACATCCAGTCATGCTAACACACACAGTACAAGAGTATGTCACATCATCACTGGGAATAGTAACGTCATACTAATAAATCAAACACATCTAGATTCCCAGATTCCCATCTTTTTATCAAGATGGCCTCTGCTATACACAGGCATATTACAGATAGAAGAAAAACATAAAACTGTAGCTCACTGTCATAATTACCATTGAGCATGAGTAGGCCATCAGCGCCGGGGTGGGGACATCCCACACGGCCTGAACATGAGAGAAGAGAGAGAGCAGTGTGAAACGTGGAGCCATGTGTCAATCTCACAACACCTGGAGAGCTGCCTATGTAGGGAGCAGCGTTAGACATCTCGAGAAGGCAAACCCAGATTGCACTGTTACGAACTCAGTGGAACAGACCAGAACAACCTTTGCATTTTTATGCTTAGAAAATCATATCATTAGCTTAGCATTATGTTAAAAACAGAGAATGAATAGGAAGTTGGTTCTCTCATGCGCTTTACATAAAGAATGATGCTTTCCCTGACGTTTTGAAGCTAGCATCCAAATCAGCCATAGAGCGCAACAGTCGTGTCCCTGGGCCGGTTGTATAAACATAGCCATTATGTTATGACAGTGTGACCCACTAGGGGCAGTCAGTTTTCTTTTCAGTATTAAATTAGGCAAATCTACGTTTTTATGTAACTGATTTAAAAAAGCTATGAACAGTCTTAAATTAAAAAGTATGGTGTCTAAGACTAGTCTTAGCGGTTTATGCAACTTGCCCCTGAAGTAAAAAACTAATTTCCTTTTTTCCATAGGAAAATAGATTTTCAACGATAACTTATAAACCTTTAAAGACAGAACTGCTGAGAACTCAGAGGTTGTTAATGGACCCCTATGGGAAAAATGAATGGAAAAAAAAAATACTACCAGAACCAAAGCCGCCGGCACTAATGCACTTTATTAAAAGCCCATACACACAACGGATGATAACTATATCAATAACTACAAAGTTTTAATAATCGTTTTAATTTAATGAGAATGGTGAGGTCCACGCCACAGGTATAGAATGATAATAACACAAAGGAACGACAACACTGGAACCACTTTCAGATTATTTTTTTTCTAGCTGATTAACGATAAAAACATTGACAGCCAATCAGAACTTGGCTGGGGCATTTAAAGTGACAGACAACAAAACTGCAGCAAAACCGTATAATACAATAATAACATATATTAAAACAATAGCATACTGTAAAACATGTAAAACACAGAACGTTATGGTTTGCTGGTGTGGAGCTAATATAGTTATCACTATAATTATCATTCTTTGTGTGAACGGGGCTCAATGGGTTTTGAAACAGAGCCCCTGTCTGTCATGAGGAATGTTTCTAGCAATGATGCACTAGCTTTGCTGTGTTATTAAGGACATCCTTAAGTTTGACCCCAGTCACATGACAGACGTAAACTTAGAGAAGCCGAAGATCTGTCACATGACACATCCCAGTTTAACATGTGAGCACTTAAGACAGAAAAATTCCCTTTGAATGTGTGGCTGTCAGGGACTCTGTAACATTGGGGGGATGTTAGGATGAGTCAAGGGCCCGGTCAGATGGGTGTTACACACTTAAATGTTTGGTTTTCTGTGATGTGTTCTGTCTTGTTGCAAAATCTGCAAATTCCCAGGTTATGTTATCTAGCCTGCTAACATAGACAAGGATTGCGAAAATTGCAAAAATCATCTTGAAAGCAGCAGTAAAAACAATTAAAAAAACAACAAGCCAGTCATTAATTGTTTGCATTGTGTGCCATTGTTTCAAGCGAGAGTTTTTTTTTATAAATGTATGGAGTTACTTAATTTCTAGATTTCTAGATATAAATGTTCTCTTTTCTAAAGAAAAAATATATTGTTCTTTTGTTTTAAATAAAAAAAGCAAAAAACTATAAAAACGTCTTTATGCAAAATGTATTCAAAATATTTTGATTTTGGGGCTCAAATGTGACCTGGACAAGATGTCCTGAGATTTATCCCTAATCTAGCCTGACAGATTTTTTTTTTTTTTTAGAAAAAACGTCCAGGTACACACACACAAACAGACACACACAAACAGACACACACACACACACCATCTGTTGACAATTACAATGTCTCACAGAGCTCTCATCGTCCTTCCATGGTCAATCAAACTATTGTTTCGTTTCGTCTGCTTTGTGATTACATACAATAACATCACAAGACAAACCAATACTGGTAGTGGTCCGGTATCTCTGCCAAGTGTTTAATATTTCAACAGCGGTGTGTTGTTTTGAGCGCTTCAGCTAGTGTCAGCACATTCCCTGATGCTGGCAAACACTCGTGACGACCCATTAACTGAGCCTTCGTTTATTGAGCATGTTTCTCAGGAGTGGTTCGCTCAGCACATCTCCCACGATCTGTTCGATTAAGCGAACGTCGGCATGTAAGAAAAGCTAAAGGTAATGCATAGGTAGCTTAGCTACACCACAACTACAAAAAACTTTTAGATAATTTGGTGGTTTCCTACTGTTAACCCTGCAATTCCCCGATTAAAGTCAACATGAAATGGCATTTGAAAGCTGTAATACTGTATATACTATATAATACTGTAAATACCTGACTGAAACAGGATATTCCAGAGCATCTCAGTGAATCCAAATAATAATATTTCTATATCATATTGTTATTTGCTTTTATTCTTTATTCAAAATTCTTGTTTTTTTTAAAGAATACTGCAGTTTTTATTTTAAATGATCTATCTGTGCACATCATTATTTATTTATTTTTTGTATTTATTTCATACATTTTTGTAAATATTTTATACACTGTTATTGACATGTTCCTACACCGGATGCGAGCGTCGCTTCAAAGGCAAAAAGAACCCATTTATAATGACTGGCGCTGTCTACACTGATACAGAATACAGATGTGCGTTCAGTTTCTGAAATACCTCACACACTTGAGTCTGTCGACTACAGGACGACTGGAAGAGGACAAAAAAACGTTCATTTTGACTCGTCCAGTTTAAACAGCTATTTTACTCATTTGTGTACGGACTTCAGAAGGATCCTGGCATAGGAAACAAGTGGATGGTTTAATTAAATGGCGTCCCGGATCTCGTTTGAGGATTATATGTTTGTTCGGGGCATTTTATTTTGTAATCGAGGCACAGAGTAATGGAGAGTTCACAGAGAAACTTGTTGCCAGCTGTATTGAATCTGACAGCAACTGCATCACAAAACGCAAGTAAATGCTTTCATAATGCTTTGTCTGTAAATGACGTTTTGATATGGATAATGTTTTCAAAACACTTAATCATGTGGACTAGTGAGTAGACGTTGATACTGTTTCCTATGCGATGACGTCAGCCAATCATAACAGTGGCCGTTTACTGACAAGCCTTAAAGGAGCCATGCCTTAAAAACGGATAATTTTAGAGTGAGGGTTGAAAATAATCCTTTTTCCTCACATATATTTGTTTTTTGCACAAAAACTTTAATAAAATTAGAAGTTAATCTCAAGAAACATAATAATAAAAATATCCATGCCATGACCCCTTTAAAAGAGGGCCTGTGGAAGCTGTAGAGAGCCCCATTCACTCTCCTGTCCTTTATCTGTCACACACAGGGTGGCATGAGCTAAATATAGCCCGTATACCCACGCCCTTCCCTCTCTCTCGGTCTCTGCAGTGAGTGCCGCCCCATGTGTCTGGTCCATCTGCTCCAGCAGGCTGAGCGAGAGGCTCCAGTGAGAGACAGAGAGACTGTAGCGCAGTGCCACACCCAGATACACAGTACCACACACACCGTGAGGCTGGGACTCAACACACAAACAATCATCCATTCATTCATTAACCATTTCAGTCCTATCTGACTCTTGATCATTCTTTCTATGGGCCATATCTCCTGCCATACGCGAGAGACTGTCCGTGAATTTGTTTGGGGTAGGTCACCAGGTCTTTCCCCAACACTCCCAATTAAATGGCATGGGGACTATGGACAATTTAGCATCTCCAATTCACCTATACTGCATGTTTTTGGATTGTGTGGGAAACCAGAGCACTCGTGGACACAGGAGAACATGCAAACTCTGGAAGTATCAGCCGGGACTCGAACCGAGGACCTCGTTTCTCTGAGCCACTGTGGACACAACGATGCTTGGGCCCAAATTAAGCAAAAGGCCATGAGAGGCAGTGCCACGATTCTTACCCTGATTAGGTGCTATTAAACTTTCAACTTTATGAGTACTTTAAGTTAGTGTTTGAAACCTCCAACATAAAATGCTGTAACAACCTATTTTACAATAAGATATTCTATGTGAAAAATGATTTTTAAAAAAATGTAAAAGGGAACTTGTCTGTCAGGAATTGTCTGGATTGTGAAAAGTGGGCGTAAGATACCAGAACGGACAGAGGTGGTTGAAGGGGAAGGGTTGAAAACTAAGAGGGTTTGTGATGTAATGCAAAAGGGAAAGTCGTTTCAGGGGCAGAGACGTGCACTTACTTTTATTGAATATTCACTTGTAGTGTACTTCAAATCTTAAAAGTATATATATTTTTAAAACTGTGCTTACAGATATTATAATTCTAATGAAGGCCACTTACATGTACTTAAAGAGAGAACTTTCATGACTTTCACAAAACAGAACTAAATTAAATGTAACTGACTGAACTTAAACAGGGGAACAAATTAATAGACCTGGCCACAAAATCTATTTTTCTTCTACATGTCATGTGCGAGAAATAGAAGTAATTATGAAATTACATATAAAAATGTCCTTCTTAAGAGTGTTTTTGACCCACTTGCATTTAATATACATTTAAACTAAAGTACATTTGAATTCCATTGCAAGTAAATTTAAGTGTCAGAAAACATTACATTATTTTTTATTTATATTCATTTAAAGTACATTATTTTCATAACAAGAAGGCTACTCTTTAAAAGTGTATTCTTTTTCACAAGGGAAGTTGCTCTTGATGAAATATAATAACAATACTTTTTTGAGTAACATGAACGGTTGAATATTGCAAAATATTTACTTTTCCCATGGTAAAATCCACTAGTTCACCGCGCTTCAAATAGCTTATTTAATATCAGAATAATGTATTAATAAAAAACTGTTGCAAGACACTGTCAAAAAAAGTACATTATAATCCTAATTTAACTGTTGTGTGTCCATAGGTGTGCGTATTTTGCAACCCCTTTGAACATCATCTAATCAGATTTAAGAGCCAAAATGATCAATTTTATAAGCTCACTTTTTGATATTAAGAAACATTTATCTATAGAACCAAAAGTGGCTAGAATCACAAAGCTCAATGCAACCCTCAAAATTATATGAATGAATCAAAAGTGCAGAAAATAAGCTAAATCAGTTCAAAATGCTGGTTCTTCTCAGACAGTGATGAAGACAGACCTTATGTGTGAACCTCTACTCCCTCAATGTACATGCAGTCTGTCTTCCAAAGCCTTATAACAGTCCCTCCAGGATTTCACGATTTTTTATGTGATTTTTGCGATCAAAATGACTGATTTTGTGGTGGTAATTTCCAGAAATTTGCGAAAAAATTTGCAATTTTTATATTTTATAATTAGGACATGACATTTACCATAATAGTATTATGTCAGATGCACAATAGTCATACATGACACAAATCACAAAAAAATGCATAAAGCTTGTTTATTTGGTCTAATCATCAAAAACTTTTTTAAAAAATTGTGCTGTAGCCTTTTGTTGTTGCTTGATTAACATTAACAACAGCAGGTAAATTAGGTTACTGTCACTTTAAGACCTACTACAGTAATGACAAACGTCCCAATCAGTTATTACTGATTGTTTTTATGTAAATACTTGCCAAGATGAATATTTAGAAGTAATTGTAGCTATGTGTATTTGTTCAAGCGCTATAAAGAGAATTCAATATTCTAACTAGGCCGACAGGCGGTGACACGCAGTCAGTCGTTCAGTCAGTCACACACACACACACACACACACACACACACACACACACACACACACACACACACACACACACACACACACACACACACACACACACACACACACTTGCAGTCAGAGACAGACTGTCACTCGACTGGCTGAAATTAGTTCTCTTTCACGGTATACTGCGCTTTTAAAAATTATTTTTAGTACCATTGAGCATATCATATTTTTTGTTATGTCATTCAATCATGTTAAACGCGTTAATGAGTTTGCCGTTCTGCCCAATGAAAACTGTGCTTATGTGAGAGGGCAGGAGAGACGCATTTTCTTTCGCCATGTTTCTGACAGACCGCACACAGACATCACGCGTGCGCAACATCTGTACCCACGTAAAAATGCATTGAAACTTTAATTAACTAAAGATATTTCAATTGGGTGATTATAATTTTTATAGTTTTGTGAGGTCTTTTTTTGAATTTTTGTGATTATTTTGCGGTTAAATTAGGAATTATTCAGGTTCGCAAAAAAATGCGACATTTTGTTGATTTTGCGTTGTATTCAGCGATCGCAGAATCGCGAAAAACTGGAGGGACTGGTATAACACTCCCATGACACAAGCACCATGATTAGGAAATATATCTTACCCTTCAAAGGGTCCTGCTCCGCCCTCATGATGTCGATCAGAGAGCTCTCCAACGAATGCATGTTCAAGCTGTCATACATCCTGGACCGATCCTGAGGAAGTTAAGGGACGTGTCAATATGTGCAATAATGTTGAATAGCGATAGCGTTGTGAAATGATGGGATTACATGCACACAGTCAAGAGCAAACAGGCTCCCTCAAATGCATTCTTTCCGAGCTGATCGCTCTAAGCAGGAATAGAGCATGTTTGTGTAGGCCAAGCAATGCCTTCGGTCACCCCTGAATCCCAGGAATACTGCGGCAGACCGGATTCTGGGACACAGAATTCCGACCCTCTGGAATGTTGTTTGTAGAGCTGTCACGAGTGGAATTAACCAGGCAGGTTTGTTAGCTTTAGTGTATTTTGGACTGAAAGTACAGCCAAACTGGTCTCGATGCGTGGCTGTTTTAAGGCAGAATGTATGTGTCGCTTGTTTTTGATATTCGGCTAGTTTACGAGAATATCCTTCTTTCCTTTTGTAGGGGCATCCCATCTCCCTATCACAACGCCTGCCTAACAACATGCCACAGATATCTGTGTCATTACCGCAATAAGACCAAGAAGGAATGTTAACATAAACACAGTTATATCCGCCACTAGACCTGTGTGTGCACACACTGCAGGAAACACATTCACGGCTGACACAAACACAGCACACATGCAAGATCAAGTCCAGGGGACCCTCATTATCACCACCCTTGTGGAAAAGAAGTGCACTTAGCTGTGGTGATATCCACTTGTATGTATATTTGTGTATGTGTACTGACAGATTAAAATAAAAGTCCACTTAAGTGCACTTAAAGAGAGTACAATTTCATATAGGGATGCACGATATATCAGCCACCATATCGGTATCGGCCGATATGTTCATTTTTGGTGTTATCTTTATAGGCCTGATAAGAAAATTTGTCCGATATATTAAAGCGGATAAATGATGGATTATTCCCTTTAGCTGAGACACTTCAGATGAGTACTGTTCGACATGACGGTTTTGAATTTGAATAGTTTGAAATATGATTGGAATCACTTCAAAAAGAAAAAAAATTGTAGAGTGCAACATGTGCAACACAAGTCTGTCATACAGGCTACATAAAATTATTATGCGAACATCATTATTATTGTGTGCTTGGGACATGTGTTTTGTTTTTGTAATCAGGCTTCATAAAGTTGAGTCACTGTATTTTCTAGTTGTACATTATGGTGCGGTATGAAGTGTTTTAGTATGTGGTCCATCACGGTGAATCTTCAGCAAACACACATACACCCATTAACCAACAGCAGCTGCTGTGTGGCAGGATAATACCAGATTACTGCCGCCTGCATCACTTCCTATCACCCACTTTCAGCCCAGCTTTACAGTTATTCTAATGGAAAATATATATAAAACAATCTGTGTTGTGTTTTATGCCACATTGTATTAATTATTTTTATCGTTAAGTTAAATCGTGGCCACATTTTCTAATTCCTTTCGTTGTTTAAGTTAAATCGTGGCCACTTTGTACAGATTTTTTTGTCTGTTTAAGTTAAATTGTGGTCATATTGTACAAGTTTGTTTCGTTGTTCAAGTTAAATCGTGGCCACATCGCACTCATTCGTTTAGTTGTTTAAGTTTAATTGCGGCCACATCGTACTAATTCGTTTAGTTTTTTAAGTTAAATTGTGGCCACATCATACTAATTCGTTTAGTTGTTCAAGTTTAATCGTGGCCACATCGCACTCATTCGTTTAGTTGTTTAAGTTAAATCGTGGCCACATCGCACTCATTCGTTTAGTTGATTAAGTTAAATTACGGCCACATCGTACTAATTCGTTTAGTTGTTTAAGTTAAATTGTGGCCCAGCATACTAATTCGTCTAGTTGTTCAAGTTAAATCGTGGCCACATCGCACTCATTCGTTTAGTTGTTTAAGTTAAATTGTGGCCACATCGTACTCATTCGTTTAGTTGTTTAAGTTAAATTGTGGCCACATCGTACTCATTCGTTTAGTTGTTTAAGTTAAATCGTGGCCACACCGCACTCATTCGTTTAGTTGTTTAAGTTAAATTGTGGCCACATCGTAATCATTCGTTTAGTTGTTTAAGTTAAATCGTGGCCACACCGCACTCATTCGTTTAGTTGTTTAAGTTAAATTGTGGCCACATCGTACTCATTCGTTTAGTTGATTAAGTTAAATTACGGCCACATCGTACTAATTCGTTTAGTTGTTTAAGTTAAATTGTGGCCCAGCATACTAATTCGTCTAGTTGTTCAAGTTAAATCGTGGCCACATCGCACTCATTCGTTTAGTTGTTTAAGTTAAATTGTGGCCACATCGTACTCATTCGTTTAGTTGTTTAAGTTAAATTGTGGCCACATCGTACTCATTCGTTTAGTTGTTTAAGTTAAATCGTGGCCACACCGCACTCATTCGTTTAGTTGTTTAAGTTAAATCGTGGCCACATCGTACTCATTTGTTTAGTTGTTTAAGTTAAATTGTGGCCACATCGTACTAATTCGTTTAGTTCTTTAAGTTAAATCGTGGGCACATCGTACTCATTCGTTTAGTTGTTTAAGTTAAATTGTGGCCACATCGTACTCATTCGTTTAGTTGTTTAAGTTAAATTCTGGCCACAACGCAATCATTCGTTTAGTTGATTAAGTTAAATTACGGCCACATCGTACTAATTCGTTTAGTTGTTTAAGGTAAATTGTGGCCCAGCATACTAATTCGTTTAGTTGTTCAAGTTATATCGTGGCCACATCGCACTCATTCGTTTAGTTGTTTAAGTTAAATCGTGGCCACATCGCACTCATTCGTTTAGTTGTTTAAGTTAAATCGTGGCCACATCGCACTCATTCGTTTAGTTGTTTAAGTTAAATTGTGGCCACATCGTAATCATTTGTTTAGTTGTTTAAGTTAAATTCTGGCCACAACGCAATCATTCGTTTAGTTGATTAAGTTAAATTACGGCCACATCGTACTAATTCGTTTAGTTGTTTAAGGTAAATTGTGGCCCAGCATACTAATTCGTTTAGTTGTTCAAGTTATATCGTGGCCACATCGCACTCATTCGTTTAGTTGTTTAAGTTAAATTGTGGCCACATCGTACTCATTCGTTTAGTTGTTTAAGTTAAATTGTGGCCACATCGTACTCATCCGTTTAGTTGTTTAAGTTAAATCGTGGCCACATCGTACTCATTTGTTTAGTTGTTTAAGTTAAATCGTGGCCACATCGTACTAATTCGTTTAGTTGTTTAAGTTAAATCGTGGCCACATCGTACTCATTCGTTTAGTTGTTTAAGTTAAATCGTGGCCACATCGCACTCATTCGTTTAGTTGTTTAAGTTAAATTGTGGCCACATCGTACTCATTCGTTTAGTTGTTTAAGTTAAATTGTGGCCACATCCTACTAATTCGTTTAGTTGTTTAAGTTAAATCGTGGCCACATCGTACTCATTCGTTTAGTTGTTTAAGTTAAATCGTGGCCACATCGCACTCATTCGTTTAGTTGTTTAAGTTAAATTGTGGCCACATCATACTCATTCGTTTAGTTGTTTAAGCTAAATTGTGGCCACATCGTACTCATTCGTTTAGTTGTGTAAGTTAAATCGTGGCCACATCGCACTCATTCGTTTAGTTGTTTAAGTTAAATCGTGGCCACATCGTACTCTTTCGTTTAGTTGTTTAAGCTAAATTGTGGCCACATCGTACTCATTCGTTTAGTTGTTTAAGCTAAATTGTGGCCACATCGTACTCATTCGTTTAGTTGTTTAAGCTAAATTGTGGCCACATCGTACTCATTCGTTTAGTTGTGTAAGTTAAATCGTGGCTACATCTTACTCATTTGTTTAGTTGTTTAAGCTAAATCGTGGCCACATCATACTCATTCGTTTAGTTGTTTAAGCTAAATTGTGGCCACATCGTACTCATTCGTTTAGTTGTTTAAGTTAAATCGTGGCCACATCGCACTCATTCGTTTAGTTGTTTAAGCTAAATCATGGCCACATCGTACTCATTCGTTTAGTTGTTTAAGTTAAATCGTGGCCACATCGTACTAATTTGTTTAGTTGTTTAAGTGAAATTGTGGCCACATCGTACTCATTCGTTTAGTTGTTTAAGTTAAATCGTGGCCACATCGTACTCATTCGTTTAGTTGTGTAAGTTAAATCGTGGCCACATCGCACTCATTCGTTTAGTTGTTTAAGCTAAATCATGGCCACATCGTACTCATTCGTTTAGTTGTTTAAGTTAAATCGTGGCCACATCGTACTAATTTGTTTAGTTGTTTAAGCTAAATTGTGGCCACATCGTACTCATTCGTTTAGTTGTGTAAGTTAAATCGTGGCCACATCTTACTCATTTGTTTAGTTGTTTAAGCTAAATTGTGGCCACATCGTACTCATTCGTTTAGTTGTTTAAGCTAAATTGTGGCCACATCGTACTCATTCGTTTAGTTGTTTAAGCTAAATTGTGGCCACATCGTACTCATTCGTTTAGTTGTGTAAGTTAAATCGTGGCCACATCTTACTCATTTGTTTAGTTGTTTAAGCTAAATCGTGGCCACATCATACTCATTCGTTTAGTTGTTTAAGCTAAATTGTGGCCACATCGTACTCATTCGTTTAGTTGTTTAAGTTAAATCGTGGCCACATCGCACTCATTCGTTTAGTTGTTTAAGCTAAATCATGGCCACATCGTACTCATTCGTTTAGTTGTTTAAGTTAAATCGTGGCCACATCGTACTAATTTGTTTAGTTGTTTAAGTTAAATTGTGGCCACATCGTACTCATTCGTTTAGTTGTTTAAGTTAAATCGTGGCCACATCGCACTCATTCGTTTAGTTGTTTAAGTTAAATTGTGGCGACATCCTACTAATTCGTTTAGTTGTTTAAGTTAAATTGTGGCCATATTGTACTACCGGCAATTCATTTCGGTGTTTAATTTAAGTCATGGCCATATCGTACTAATTAGTTTTGTTTTTTAATTTAATTTGTGGCCATATTGTACTAATTAGTTTTGTTTTTTAATTTAATTTGTGGCCATATTGTACTAATTAGTTTTGTTGTTTAATTTAATTCGTGGCCATATTGTTCTAATTCATTTTGTTGTTTAATTTAATTCATTGCCATATTGTACGAATTTGTTTCGTTGTTTAAGTTAAATCGTGGCCTCATTGTTCTACTTTGTGGCCAGAATTTAACTGACTGAACTTAAAACGAGGGAACAAATTAATAAAGCTGGCCACAATATGTATTTTTTCTTCCACATGTCATGTATGAGGCTCCGTAGTAAATATGTAAAGATACCCTGACTGACACATAAATGTATAATGGACATTGTTTGGAAAGAACACAGGGAGCAAGTGTTGACTGTGTCAAGTGCAGATGCTTCCAATTGGATAAGTCACGGTCATCTGCCTCACACAGGTAGAGCAGGTTTTAAAACGCAAGCTCTTATATCAGTCCTGTGCTGTTTTCTGTCTCCAGTCCTATTCCCAGGCCCTCACGCCGGAGCTTACAGACAGCCCGAGGCTGGAAGGTGCTAAATATAGTTTTAGCAACATTGCCAGAAATAGTGTCTGAAAAGCAGCTCAGTTCTCCAGTGAAGAACACGAGGCCTGAAGACTCATGCTGATCTGAGACTTTGGGTTATTATACTACGATTTAATATCATTCAAATTCAAAATGTTTACAAAAAAATATTTATTTTTATAGCCTTCAACAGCTACAGTTGTAGACGAGACCAGCTCATTCGAGTGTGATTGAAGACTGAGACCACATTTTCAGTTTATGACAAGACAAACACCATGAAATATGAAGACTGATGCTGCGTGCACACCATGACTTAATTACAAGGTGACGTGTAGAATTACAACACGTGGCATTCTATTCTGAACGTTCCTCGGAATTATGCAATTCTATGGCAACACTATCAATGGCAAAATGAATCTGCAACTGTCAGGTGGTACAAGTCGGATCTCTCAGAAAATTCCAAGTTCTACGAAGACAAGAACACTTTTAACAATTATGGTAATTACGACATGAATCTCGAGTCCAAGACCATATTACATATGGATTCAGACTCGACCCTGTCTTGATTCAAACGCATTTCGACTACAATCCTGTCATTAACATTCAAATTTAAACATTCGAAGTTAAAAGTTCAAAGGAAATCGAATGAAATCTGTATAGCCGCATTTTATCTCTGTCCTTTCCTCCTCCCTCCGTTTCTATCTTTTTTGTTTCTCTTTTCGGCACATGACGCATTTGATCACTGGAACGCAGAGCAAACACTAAGGAAGGAGAGGAGAGGAGGAGAGAGGAGAGGCTCGTGGAATGCGAGGAATCCCAAACGGCACCCTGTTTATGGAAATGAACAATACCGTAGATACTACTAGAGTCGGATCTGTTTCCTGAGAGAGGAGGAAAGAAAGTGATGAAGGCCAGACCACACTCATCGCAGGTTCCTCATTTCAGTTATGTTCGGCCCGGCTTTAACAGAATGAGCAGTGACGTGCCAAACACAGATCTGGTCCGAAATAAAGTACAAACTAACAATGAGTTATTCTGTGCCAGACCATAAAACAGCTCTTAATTACAGAACGGCATGTTAAATATGTCAAAACTAAACTGGTTTAATTCAATAGCCCATCTATAGCCATAAGTACACAGGGCCTTAATAAGATAAGCCAACTGTAGAGAGTAAGCATGGCATAAATACCAGTAGTCATGTGATATTAAGTCGATACTGAAATAAAAAGTATCAGCAGAGTTTTAAACATGGAGTGTTTCCACGTACACTTCAGTGATTCACATGTAATTGACCTGCTGTTTCAGCTCATCATCAAAACAATGGGGCAACACGACAGAAATGTGTTACTCTCGCCTTTTTCCCCTTAAGCCGCTCACACACTCACAGTTTCTCACTTGAGAAACTTTCAGACTCTCACTTAAATTTGCTGGACAATATATTGAATATTTACAATATGTTTGCAATAATTTCCCTGGTATTATAAAACGTGAATATTACAAAATCACAAGCTTTTTTTCTGACCATCATTTTGCGACTTAAGTGTGGGAGCATTGAAGTAGTATAGCATCAGCTATTTTTATTTAAATTTAATTTAAATTTCAGTTTGTGTTCATGTATTGGTTGTTTCAATTAATTAATTCAAACAAATTCAATGATTCATTTGCACAATCACTCAAAAATGTTCATGGAAGTATCTGTGTGGCAATTTACATGTAAAAAAAAAAACATTCCTGAATTAATTTTCTTTTCTTTTACTTTGAGCATTAAACTTTATAAATCTACATTGCTACAGCAGTTTAGTTGAAATAATGGTTCCTCCTATATATGTGTGTTTATGAAAGAAGTCTCTTATGCCTTCTACAGACTGTGTGATCTAAGTTTAAGCGCCATGCCGCGTTGATCAATACGCCATTTCATGTTGCATTTTTATTGGCTAGTCAGCAGACGTAGATCGTAGCATCAAACACACACTGTGAGAAGATCATGTTAAATTTCTGACACTGTCAGAAAATGATTGCAGACTATATTTGGTCCCAAGACCGTGACAATAACCGTCTTTGAATCACTCTACGACGTGGAGCCACGATCACAGAAAAAATACGATTGCTCATCTTTCCTATGCGACAGCCCAAAATCATACAGTGTGCACCGGACATTATGGTCACCAAGGCTGTATTTATTTGATCAAATAAACACACACACACACACACAAACATATATATACATGTTATTTCAGAACAAATATATACCTCCCAGCCCCAGTGGTACGACACGTTAAAAAAGTCAACCTCATAAATAAAGGTCATACGAACATGTGATTGCACTTGATATTCATGATAATTATGAACATTTCATAGTCCCATGTGTCCCATCTAACAGCAAACTGGAGATCAAATAGGTTGAATTCATTTTTCCAAAAAGCACACAGACACAGATTTCCAGAACTGAGTTCAGACTGCCACACACACAATAATGAAGGGAGAGGACAGGTTCCTTCAGGATGAAACCGGCAAAACCTCTATGACCTCAGTGTGAGTCATCATTGATCCTTTAGAAGGTCGTTGAGCGTCCTATTGAACTCAACAGCCACACACAGGGCGTACACACAGACGACGTCTGATGCTTATGTATATTGAGCAACAATTAAAAAATAACTGGCTCCCATCCCAGCCCGAGAACCTGCAGGCACATGGCCAGCTCACACACACACACACACATACCTGCGGGGGCAGCAGCGTGTTGCTGTTGTTGTCGGTACGGAACATATTTTCTTCAATCCAGGATTTAGGTCCCATGGAGCCGGCGGAGCGGGGAAACTTGGGTGGAGCGATGACGTTACTGGAGAAGGGTTTCTTCATGGGAGAGATCTGGTTGCCGGAGCCTGGCACACCCATGCCTCCTCCACGCCGATGGTCCCGGCCCCAGGACATCCCGCCGGAGTTCCAGCCGCTGCCCTGGTGGGAGCCCCACGGGGACTGCTTCATCATGGGCTGCAGGCACACAGGAAGAGGAGTTAGGGACGAAACGCAATGCAAAGGCTCGACTTGAAGTTCAAGTCCATTTTAAAGCAATCAGTTCACTCGGCGGCCATCTTGGGGACGCATCGCATCTATTGTTAGTCATGCAAGTACAGCTCCTCTCTAATTGAATAGGGAAATATCAAAATGACTCACATTTCTGTAACATATTTTAAATCAGCAATACAATCTGACATTAATTGTATTGTAAATGTTGTTTATTATCCTCAAATAGCACGGAAAACTGTACATTTCGGGTTGATGTAGCCAGTGAACATTAGTGGTATTAGAGGAAGGAGACATTCTCAATCTAAAAGAGCATTTCACCGGACACAAATATGGGTATCCTTGTAAAAAGAAGTGTGATTAATTGTATTGAATGTGCACTTGTAGTGTACCTGCAGATAATGTCATTTTAATGAAATGAATACACTTTAAAGAGAGCACACTTTCACGGCAGACTGATTTACACTTTTAAAAAGTGCCTTTTGCTGTGCTTTAAAGTACACTTATTTTGATGTGTTGACTAACATGTTCTAAAGCACATGTAAAGTACTTGACTATAATTTTAATGTTAACATATTTGAATGTACTTAAACTGCATCTTCGACATGTAGTTATCATTTCAGCTATATTTCAATGCATGACATATAAGTTTCAATAGAAAATACATTAAAGCATATTTCGGTTTACCATAAATGCTTATTAGTAAATTCCCAGTACACTCGAACCATATTTCAAACACGAAATAATTACGAAATTACATAAAAAATGTAGTCAAGTCCTTCTTGAGGGTAAAAAAGCACTAAGCTCAAATAGTTGCATTTAATATAAATTTAAGCTATGATACATTTTACGTTTTTGCAATTAACATGCAAATAAGTGTGTGAAAACATTACATTCACTTCACAATTAAGTATATTATTTTAAAGTATATTGTTTGCGCTCTTATTTAAGTACTCTTTTTAAAAGTATGCTAAAGTATACTTTTTCTCAAGTATAAGATAAGATGATGTCATCGATACTTTTGTTGTGTTTTCCAAAAAGAGAAAGACTGGAAATTTGTATTGTATATGTTAAAGGTTTAATGCATTAAGGAGTAGCACTAGCATAGATGACCTCAAAGACAACAGAAATAGAGCGAAAGCTACAAATTTAACACGTGTGTGGGAATCTGAATGAGAGTGACTGGTGTAATCGCCCGTATGCGCGCGCGTGTGTGTGTGTGTGTGTGTGTGTGTGTGTGTGTCACTTTGAGCATGGCCAGGCTTTGCCTTGCTGTACATGTAAGAAGATTTAAAGCTTTACATCTAACACTCCACATCTCGCGAAGAAAGTGGTGACAACACACACTGTCTTTATACTAGAATATAATGTTAAAACACACATGGATGCACTTCTTCGCAAAGCGTCCACACCAAACAATGACAAAAAGAAACAAATTTTCATTTCCAGCAGGTGTTGTCATTGCATTGTCTGCACAACTCTCCTGAAATGAGAGTCTCACCCATCTCCGTAATGTCTTTGTGTGTAATTGGGTAATGGCCTGAGTGTGCGTGTGTGTGTGTGGGTGTGCGAGACTGCGCGCACATACAATCTGGTTGAGTGTTTAAGGGATAGTGAGAGATAATTACCGCTGATGGCGTCTAGACACAGCAAGAAGTAAACCACATACTAAAGCTTGCGTTGGCAATTTGACGTATACATGCGACAGTAGAAATGTATCAACCAGTAGAGCTGATGCTATACAAGGCTATACTGCTTTACGTTACTTAAACATACAACAGATCAAAGCATCAAAATTTGAAGTGTCCCAAACAAGCGAGTTGTTTGGAGTTGCCAAGCAACATTTCAACTTGCAGCAATAACACAGGTTGCATCCAAGAGTTTAGGCCGTTGACTTATTGACTTTCTGTCCTATCATATTGATTTCATTTGTGCACAAAGATATCCCGCAAAAGTGATTTCGAAGCATAACGATCTAATGAGCTGGAACAAAACAGAGAAGTTTTAGTGCTAATCTAACATATATTCACTATGTTTTACTACAATGACCGCAAACTACGACTCATGCCTACGACAGATTGTGTGATTTCAGTCATCCTATAAGATTATTACAATATCACACTGTGGATCTAAAAAACTTCTGTACGACATGTATGTAGACTGTATGTACTGTATGACGCAAGTTAGTGTAGAAGAATAAAATGTCATTAGTGCTAGTGGTGAACATATAGAGCAAGATGAATCACACTCTCGCAGTTGTAGTTTTTATGTGCACTGAGAAAAGTGAAAGAGGAGAATGTGGATGCAGTCATAGCTCTCAGAAAAAAAGGTACAAAAGCTGTCACTGGGACAGTATCCTTCAAAAGGGTCCTAATATGTACCATTTAGGTATTAATATGTACACTTTTGGTATCAATATGTACCTTTGAGGGACTAATAGGCACTCTTTAGGTACAAAGGTGTAACTTTTGAAAAGGTACCGCCACAGTGACAGCTTTTGTACCTTTTTTTCTGAGAGTGGGAAGAGAGGCTAACTTGGGATGCTAATTTTGCAAATGGAGCTTGAGGAAAGTAGTTTTAAGTTTAGTGCCATGTCATGTTAATCAACTCGCCATTTCACGTTGCATTTTTATTGGCTAGTCAGTAGACGTAGATCGTTACAGCAAACACACTGAGAGATGATCATGATAAAGTTCTGACACTTACAGAAATACTCTGTCATAGAACTCTATGCATATGCAATCACAGGTGAGCATTTATTGGCTGATTAACTACGGCTTTAAATATGGCACATCCAATCATAATTTTGAATCAGATCTATTTATTTTATAATAAAAGATTTAACGATTTGAATGTTTGATTTTGAGCTCAAGTGTTACAAAATGTAATGCGATATGTATCATTCATTTGTTATGATTAAGAGTTACCTTATCTTTAGGTTTATGTCTATCATGTTCCAAATAAAATGTGCAAATAATTAATATGATATGAAGTACCATTCATTTTTAAGTACTTAATTGTCATAAAATCGTGTATCACCACACAATCCATTCGTTTTGTTTAATTCATAGCAAAACACTGATGAAACACTGTTTTGGGGTCATGAGATTATTATTTTTTTGGAAGAAGTATCTTATGCTGCTCACCAAGGCTGCATTTATTTTATTAAAATAAATAAAATAAATAAAGGCTGCATCTTATTATTGTCATAGTCGTGCTGTTCATATTTTAATATATATTTTGTGGAAACAGTGATACAATAATTCAGGATTCTCTAATTTCATTTATTTAAAAATATAAATCATTTGTAAAAATTATAATTGTTTACTGTCACTTCAATTTAATGCATCCTTACTACTCTTCCTGACCATTTTCCATGACTCATATGGTGTTATAAGATTATGGTCAAACCTCTCACACCTAATAAATACATACATACAAAATTCTCGACTCCTGAAAAAGGGTGTCTCCAGCTTAGCTGCCATATCATGCTAAAAGACATTTACTCTTAACAGCTGTTAGACCAGCATGACTTCAGATGTACAAATATCCCAGTGACAGATATAGGGCCACTCCTAAACCATGTGACCATCTCTACCCCTCCCCCACACGACCAAACCCGCACAGGCCTAGAATACTTCACCACCAGATACCAAGATATCAGATCTGCGGCGACGCAACTAGCTTCTCTAAAACGCTGTTCGTTGCATGCGAGTGTTCTAACAGACGATTGACTGATTGAAATCAGTATCGAGTCTTTTTGACAACACAATAAAAGACATGAATGAATTGCAAATGCACAATACTGATATAACAGAATATAATTTATTCTGTGGTGTTGTAGATTCAGTAGCGATGCAGCGCAGCAAACACTGTCATAAATGTGGAATATCTAATATAATATCACAGACATGCTGAAATGTAAAGGAATAGTAGCATTCACCAAAATGGCCACCATGCCATATTAGTGAAATGCCAGTGCAGAGTGAAGCTTGGACTGCAGATTACTGTAATAACAGCTTTTTCAGACCGCGCCGTAGTTTAGCAGGGTGTTGACACCTCGAAGCTCTCGATGGGAGATTTCACTGAATGCCCCACAGGTCAAGACATCCCTGGAATGTCACGGGAAGCCATTCAACAATATTACCAATATTACTCGTGCTCGAGGAGCCGCTGTCCCCTTCCAGAAAACAAGTGGAAAAACATACTACTGTTTTCTCTATTCCTGCATTATGCAGAGTGCAAATCAACCACTCTTGCCAAAAACGTGTAGTATAAAACCAGAGCAAGCTGTTTTCAGTATCCCACAATGCACTGAACTAGGCCTGACCTTGCATTTCCACTGTGACTCATTATTTGATTGTACTACCACAAGTTATTTTGACATTACACCATATTGCTTTAAAAAGCACAAAATGACAGTTGTTATGTCTTGAGATTATAACTGAATGTCATTCTCAATGTTTCATACTGCAATTAAGATTACTGAACATTTACTGTTGTATAACGCATACTGTTACACATACTGGGATCGGTAAGATTTTTGAGCTGTATGGATTACTTTTATGATGGATGGATGCGCTTTGTGGGATTCAAGATCTAAGGCACCATTCACTCCCTTTATAATGCTTGGAAGAGCCAGGACATTTTTTTATATACCCCAGATTGTGTTTGGCTGAAAGAAGAAAGTCACATACACCTAGGATGACTTGATGGTGAGTAAAATATGGGATAATTTTTATTTTTGGGTGAACTAACCCTTTAAATATATATTTTTTTTTCAAAGAAGTCTCTTCTGCTCACCACTACTCCATTTATTCGATCAAAAATACAGTAAAACAGTCATATTGTTAAGTATTACTATTATGTATTATCATAATAACTTTATAAACATACTAACACTAATTACAATACTATTTTTTAAATCCTACTAAGCAGTGCAGTAAGATAGTAGCATTTGTATTCAACGCACACACGTCACAATGGCTTCACTCACTTAGCGCTGCATTATGACGCAACAGCAGACGTTCCAAGGCCGCGATTGCGTCACAATGACAGTTTAACAGCCTTTAGAATTATGTAAATTCTAGAATTCACAACGAATGTACGCGTTTTCTACGCCATATACAGTACGTATGCAGTTGAACTGAACGGGCGATGAATCGAGGCCGGTGCTCTCACCTGGTGGTGGTGGTTGTAGTTGTTCCTCTGCTGCAGATAGGCGCCCTGCTGCGGGGGAATCTGCGGGCTGACCGGGGACCGGCGGCTCTGCGGAGGCTGCGGGGGGACGTTGATCTGCGGGGGAAAGGGGCTGCTAAACCCCTGCACCGGGCACGGGTTGGCCGAGAAGCTCTGGAAGAAGCCGGGGTTAATAGAGGAGGGGATGCCCGGGTAGAAGTTGTCAGGCTCGGTGTTGGGGATCGGGTTTATTGCGTTCGCGGAATTGGAGACGGGCGGAGGAGGGGAGCTCGTCTGAACGGACCACGGCGTCCCGAAAGCGGGCAGGGTTGGGGAAGCTGAGCCGCCGCCACCCCCGGGGTTCTGCATCTCCGGGAAAGCGGCCGCGAGCATGTTATTGCCACCGGTGCCGTTGTTGATGTGGTGCGCGCTGGGGGACTCCATCGGGATCTTCACCTTGGACGATGGCGCATCGGTGTCCAGGCCCGTGGAAGAGGAGGAGGAGGAGGAGGAGGAGTACGGCTGCTGCTGCGGAGGATCACCCTGCTGATGTATGTTCCGGTCGTGCTGAAGGTCACCGGCTGTCTGTGCGTGACCTACAGCGGAAAAACTGGACTGAGAGGCTGTCAACCCCGCAGGCTCATCCTGCATGTTGCGCTGATGTGACGGGAAAAGAGGGGACACCAGAGGCGAGCTGCTGGCGCGCACCGGAGACGGGCTGGAGTAGGGTGTGAACGCGCCTCCGCCGAACAGTGTCGAGCTGCTGCTGATGTTCGCTGTCTGCAACAAGCCGAACCCGTAATCACCCATTTAATTGCGTCAAAAACAGCGCAGCTTTCCTATTCCCAGGCCTGGTCTGGAACAATAAGAGACGCGCAGTGTCCTATAACTTCCTAAAAGCCTGTTTGGGAGCGAGAGAGGAGGAGCTTTCGGTCGAGTCGGTCACCTTTTTTGCACACTATAAATATTGTTCGCGGATTTAATTGTCTGCGGCTTTTTTTAGCCGTTCTAGCCGTCCGTCCGTCCGACCGACCGTGCATCCCCCTCCTCGCGTTACCGGCTGATCTGCTGCTGCGGCACAGGATTAAAACTCCTGCATGCGCGTCACAGCCGCGTCACAATGCGTGCGCGACCCCGCCTCCCTCCCAGCCGCAGAGTAGAGAGAGCCGCAATGTGCGCGTCACTCATTCATTATTCAGGAGGTGCAGCACAGCAGAGAGCAGTCCGCGCGGTGTCCTGAACGCTGCTGAGCTTTGACACTGACTGTCGGAAATATGGCAGCTGTTTGGCCAACTGCTCATGCGGGTGTCTTCCAGTCTTCTCTCACCCTTAGCCTTTATAATCTGCCGCCGAGGCCACTCAGGCCATGCGCATGGCTATAATAAACTGCTTACTGTGCTTAATGAACATTCACATATCATATTCCTGATCACTGATACAACATTTGGATAATGTTAGCGCATGGCAGTATAGCAGTAGGCTGCACAGTATGCAGTGTATTCTATAGGCTACTGTGTAGCATACTACATTACACTGTTTAGCTAGGTAGGCCTGTTTAGTAGCCTACATTGCATGGTGTATGCTATATAGCCCTAGTGTAGTGTTTTCTTTATAATGTAGGCTACTATAGAATATATATTATGCATTTGGTATTATTTAGTACATAGTAAGTACTGTATTATGTTCTTTGTAGTGTTCTATATATTATCCAGTTGTTTATTATTTAATATATTGTGTAGTGTATACTAATGTACTATACAATCTAGATTAGACCATAGTATTTTCAGTACATATTATGTAGTCTTGTATATTCTATGTACTGTACTAGTATGCAGTCGTTTTTTAAGTATTTTGTATATTGTATAGTGTAGTCTATACACTATACACTATAGCCCTAGTATAGTGTATTCTATATTTAATGTACTATACAAGATTATATGGTAACACTTTATTTTACTATCATTGCTGCATGTTACATGTACTTACTGTAGTAATAACAGTAAATTATTCATAATTACATACACCACACCATAACCCTCATCCTATAGTAAGTACATGTTTTTAATTAACATTACTCAGTTCTTAAATGTATAGTTACACTGTAACACGGACACCATAAAATAACGTGTAACCGATTATGCATTTAGTATTCAGTACATAGTAAGTACTGTAGTATGCTCTATGTAGTACTCTATATAGTATGCAGTTGTGTATTATTTAATATATTGTGTAGTGTTTTCTATATGATGTACTAGACAATAGATTACACCATAGTAAGCTATTCAGTACAGATAATGCAGTGCACTATATTGTATGTAGTTTTTAATAGTGATTGTGTATACTATATAGTGCAGTATAGTCTATATAATATATTGTGTAGTATACAATCTAGATTACATCGCAGTATTCAGTACATATCATGTAGTCTTGCTTATTCTATGTAGTGCATTACATAGTATGCAGTCATTGATTAAGTATTTAAGCTATTGTGTAGTGTACAGTACATATATTCTACATAGTAAATCTATATACTGAAGTATTCAGAATAGTGTGGTGTAGTGTATATTCTGAATGCTATACATTCTGGGTTATTCATACTGTGGCATTTAGTATGTTAATACATATCTACTACATAGGTTGTAATGTTCTCTGCTATATAGTATACTAACTAATTCATATTGAAGCGTTTCGTTTTTTGTTTATTCTCTAAAGAATAGCGTATAGAATAAAGTATTTATTCTATATAGTGTACATATAAAGTCTAGATTGTACAGTATACAGTTACTGTGGTTTTGCACTATATAGTGTACAGTCTAGTTTATACTGAAGTATTGCATTGGGCCTAATATGTAATGAAGCACACAATGAAGTGTGTATTGTAAGTATTCTGTATAGTGTACTCTATTGTGGCATATTATATATTGTGTAAAAAAATAAGCTAGTATAAAATCTACTGAAGAATTAATTATACTGTTTAGTGTAATAGCCTACATAGTGAGTAGAATATTCAGTAACCCTTTATTTTACAGTGTCCTTGCATGTACTTGCTATAGTAATAACAGTGAATTATGCATAATTACAAGTAACGTAACCAAACCAAGCCCTAACCCATTAGTAAGTACATGTACTTAATATTACTCAGTACTTAAATATATAATTACTCTGTAACAATTACACCTTAAAATAAATTGTAACCCTTTATTTGAAGGCGTCTTTGTTACACTGTAATTTTACATTTAAGTACTGTGTAATAATAAGTAACTACATGTACTTACTAATGGGTGAGGATTAGGGTTTGGTTTGGTTTAGGGTTAGTTACTTGTAATTATGCATAATTTATAGTTATTACTATAGTAACTACAACATAGGTAACAACGACAATGTAAAATAAAGTGTCACCAAATAGTCTACAGGCTACTTCACAGAAACAAACAAAAAACTGGCTAATAATGCTATTATCATGTTTTTTTGTGTAACCATTCAGTACCATGGTATATATCAAAATACCACAGGTATCATCACCAAGGTACTTCTTTGTAGCGATATTTTTTTGTTTAGTACATACTGTAGTGCATACTTGAGTATATACAGCTGTGTATGAGAAAGGAGATAAGTGAATATGCGGTATGCGTCCTGTCCTCACAGTGTGCAGTGACGATGGCGTCTAAAAATATCTCATTAAAATGCACCCGGGTGTCAAGGAGATTAATTCCTTATGCATGCTTAAACAGCATCCTCATGCTTCTAACAAGAGGACATTATTCTGTCCCTCTAGTCTTTGTCCACCTTTTACAGCAACTGATCCCGTTTGACAGCTGGTCGTGTTTGTACCTCCCACGTCAAATGTGACATTTGTTTTAAGCACTTTCTCTCTCTCACTGCTGGGGTCTCCACAGCCCTGATCAATAATGGACGCGTTTACTGGAGGTGTATGAAGGGGGTCATTCTGTCACTAAGCACAGTTCATTATGGTTATATAGATGTCAATCCAAGGGCCAACGGATTCCCTTTCAAAATTCCCTGAAATGTCTTACTTTCCTTTGATGTAATCACACGTCTGAAACACTGAGGACAGATTAATCATATAATCATAGATCTAAGCCCATCACGGCTTCACCTCAATGCGGCGACTCTTGAGACAGTTACAAATTAACCAACACGTCGCAATTGATCAAAGTCTGCTCACTTTTCCTATTTGCATGCCATCATTATTCCTGAGGTTTTCCACGCACCCGAAAAGCTAAAAGACACTTCCTGTGATTTGTTTCTGGAATTTATGGGCTTCAATCCCTGTGTGTGCCATGTGAAAAATGCATTTGAGAAGAAGATGATGATCAGGTTGGTCCTGAAACAGGAGCATCAAACCCTGCAGGCTGCCTTTGTAATTGGTCATTACTGGCTGGTGAATGGTGGTTGCGTTTGGAGATAAACTGGAATTACCAGGACTAGCAGCTGACGAGATGCAATTGTCCTTTTTGAAATTCATTTTCATCACACATACACAAAACGTTGTATAGTAACAGAGATGGATGATTGTGTTTAAATGTGGACACAGACAGAAGAGATAAGAAAACAGAGTTACTCAGGAATGGGATTGTGTTGGATACGGGGGTATAGAGAGTCAAGAGATATGGTGAACAGACATTGTACACAATCTAATTTGCTGATTACCAGCGTATAGATTTCAACCTACAACTAAATACCAGCTGCCCTTCTGTGTGTGTGTGTGTGGTGTATGTGTGTGTGCGTGTGTGTGTGTGTGTCCACATCCACTTATTCAAGCAAACACTTACCTGGCTTCGTTAAATCCCTTTTTAAATCTTTCTTATAAAGTCTATATTAAAATCAGTTTTATATATGTCCATCCAGGACATAATCAAACTCTATGCACATCACATGTGGCCTGCTGTTCTTAAATATATTTATGTATAAAATAATTTCCCAGATAACACTCAATCATCATGTTAAAGAGCACTTCATCTGGATCATCTGATCCACTTCATCTGATCATCTCAAAAAAAAGAAAGAAGCAGTTTTACATACATTCTTTAAAAAAATTGTCTAAATGTCTATTAACATCTGACAAAAAAATATTTTAGGGATTTCTTAGAGATGACACCTCCAAAAATACATCTTGCAGACACTACTGGTAAGGACAGTAAAAGACGCTGGCTCATTACATATTGGGACAGTGATTACACCTTTTTTTTGGCGACATGACAACATTGTACAACATCACTGGTATTTATGTATGACAGCAGAACTGATATCTTTCTGACATTATGTTTTAATATTTTGTAAAGTACATTATGATAAATACTTTACATATACCTGCAACGTTTCAGCCATAAATAAATTATAAATGTTAGGTAGATTATGTTCATTACCTGTCTAGTGATGTATGTTTATGCTGAAATATAATTTAATAACGGGTTGTTTTAAAAAGTTGGCTCACGTGATTTAAGTTTCATGCTTCAGAACTTAAACAGCCCTTAAAATGGACGACTCCCTGATTAGTGCCCCGACTACTGAACTGGGGAGATGATTGAGTGATCATCCCAAACCCAAGATTTGAGTGGTGTTTGGTTAAAACTAAAGTCACAATGCTAGCTGTTCAGTGTTTTTAGCATGTAGCTATGCGGTTGCAAGCAATGGTATTATGGTCTCTAAATATGGCTTTAACATTTTTTTAACATTTAACATTTAATAATTTAGGAGACGCTTTTATCCCAAGCGACTTACAAATGAGGAGAGCAATAGAAGCAATTAAACTAACAATAAGACAATAATATGCAAGTGCTGCGACCCTTTCCAGTTTAGTCTAAAGCAGTATATGTAGGCCTACAAAAAAAAAAAAAAAAAAAATCTAATAGATATAGAATAGAAGAGAAAAAAGAAAAGAGAGTGTTAGTATTAATGGATCAAGTTTTGCTGAAGAAGATGCGTCTTCAGCCGTTTCTTGAAAATGGCTACTGACTCAGCAGGTCTGGTTGAGTTGGGCAGATCATTCCTCCAGCAGGGAACAGACCAGGAAAAGGTCAGAGAAAGAGATTTTGTGCCTCTTTAAGATGGCACCACAAGACGACTTTCACTTGCAGAGCGCAAGTTTCTGGATGGCACGTAAGTCTGGAGTAATGAGTTTTGGTTAAAGGGAGCAGAGCCAGGGGTTGTTCTGTAGGCAAAAGTCAGTGACTTGAATTTGATGCGAGCGGTAATTGGCAACCAGTGCAATTTTGTGAGGAGAGGAGTGATGTGTGCTCTATTCGGCTTGTTAAAGACACTCTAGCTGCAGCATTCTGGATCAGTTGCAGAGGTTTGACAGAGCAAGCTGGAAGACCAGCCAGGAAAGCATTACAACAGTCCAGTCTGGGTTAAACAAGAGCTTGGACAAGACGTTATGTAGCATTCTCTGATAGGAAGGGCCTGACCCTCCTAATGTTGTATAAGGCAAATCTGCAGGACCGGGCAGTTCTAGCAATGTGGTCTGTAAAGTTAAATTGATCATCAAGTACAACTCCAAGGTTCTTGGCTGTCCTGGATGGAGTTATGGATGAAAAACCTAGCTGAATGGAAGTTGTGATGAATTGTTGAGTTGAGACCACAAGCAGCCGAGTCTTTGCAAGGTTTAGTTGAAGGTGGTGGTCCTTCATCTAGCCAGAAATGTCTGTCAGGCAGGCCGAGACACGAGCAGCCTCCGTCGGATCATGAGGCTGGAATGAGAGGTAGAGTTTTGTGTCATCAGTATAACAGTGAGAGGAAAAAACATTCTGAATGACAGATCCTAGTGATGTCATGTAGATGGAGAAGAGGAGTGGTCCAAGCACCGAGCCCTGAGGCACCTCAGTAGCTAGATGTTGGACTTAGACACCTCACCCCTCCACTATACCCTAATGGACCTACTTGAGAGGTAAGACCTGAACCACTGGAGTGCGGGTCCTGAGATGCACTTCATCCTAGGGATTGACAGGAGGATCTGGTGGTTAAATGTGTCAAACGCAGCAGACAGATCAATCAAGATGAGTACTGAGGATTAGGAGCAGGGCAGTCTCAGTTGAGTGGCCACTTTTGAAACCAGACTGGTTGTTGTCCAGGAGGTTGTTCTGTGTAACAATAAGACCATCATTATTGTTTTTTTAATTGTTTTTATTGTTTATAATTTATTGTTTATCATGTTAATTCCCTTAGAAAAGCAACAGCACTCCTCTCCTCTATAAGTCACATAATTCGAAGGATAATTCATGTGAGTAGCACAAGCAGTGCGGGATGAGAACATGAATGAAATATGTGTGGGGAAATCTTTCACCCTCAAGCTAAAATCCTAACTGCAAAAATCCGATTCCTATTGGAATAACTGGATTTTGCCTGCAAAACTTTTCTGAGCAACAATAAAAGTGACCGCTCCTTAAGATTTAGGGGGTAGTTTAAATATGGAATCATAGTGAGCAAAAGTAAAAGTAAAGGCTTGTTCATACCAAGTATGCCAACTAATATAAGTATATATTTGCATCCTCACCATGTGTGTGCTGCAGTTTTGGCGCCTGCCACATTAAATGTGTTCTCATTGCTATAGTTGTGGTGTGGGTGTTTCTATTCTCATAAAATTAGAATGATTATTAAAACTTTATAGCTATCATTATAGTTATCTTTCTTGTTGTGAACACAACTAGAAACAATGCTTTTGCATTTCTTCGGTTCAGAATGTTCTGCTTAACAGTGAGAAAACAAAATGGGAAATTCATGAGGCCTAACACACACACACACACACACACACACACACACACACACACACACACACACACACACACACACACACACACACACACACACACACACACACACACTCACACTCACACACACACACACACACACACACACACACACATCTTCGTCATCACTTGTATCCTCTTGAGATCTCTGTTTTTCATCCCCCTTCCTCCATGTTCCTCTTCAGCTGTTGGGCCCATAAACTCCTCCTGCGCTCATTGCCCAGATGGGGCAGTTCTACCAGTTTAAGGGCAGGTGTGGCGGCCTTGGCCGGTTCTGAGCAATCATTGGCTGTGATTAGTGTGTGTGATTTCTGTGTGCGGTTGAGTGTGTATCTGTGGTGGTGTTTGGGGGGGGATAATAGGGCTAGCTGCCAGCTGCTGTCCCCTTCTCAATGTATAGCCTTCTTAAACAGGATGGGGGTTGTATTTGTGTGTGCCTTAGTGTGTCAGCTGCCACAAAACTGAATGTGACACCTCAATCTGATGATGAGCACATACTTTGGCTGCGTTCCAAAACATAGCGAGAGCGCCTTACAGTCGACTTTCTACCTAGGAGCCTACCTGGTAACCAAAATGTAACCTTATAAGTGACTGATTTGGAGTGCTCTTCAATGGCAGCTGCACTCAAAATAGCATGTTGCACGTAAGACGAATTGGTTCAATACAATCTGATGTTAGCATGTTGCTAAGCTAACAACACGTGTGGTCACGTTTACTTTTTCGTCACGGTTACTGAATTGGGAATTTTGCTGTCCATACACAGATTTCATAACGGGTTAAAGTTTGTTCGCCACGTTGAACCACAGACAGCTGCTTGTTTTGAAAGTGACTTTCTTTGTGAGCTGTGCTTCGAATATCACTACACTATTGACAATAGAGCTGTTTTGCCGTGAAATTTCGCAGAAATGCCACTAATGTGACCTCATCTTTATAATAGTTTTATAGTTTAGCACATTTATTGATACTTATTTCACTTGACCCATCCGCCATCTTGGATGGATATTTTTTTTATTACACTAGGCTTGTCGCAATGCATTCTGGGGTTGCCTTATCCAGAAAGGATGCCTCAGGAATTTGGTTAAAACAGAGTATCTTAAAAGGCAATAACTACTGTTTGCTCAGCCAGGCTTTTAAAACAGTGTTGGGGGACACAGTTACGATACCTTAAAGTGCTTCCTAAGTTGGCCTTTTTTTGGGCACAGCTTCTCAGGAAGGGGGACACTCAGTTGGCATGATTGTTGTGCGGAGCAAATCTATATTTAGATCGATGGTGGACTTGCTTACCAGACAGGCTATTTTCAGATTTCTGAGAAGACCTCTGTCTCACTCCCTGAAGCGTCTAACATGTAATTAAGACTGAACCAAATGTTTATAGTGATGTTGTTAATGATATTGAGATTTCAAAAGATATGTATCTGGGTTTATATGCATGAGTTCATATAATTAACTGAATGTAGTCAGGCATATTTAATTCATGCAAATGAAAACATAGCTGTGAGGGATAGACGTACAGCCTGTTGCATAGTTTTATGGTCATAGGTCTCGTCTCATTTGTTTTCGTGACCAATGTTTTCCAGGGTTTTCTGTCCATTGATTTCAGCCAAATGATCAACACAACAGTATAACCCATTGACTGTACATTTATTTCTCAAAGTGTTTTTATTCCTCTCTCACTCAATCAGAAAGGCCACCATATCTGTACCTTTGAATCCACATCTTAACCTGAAATAATTTTGTTCAAATAAAACTCTCAATTCAGGTTTTTAATTTTTTATTATTTAATGGGGTGATGACAACAGCAATCAAATAATCCCTGTCTACCAGTATTAAGTTTTTATCACTATAAAGTAATGTTACATATGCACACTCAAATCATTAGTGGTGTTTGTAAAGGCAAGTATTGCTATTATTATTGCTATTATTATTGCTCATAATTAGTGTTAAAGAGATTTTTGTCTATTTTTGGAGTGCTATTTTGTTGTTGCATAAGGCCAAATGTGTTTAATTGGTTTAATCACGTACAACCTAGTAACAGAATGTAATGTACAATATTTCAGTACATACACGTTTTGACTATGTGGACAACTCTCATAGCAATTTCATTGAACTTTGACTGTATAAATTTGACCATTTAATACCCTTTTTGGAAAATTGTATTAGTTATGTTATGATTAGTTAAAAGTAAAGTGTGTCCTTTGCTAAACTGAGCGAATGAATGATTGAAGGAACAAATGAATCGGTGAATGAATGAGTTGTTCAGAATAGTCTAGATTCTAGTCTAAAGAGTCTATTCTCTTTCTGTTACATTTCACACTAGACTGATGAATGAATGAGTATATTGAGACAGACACAGCTGTTGAAACTCTATGGAGACTTCACAAGTGAACAGACATCTATTCAAAGAATCAGAACAAAAGACATGACATCCTCCATGATATCCGTAATGAAGCCGTAGATATGTTTTAATACATTAAAAAGAGAACATAAAATCCCGGACGAGCCCCCAGTAATGTTACGAACACTTTTGGGTCGAGGGGAATTGGGTTGCGTCATTTGACACAATTAAAACACTGTACAGAGAAGCAAATCACTCAACAAGAATCAAAATAATTTAAAATAATAGGATTTATTTCAAAGTATAAATGGAAAAAGATAACAACTGACAAGTGTATTTCCATACATTTACAACATAATTCAACACAGCAAACATACAGCCAAAGATAAGAAAAAATGTGAAAATGGAAAATGACTCGGATTGTGCCAAAACAAAGAAATAAACAAAACACTTTATTTTACAGTCCTATTCTGCATGTACATACTATGTACTCATTACAGCAATTACAATAACTGGGTGATAACTAGATAGGCTACTAACCCTGAACCAACTCCTAAACTGAACCTTAACCCATGTAGTTAACTTATTTTCTTGGGTAAGAACATTGTAAGTATACATACTGTCACGATTAGCCACGCACTCCCTGGGTGATCACGGTCTACATTTCCCATCATGCATCTCCCAGGACTGATCACACCATACACCTGCACTGCGCTGATTACACACACCTGCATCTCATTCACACACACACACACACACACACACACACACACACACACACACACACACACACACACACACACACACACACACACACACACACACACACACACACACACACACACACACACACACACACACACACACACACACACACACACACACACACAAATAAAACACTTCCAGCACTTCTTCATGTGGATTAATTATTACCTTGACTTTGGACTGTGTATCCCGTTTCTGACTGTTCTCTGCCCGCTCTGACTTAAATTGTTTACTGGACCTTGCTTCTCGCCGCCTGCCTCGACCATGGCCTGTTATCTGGTTTGTCTCTGCCTTGTCTCCGTTGCCCTGTTTGCTGTTGTTGATTTCTGCTTGTTTGAGTACTCTAATAAAAGCTGCAAATGGATCCCCTTGAGTCTGATGGTTCATAACAGATACTGTAAAATAATCTGTAACCAATAAAACATTGACCAATCTTTCTAAGAAAAAGGAAACCCTTCTGAACTAATTCAACACACAAAAAAATTAATCAAAACTAAAAGGTTTCTTTAGCGTCTATGACGCCCTAAATAAACAGTTCTCATTGAAAACCAAAATTACAAGGAGTGGTATATGTCCCTAACTTAGTGTTTTATACACCAATAAAACTAAGGGTTGCACTAAAAACTGAAAAGTTTTTCTAATGCGTTTTTCGCATACAGACGACAACGCTGTCAAAACGATCCCCGTTCACACTGATCCGCAATAACTGTATTATTCATTTTTGTTGAAAATTATGTTGTGTAAACGGCTCCTCAGGGTGGCATCACGTGATATCTTACACGTCCTTTTCTTTTTCCCTGCTCTTGCCTGTTCTTTTTCTTTTGTTTTTCACAACACATAACCGACAATGGTAAATTAACCCAAATAAAAGGAATGAATGAGCCACCATATACCAAGTTTTATAAAACACAGACTTAACCAAAATTATACCAACAAAATCAATCAACACGATACAGAGTAATTAACAACAAACACGTTGTACATAAGAATGATTCAAATGAACTCTATTCCTCACGCTGTTTTATACACTCATCATGGCCCGCTCTCATTGCTGGAGACCCGGCGCTGTCATCAAGCGTCTCCATGATTGACAGACGAATGAGCCAATAGAAACTCACGCCAACCTGCTGAAAGCAAAACAAGAAAACTAACACGCCAAAAAACACGTCACACTTATAAGAAGGGACGTAACATGTACCACATAACTATATATAGTTAAATAGAAAAAAAAAATTGTTAACTTGCTCCTTTTCTGGAAATTGTGCTTTTCAGGCCAACTTAACCAATTTTACGATCCAGTCAATACATAAAGTCCATCATTCTTACTAATACTACAGACATGAATGATACCTCAAATCTCCCCAGTGATTTGCTTTAAAGGAGCAATATCTATAGACCAGAATATCATTCAGAACACCCAAACAAATGCATAGCAACAGACTTAAACCAATCAGAACTCCATAGCAACCACACAATAACACATTGCCAATCACCAACAACACCTTACTCATAACACAGGCAAACATCACACATTTTCCTCAGAAAGTGAAAACCTTGAGAAGTGTGCTTAATTGTATTGAATGTGCACTTGTAGTGTATTTCAAATCTTAAAAGTATAATCAATTATTGTAAAGCACTTGTAGGTAGTATAGCCTAATATTAATGAAATAAAAGGTAATTTAAGTGCTCTTAAAGAGAGTGAACTTTCCTTTACACACTCAAGTACACTTTTAAAAAGTGTGCTTTTTAACAATCTTAAATCAAATGTTTTACTTTAAAGTCCATTTTAAATCATTATGTTTTAATCTTTTGTCGTACTTACGAAGTAAACTTATTTTGATGTGTTGAATAACATATTAAAGCACATTATTTTAATTGTACTAAATTGCAATTTCATCAT
The DNA here is from genome assembly GCF_051911475.1 of Siphateles boraxobius. Lineage (NCBI taxonomy): Eukaryota > Metazoa > Chordata > Actinopteri > Cypriniformes > Leuciscidae > Siphateles > Siphateles boraxobius. The sequence goes on from NW_027509224.1 coordinate 1,112,651, forward strand.
TACGAATGTGTAATTACAAACATACTGTATTTAAATACTTGACATACAATTTTTAATAGAAATGACATTAAAGTATGTTTTAGTTAATATCAGTACATTCAGCTGTACACATTAACCATATTTCAAAGACAACAGAAGTCATGATGAAATTACTTGTAAATATGTATTTAAGCCCTGCTTAAGTGAGTCAAAAAGCACTCTAAGTAATTGCATTTAACATAAATTTAAAGCTCCAGTCCGTAATTTTTTTGGGACAAAAATTATCCAAAATAAATGTTGAGCAAGTACATAACCAGCCAGTGTTCAACACTATCTGCTTGCCTTAGCTCGATTCAAAACGGTAAGCTTGTGATAATGTTTTTAACTCCAGTGGTACTGGTGGATTTCCACGGGAAATTTGAGCATGACTTTGTGTCATTACGTCACATCTGTACACATACAGAAGAGTCTCGGCTAGTAGACTATGAGTGTGAGGATGTTGGAGGCGGAGATTTATAGCCTTTTCTCACAGCACTTGATATAATTAAACTTAGCAATTTGATGGTGGATCCAGAAAGGTTCAAACGACAATCACCAGTGACAACTGTAGACTCACCCGCTGTAAAATGCAGTGACTACGGAAAAAAAGAGACTGCAAGCGGCCCATGCGAAAACAAGGATAAATATGCATCTGATTACAGATACATGTGTTTGTATTTCAAAGAGTATCAGTTCTAAGGAACATTCATTTGTCGATTAGAAATGAGACTGCACAGAAATGAGACTATCACATGGTTTGACGTGATAAGCGATCGTTAGATTTAATCAGCGTAATTTACTGCAATGCTTTTTCCCCCTTAGTTGATCAGAACAAAAGTGGATGTTACTTACTTGTTCAGAGGACATTTTTCGGTGAAAATTCTTGTTCAAACCATGTTGGTCAAACTTCTAAAAAGTATAATCTGTGATTGTGGTATAACCAAAGAGTAACCCAATCTGTGATTGTGGTATAACCAAAGTATAACCCAATCTGTGATTGTGGTATAACCAAAGTATAACCCAATCTGTGATTGTGAATGCCAGTCTCCACACCGACTGACAGCCGCACATTCTCCTAAAAACATTGGATTCATCCGCGCAGTGGCGTGTCGAGGCACAACCCACACACATTTTAATTTACAGTTTTTTTCAATCGCTAACAAGCGCTTACCCATACTTCAGATACTTTTTCTAAACTCTTAACACAGACTCACACCTACAAAACACAATTGGCCAAATTGATAGTTTTCTTCTCAAAAACACATTTTGTTAAATATATACTAACTCTTCATTTCAAAATAGAACACATCTTTCTCTGCACACACTAACTTTACCAAAACACTGGAAATCTGACTCAGAATGAAATTATTCTGTCAAAGAATAACACTTGTTGTTTTCACTTCACAAGGTACATGCAGTCAATCAGAGTACACCAGGTTTCAAAATACTGGCTATTGTTGACATTACAAAAACTTCATAGACTTTTGTGTTTCAGTTTTACAGGTATTTGCATGCAAAACATGCAATCCACCGTTTTTACACTAAATGTCTTGGTTGGGAACTGTATGTCCACATGTACTGTAATGTTCACATTCAAAAGCATTCCAGTAAAAAGCAAATCATTTTTTTTCCTTTACTGTTTACCAGCCTCTCTTAGTGAAAGACCGTGGTTGATTACATGGTCAATGATAGTGGCAATTTCATCACTGACTACTGTTCTTGCAGCCCTTGGAATGCCACCACCACTCATTCTTACACCTCTACCTTGCCCTCTCCTTGGGTCTGCTCTTCTCCCTGGCCCTGCACCTCTCACTGCATCTCTCACTGCACCTGCACCTCTCACTGCACCTCTCACTGCACCTGCACCTCTCACTGCACCTCTCACTGCACCTCTCACTGCATCTCTCACTGCACCTGCACCTCTCACTGCATCTCTCACTGCATCTCTCACTGCACCTCTCACTGCATCTCTCACTGCACCTGCACCTCTCACTGCATCTCTCACTGCATCTCTCACTGCACCTGCACCTCTCACTGCACCTCTCACTGCACCTCTCACTGCATCTCTCACTGCACCTGCACCTCTCACTGCACCTCTCACTGCACCTTCACCTCTCACTGCACCTCTCACTGCATCTCTCACTGCACCTGCACCTCTCACTGCACCTCTCACTGCACCTGCACCTCTCACTGCACCTCTCACTGCATCTCTCACTGCATCTCTCACTGCACCTGCACCTCTCACTGCATCTCTCACTGCACCTGCACCTCTCACTGCACCTCTCACTGCACCTCTCACTGCACCTGCATCTGCACCTCTCACTGCATCTCTCACTGCATCTCTCACTGCACCTGCACCTCTCACTGCACATCTCACTGCACCTCTCACTGCATCTCTCACTGGACCTCTCACTGCACCTGCATCTCTCACTTTACCTCTCACTGCACCTCTCACTGCACCTCTCACTGCATCTCTCACTGCACCTGCACCTCTCACTGCACCTCTCACTGCATCTCTCACTGCACCTGCACCTCTCACTGCACCTCTCACTGCACCTCCACCTCTCACTGCACCTCTCACTGCACCTCTCACTGCATCTCTCACTGCACCTGCACCTCTCACTGCACCTCTCACTGCACCTGCACCTCTCACTGCATCTCTCACTGCATCTCTCACTGCACCTCTCACTGCATCTCTCACTGCACCTGCACCTCTCACTGCATCTCTCACTGCATCTCTCACTGCACCTGCACCTCTCACTGCACCTCTCACTGCACCTCTCACTGCATCTCTCACTGCACCTGCACCTCTCACTGCACCTCTCACTGCACCTCCACCTCTCACTGCACCTCTCACTGCATCTCTCACTGCACCTGCACCTCTCACTGCACCTCTCACTGCACCTGCACCTCTCACTGCACCTCTCACTGCATCTCTCACTGCATCTCTCACTGCACCTGCACCTCTCACTGCATCTCTCACTGCACCTGCACCTCTCACTGCACCTCTCACTGCACCTCTCACTGCACCTGCACCTGCTCCTCTCACTGCATCTCTCACTGCATCTCTCACTGCACCTGCACCTCTCACTGCACATCTCACTGCACCTCTCACTGCATCTCTCACTGGACCTCTCACTGCACCTGCACCTCTCACTTTACCTCTCACTGCACCTCTCACTGCACCTCTCACTGCATCTCTCACTGCACCTGCACCTCTCACTGCACCTCTCACTGCATCTCTCACTGCACCTGCACCTCTCACTGCACCTCTCACTGCACCTCCACCTCTCACTGCACCTCTCACTGCACCTCTCACTGCATCTCTCACTGCACCTGCACCTCTCACTGCACCTCTCACTGCACCTGCACCTCTCACTGCACCTCTCACTGCATCTCTCACTGCATCTCTCACTGCATCTGCACCTCTCACTGCACCTCTCACTGCATCTCTCACTGCACCTGCACCTCTCACTGCACCTCTCACTGCACCTCTCACTGCACCTGCAGCTCTCACTGCACCTCTCACTGCATCTCTCACTGCATCTCTCACTGCACCTCTCACTGCATCTCTCACCGCACCTGCACCTCTCACTGCATCTCTCACTGCATCTCTCACTGCACCTGCACCTCTCACTGCACCTCTCACTGCATCTCTCACTGCACCTGCACCTCTCACTGCACCTGGACTTCTCACTGCACCTGCACCTGAACCTCTCACTGCATCTCTCACTGGGCCTGCTCTTCTCCCTGGGCCCCTTGCTCATACTCTTTCTCGTCCAGACATTACAGTGTTTGTCTTTTTCTGTTTCTGTGTCCAAAAAAATAACTCCTCAAAGTCCTCCGTTTACTGTATAAGTGTCAATGTAATAGAAAAAAATAACCCCTGCTACTGAGTCTAAGCCAGACTGGAATCAGCTATGGTTGGCCCAATTTACCCAACATAAATCAGCTACGGTGTGTCAATTATTCAATTGTTTGTTTATAATCAGCTGAGATATATTGTTTTTGAACTGATATAATTGCAGAAGCAGATGTTTTTGTACTGTATCTAAGGTTTGGAATATTGTTTTTGCTATTGTGGGATGGTGTGTGTTAACATTTGTAAATACTACAAAAACAATCCATAATTTTGTTGGGAGGTATAGCTTGTCTGTTAAGAAAATGTAAGCATTGTGGAAATGTGTTCACTGACTGCATATTGCGTGAAAACGACATGAAATGTGTGAATGGTATGGCCACAAAAGACCGATGCTGTGCTAATTGTGTTTAGAGTTTTGAAAATGTGACAACTGGTTGGACAAACGCTTGTTAGCGACTGAAAAAAACTGTAATTGTAAATAACATGAACTTAGGTATGTTATTAAAGTATTTCCATGGTAAGTATTGTTTTTAAAAGTATACTAAAGTGTACTTAATTTTCACAAGCATTACAGAAGAAATGGACTGTGATTTGTAGGTACTGTTTCGTGTGGACTTTAATTTTCAGAATGAGAGTGCATGTGTGTGTGTGTGTGTGTGTGTGTGTGTGTGTGTGTGTGTGTGTGTGTGTGTGTGTGTGTGTGTGTGTGTGTGTGTGTGTGTGTGTGTGTGTGTGTGTGTGTGTGTGTGTGTGTGTGTGTGTGTGTGTGTGTGTGTGTGTGTGTGTGTGTGTGTGTGTGTGTGTGTGTGTGTGTGTGTGTGTGTGTGTGTGTGTGTGTGTGTGTGCGTGTGTTTAAACTTGTCAATGAAGCAATCTGTTCTGAGGATTAAGACTAGACACACGTGAGCTTCCTGCGCACTCAGAGGAAGATGTGTGTACACATGGGCCCATGTGTGTTGTTGTTTGAGGTGTGCTGCTCTCTGTTTGCATGTGTGTGGGGGTGTTCGGCAGGGTTTGTTTATTTATTAGTGGTGTTTACTGAGGTTAGCCTGCACTATTAGTATTGCACATACTTCAGATTAGTGATTTGAACAAACCCATAACCATGTAAGTGTTCTGTAAGTCATCTTTCTTAATTTGTGAACACACACACACACACACACACACACACACACACACACACACACACACACACACACACACACACACACACACACACACACACACACACACACACACACACACACACACACACACACACACACACACACACACACACACACACACACACACACACACACACACTTTAAAAAAAAATGTTTCCAAAAGGCTGAAGTGATGCCATAGAAGAACCATGTTGGGTTCCCCAATTAACCTTTCCATTATCAATTCTTAACAGAATCTTTTTTTTTCTGTGTGTTAAGAACATTTGAGATAATCCAAAGAACATTTTTCCACTAAAATAATCTTTTGTGGAATGGAAAGATTCTATGGATGTTAAAGATTCTTCATGGAATCATCGATGCCAATAAAGAATCTTAATTTTGAAGAGTAGCAAGTTTAGTATCGATCAGCACCACTCACATTTTCATCAGAAACATTTCCTTCTACTGTCTGAGATACATATGATCTAAAACAGTTTTTCAGATGACAGCATTCATCCGTCCTCTGTAGATCACAGCATGATTTGCAATATTTGAGGAGGGTGAGGGGATTATTCACTGTCTGACCCGTGAGAGAGGAGAGAAAGCGTGAAGAAGAGGGGGGGGTGGTAATAAGAGGAAGACATTTAACGTGATCAGGAAGAAAGTGTAATATGTGTCTTCCTCTCATTACCAAAAGGGACATTTCCTCATGTAGTTCTAAACATGTGTTCCTTGCTTTACGAGGAAGACAAAGAGACAATCAGCAGAAAGTGAATGTGGATTGTCGAGGTGCACATTCAAAGAATGTACCAGGTGTTTCACGCTAGGCCAAAGACATGAAACATCACATCAGCATATTATAATGATTTCTGAAGGATCATTTGACACTGAAGACTGGAGTAATGATTCTGAAAATTCAGCTTTTATCACAGGAATAAATTACATTTTAACATATATTTCAAGAAATCAGTTATTTTAATATATTTCACTATATTACTGTTTTTACTGTATTTTTGATCAAATATATGCAGCCCTGAAGAACATAAGAGACTTAATATCTTACCGATCCCTAACCCTAACCCCAAACTTCTGAGCAGTAGTGTTATTAATAAAATTAAATTATTAGTTAAATCACACAAATGACTCCGGCAAAGATCGTTATCCTCATCATCAGGATCACAACCACTACCACTCTTATATTTTTTTTGTTATGTAAGTAATTAAATGGTTTTTGCAATCTCACATGTGTTGAGTGTTCAGTTTAACAGATCTGATAAGTGTGTGTTTGACACATGACATGCGCTCACTTTAACAGATTTGGGCTACTGGACACCTGTTTACACAGCACACATACAAACCATTATCTGCAACTTACAAAATAAACACAATCATCTGCTTCATAGAGCACATTTAAAGGGACAGTTTACCCTAAACACAATTCTGACATTTACGTCTAGACACATTTATGTAATTTACTCTATGCTGTTCCAAACCTGTTATTGCTCCTTTTAACATTAAACGTCATTGGTTCTTGCATGTCTTGTAAATGATCATATAGCATTTTGTTTAAATTGAACATGCACAAATTAAATTTTAGACCTACAATAGAAGGGAACATTTTCAGTAAATCATGACTTAGTAAAGAAGTCCCCTAAAGGCAAGTAGTGCGAACCCAAGTGCAATTAATTAAAATACAGATTAAAAAAAACAACAACAACACAATGACTAGAACTTGGCTTGACTGAAAACATAATTTGAACATAACTCTTGTCTAGACTCACCATTGGTTAAAGCAAACAAAGCTTGACAATAGACAATGGTAACATGAGGGCTATATACACGCGTGAAAGCAACTAACAATGAACAAATGAGAATGTGACACATAGACAAGGGAACCAATCAGAACATGACACATGAGAGAGGGGAATCACATGACAAACAGAAACAGGAACCATGACTATGAAAACTTAAAAATAAAACACGTGACATATACCCCCTTCAAAGGACAGCTCCAGATGCCCTAACAGCACATGAACCTAAAACTTAAACAAAGAGTCCCTCTGGAGGAGGCAGTCTTGAGTGAGGGATAGAGGGCCCTGGTTTGACAAGGCCCTGGTGTGACGAGGCCGTGGTCTTGACGAGGCCCTGGTGTGACGAGGCCCTGACGTGACGAGGCCCTGGTGTGACAAAGGCCATGGTCGTGATGAGACCCTGGTGTGACGAGGCCCTGGTGTGACAAAGGCCATGGTCGTGATGAGACCCTGGTGTGACGAGGCCCTGGCGTGACGAGGCCCTGACGTGACGAGGACCTGGTTTGACGAGGCCCTGGTGTGACGAGGCCCTAGTGTGATGAGGCCCAAGTGTGACGAGGCCCTGATGTGATGAGGCCCTGACATGTCGGCCGTGGCATGACGAGGCTCTGGCATAGTCAATATATTGTGATGAGACGAGGCCCTGACGTGACGAGGACCTGGTGTGACGAGGACCTGGTGTGACGAGGCCCTGGCACGACGAGGCCATGGCGTGATGAGGCCCTGGTGTGACAAGGCCCTGACGTGACGAGGCCCTGGTGTGACGAGGCCCAGGTGTGACGAGGCCCTGGCATGACAAGGCCCTGGTGTGACGAGGCCCTGGTGTGACGAGGCCCTGGTGTGACGAGGCCCTGGTGTGACGAGGCCCTGGTGTGATGAGGCCCAAATGTGACGTGGCCCTGGTGTGATGAGGCCCTGGCATGTCGGCCGTGACATGATGAGGCTCTGGCATAGTCTATATATTGTGACGAGACGAGGCCCTGACGTGACGAGGACCTGGTGTGACGAGGACCTGGTGTGACAAGGCCCTGACGTGACAAGGCCCTGGTGTGACGAGGCCCTGGTGTGACGAGGCCCTGGTGTGACGAGGCCCTGACGTGACAAGGCCCTGGTGTGATGAGGCCCTGGTGTGACGAGGCCCTGGTGTGACGAGGCCCTGGCATGACAAGGCCCTGGTGTGACGAGGACCTGGTGTGACGAAGCCCAGGTGTGACGAGGCCCTGGCATGACAAGGCTCTGGTGTGACGAGGCCCTGGTGTGATGAGGCCCAAGTGTGACGAGGCCCTGGTGTGATGAGGCCCTGGCATGTCGGCCGTGACATGACAAGGCTCTGGCATAGTCTATATATTGTGACGAGACGAGGCCCTGACGTGACGAGGACCTAGTGTGACGAGGCCCTGACGTGACGAGTACCTGGTGTGACGAGGACCTGGTGTGACGAGGCCCTGACATGACGAGGACCTGGTGTGACGAGGCCCTGACGTGACGAGGACCTGGTGTGATGAGGACCTGGTGTGACGAGGCCCTGACATGACGAGGCCCTGGTGTGACGAGGACCTGGTGTGACGAGGCCCTGACGTGACGAGGACCTGGTGTGACGAGGCCCTGGTGTGACGAGGCCCTGGTGTGACGAGGCCCTGGTGTGATGAGGCCCAAATGTGACGTGGTCCTGGTGTGACAAAGCCCTGACGTGACGAGGCCCTGGTGTAACGAGGTCCTGGTGTGACGAGGCCCTGGTGTGACGTGGTCCTGGTGTGACGAGAACCTGGTGTGACAAGGCCCTGGTGTGACGAGCCCCTGGTGTGACGAGGCCCTGGTGTGACGAAGTCCTGGTGTGACGAGGCCCTGGTGTGACGGGGCCCTGGTGTGACGAGGCCCTGGTGTGACGAAGTCCTGGTGTGACGAGGCCCTGGTGTGACGGGGCCCTGGTGTGACGAGGCCCTGGTGTGACGAAGTCCTGGTGTGACGAGGCCCTGGTGTGACGAGGCCCTGGTGTGACGAGGCCCTGGTGAGATGAAGTCCTGGTGTGACGAGGCCCTAACGTGACGAGGACCTGGTGTGATGAGGCCCTGGTGTGACGAGGCCCTGGTGTGACGAGGCCCTGGTGTGATGAGGTCCTGGTGTGACGAGGCCCTGACGTGACGAGGACCTGGTGTGACGAGGCCTTCCTAAGGCTGTAGAACTAGTTCTACTGTTTCTGAACATTATAACCTCAACATATATCTGTGCACTGCACATTTGATGGAGAACAGCTTGTTTTCTGTTGTTTTGTAAGCTCTCGCTTTTGTAAGACTGTAAACCGCTCGTTAGAACAATTAATGGTTTTGTGATCGATCGAAGAACAGCGTAAATATTCTTCATAATATCTCCTTTTTATTTTCCAGAGAAAAGAAGGGTTTTTTGGAGCAGGTTTTGAATGTCGAGGAATTACGAAATTACTTCAAATCCTTGTTATACACACATTTTATGCTTACCAAAATTCTCAAGATTTATTTATACAGGAAGCGAGCAAGATTTGTGCAAGACACAGAAAAGACTCACATCCCCTAAACAAACACTACATGATACACAATAGAATTTGATTCAAAACCAGCTTTAATTTCTCCCCCAATTGTTGAATGCTTGCCAAAAAAATCCTCTCAAAGCTTACTGACAGGTCTGTCTCTCTCTCTCTCTCTCTCTCTGTGTGTCTGTGTGTGTGTGTGTGTGTGTGTGTGTGTGTGTGTGTGTGTGTGTGTGTGTGTGTGTGTGTGTGTGTGTGTGTGTGTGTGTGTTAATTACACAGCTCTAGCTAGGGGTCAGGGGTCAATAATGACAGGTGTCTACAGCTCCAGATGCATTCTGGGAGCTAGGCAGGTGCAGTGAGAGGGGTATTGTGCCTTTATTAAATAAAAAAACAAAAAAAAAACAGATAATGCAGAGTAAACAAAAACATCTCTTTGTCTCTCGGATACTGAAAAGAAGGTTGGTGGAAAAGACAGACCTCACCGAGGCCACAGCATTTGGTTTATTTATGATCTGTTTATCTTATAAACAATGGATGTCATTAGGTGAAATGGTCCTGATTTGGTTTCACGATGAAGCTCAGCTGATATAAAATAACCACACAAATCACAAACTTATTACTGCGTGATTTTCAGACATTATATATATTGCAAATGTCAAGAAATATATGAAATAAAACAGCTTATATAAATATTCTTTTGGATCTGTATTAAAACCAGATTTTTTTTGAGTTTCAAGATGTTATTGTACATTATTAATGTAAACTGCCTAAATTGTGCATCTGGAAATGAGAATTGGTTCTATAAATGTGACCCTGGACCACAGAACCAGTCACAAGGGTCAATTTGTTACATCAATACATACATCATCTGGAAGCTGATTAAATAAGATTTCCATTGATGTGTGGTTTGTTAGGATATGACAATATTTGGCCGAGATACAACTATTTGAAAATCTGGAATCTGAGGGTGAAAATTGCCTTTAAAGTCATCCATTTATGTTTGCGCTTTTGCTGCATCCACTCACAATTATTTTTAAAAAATTGTTTTACTTTTTTTTTACGGTAGGAAATTTATTAAATATCTTCATGGAATAAAGGGATAGTTCACCCAAAAATGTAAATTCTGTCAGTATTTACTCTCCCTCATGTTGTTCAACCCCGTAAGACCTTCGTTCATCTTCAAAACACAAATTAAGATATTTTTGATGAAATCTGAGAGCTGGATCACTCCTCCATAGGCTTCTAAGGGATTGAAACTTGTTCCCTGAAAAGTTATTAAAGACATCGTTAAAATAGTCCAAGTGACTACAGTTGCTCAATCTTAAGTTTATCAAGCGACGAGAATACTTTTTGTGCGCAAAAACAAACAAAAATAACGACTTTATTTCAACTATTCATTTGCTTCTCTGTGGACCTCGAGTCAGTTAAACTAGTGTAATAGCGTAGAGCTACGTCACACGTAGGCTCACTATTGGCAGACGCTGGTCATGTGTGTGATGCGTGTGACGTACAACAACAGAAGCTTACGCTATTATACTAGTGAACTGACTTGAGGCCCACAGAGAAGGAAATGAATAGTTGAAATAAAGTCATTATTTTTTTTTTTCGCACAAAAAGTATTCTCGTCGCTTGATAAACTTAAGATTCAGCCACTGTAGTCACTTGGACTATTTTAACGATATCTTTAATAACTTTTCAGGGAACAAGTTTCAATCCCTTAGAAGCCTATGGAGGAGTGATCCAGCTCTCAGATTTAATCAAAAATATCTTAATTCGTGTTCTGAAGATGAACGAAGGTCTTACGGGGTTTAACAACATGAGGGTGAGTAATTACTGACAGAATTTACATTTTTGGGTGAACTATCCCTTTAATATCCTAATGATTTTTGGTATAAAAGAAAAATCTTTAATTTGATCCATACAATGTAATGTTGGCTATTGCCACAACTATACCCGTGACTTGTGACTGGTTTTGGGTTCCAGGGTCAAAAATATACTCTCAGTCAGTGGTTAAAGTGGGAATTGGTAGGTGGGGGAACCCTCAAATTTTGTGTAGGTGCAACAGGGAAAAATGACTCACCGTGAGACAACATATTGAGTATCGTGGTATAGCAATACTTTTTGAGACAAGAGTGTCACTGTGGCACCATATATAACAATACTTATTTACTTGATATTTTAATGGTTGTATTTTGGTCCATCAACACTGATATGATGACGATACTATGTTAAAATTGCTGAACACTGCGCCAAAAATTGAGCCCTGGCACTGTAGCCACATGAGCCCACATTATCCCCCCACACCCCACAGCCATGTGCATTTAAATGTGAGGTAGTTAGGTAGAACATTTTGATTTCTCTGACCTACATATGTGCAATTTAAGACTTTTGAAGGCCAAAAAATGGATAGTAAATAGCTTTAAAACCATGTCAGTGTGCATTAGATTATTTGTCAATACCTGCTCTCTCATCTTAATCTTTATTTTTCTCTTAGTCTCCTTATCCTGCGGTATTTATTCCCCTCCAAAAGCTGAACTTTGACTGATAGTCTTTTCATTTTCGTCTGTGTCAGTGAAGAAAGTAAACATAGGCTAGACTGATGAGTTTTACATTTATCTGACGCTTTTATCAAAGCGACTTACAATTGCTAGATATGTCAGAGGTCGCACGCCACTGGAGCAACTAGGTTGCCATGTTAAAGTGTCTTGCTCAGAGACACATGACATTGGTGTCTCACAGTGGATTCGAACCCGGGTCTCTCACACCAAAGGCATGTCTTATCCATTGTGCCATCACCACCACACACACGTTTTATGAATAATTTTCTTAGATAAGTTAATTTACTCAAGGCTACCAGGTCAGTATAGCCAATAGGAACCTTCTACAAGCTTTGGAATTTGAATGGTAATTTTAAATAATACAAATTATAGGCTACGTTTAACGGAGTTAGTGGAATTGGCAGACAGTCCCTTAGGCATTCGTTGTGGAAACGCGTCAAAGCATTCTCAGGTATAAATCTGCAGCATTAATGCACGGTGATTTTGAACGAATATTTGTCGATAATGGCTACATAATGTTAAAACTAATCCTGCTATTGCTATCTTTGTAAGACTGCCGACCCATAGAACAGTGGCAAGGGAAAACAATGTCCGGCGAAATATCGAACCTAAAACTAACGTTAACTTTACCGCGCTCAACCACCGTGAGTGCATTTCACGCTTATTTTTTATAATCACTCCCGTTCAGCGGGGAGGAAGGGAGATTGGTCGGTACATCTCGGAACCAGCGAGATTCGTTGAGATTAATGAATCTATTTATTTAATAATTTATCTGAGGTGCCGGAACACAGTTCCGGACCGCTCCGGCCCACTTTAACCCCTGCTCTCGTGTCTGTCATTTGTTTTATATATTTTTCTGTACGAGTAAACATAAGCAGGCTGCAGGTTGGATGTATGTACTTATTTATTTAGAAATTAATCTGTTGTCTTATGGTCACTGTAAAACTACAAGTAAAGGAAACTGTCACCTGCTTCTCAATAATGTATTGGGTAACTCAAGCTTCAAACAGTAAATTATGCATTAACACAGACAGACATGGACACACACTGAGACAGATACATTAGCATTATAGAGATAATGGGGTGTGTGTCTGTGTGTGTGTGTGTGTGTCCTGATAAACCCTATTATGGGGACAACCCCCCCCCCCCAGCTCCCCCTCCTTATGGGAACATTTTTTTGGTCCCCATGAGGAAAAAAGAATAAACACAAACTAAGTGATGTTGTTTGAAAATGTAAGAATGCAGAAAGTTGTGTGTGATGGGCATATAGGGGTAGGGTTAGTGTAAGGTGACAGACAATACAGTCTGTACAGTATAAAAATCATTATGTCAATGGAGAGTCCCCATAATGATTTAAAAGGGTTTAGCATTATTATTATTATTTTTACATGAAACTGTGTTGAATTAGCGCAGATCACTCCTGAATCTAAACCTCTTCACTCCTGAATCACACACACACACACACACACACACACACACACACACACACACACACACACACACACACACACACACACACACACACACACACACACACACACACACACACACACACACACACACTTTTTTATTTACTATTTAACCTTGAATCCTTGTGCTATTTAAAAGATCATTGAAGCAGAAGAATAATTGTGTTTTGTCTCCCTCTACTTGTGAAAACCGATCACTACAGCGTTCAAAATCCAACTAGATGAAAAAGGTCCAAAAATGTGAAAAATGTAATGGTAGCCATTTTTTTTATCATGTATTTAGGGTGTCACCTGTAACTATAAAGGCGTGGTGTGTTTAACTTTTAATTGTCTGACGAAGAGCTTATGTGCTGAAACATTACCACCTGTGTGTGAGCCTGTTTTTCCATTTTTATTAATTTCCTTCTTTAGCACCCAATTTGAGCAACATATTGCTTTGCTGTGGATGTGCATGCTTTGGATCTGATTTCTCTAGACTAGATGGACATTGTCCATAATCTGCAGTAAATATGCCATATTTTATTTTGCTACGATTTAACTGTTTATGTTTAATCGTTATTTAACTGTGAATGTTATCTAAGTGTAATTTGATATTTAAAAAAAACGACTTAAATCAGAAAGCAATAAAAATTGTTCATATTAAAAATGTTTTATTGAGGTTTTTTGATTGAGGCAATTGATTTCTGGCATTCAGTGCCTTTTGTGTCCCCAGTAAAGATAATGATCTTACTGCCTTTAAATGCTGAATAATATCAATTTTAAACCTGTCTCGTTCAAAAATAACACCATTTGAACTTTAAGCATTTTGAAGTTGATTAAAAATTATAATTTGGTTAATTTACAGCCTTTGAACCACTGTATATCACCATTTTCCTTTGTCCCCAGGTTTGTGCAGCCCAATTTCATGATGAATATAACACTTACTTTAGGTGAGTTTTTCCCTTTTTTTCCCCATTGTTGGGTATTGATAGAGCCAGAGGACTGCCCCCCCGACTGAGCCTGGGTTCTGCCAAGGTTTTTTTCTCCATTCTGCCCTGATGGAGTTTTGGTTCCTTGCCACTGTCGCCTTTTCCACCTTTATTGCCATTGGCTTGGCTTGCTTAGTTGGGGACATTAAATTTAACATTCATGTAATATTCAACAATAATATTGATCTGCCTGCATTGAAACTATTATACAAGAACTGAACTGAGCTGGACAATGACATCACGGTTTACTCAAGAGCGGCTATATATATAATAATATTAATAACTTTTTTTAAAACAAAAATGAAACATCACTGAACTTAAGCTGGACTGTGACGCTATTTTCTTCTGGAAACAAACTTTTTTGCATTATTTTCCTGTTATCTCTGTAAAGCTGCTTTGAAACAATCTGTATTTTAAAAAGCGCTATATAAATAAATGTGACCCCGAGGTGGTAATAATAATAATATATAATAATAAACTTTATTTTATATAGCGCCTTTAAAAAGCATCTCAAAGCGCTTCACAAGAATAGAAACGTGATAAAACATATAATTAAACAAGCAGTGCATTACTGACAAAAAAAAGATAAAATACAAAATGAAAGATTATGAAATGTTCGATTAATATTAATAATAAGGCAATTATAAACAATTATGTGAAGCTACCCTAAAACAAAATAAGTTTTAAGGGATGATTTAAAAACACTAAGGGATTCGGTTAGTCTAATCTCAGCTGGCAGGGAATTCCAAAGTTTTGGAGCATTCGACGAAAAGGCCCTATCACCCATGGATTTTAGTCAGAAAGCAAAGAATTGTGTTATATTCGTCCGTTCAAAAGTATGCTAATGTTTTAAGCACCACACTTCTCGCTCTCCCTCATCTATCTCATCTACCTAGCATGCAGTCAGAATTCATGTCAAGATTGCAATGCTGGCGTGTGTGTGTGTGCGGCGTCTATGGTGTGCGCCCGCGATAGAGATAGGCGCGGGCGCGATCGAACTGTGTGTGTGTGTGTGTGTGTGTGTGTGAGAGAGAGAGGGAGAGAGAGAGAGAGAGAGAGGCGCGGGCGCGATTGAACAGTGGAAACAAAAACATACTCCGACATTTTGTTCATAGAGGTTATCATTCAAACTGCAAAGTGTTTGCTTATATTTGTGTAACTTACACTCGCAATAAAACACAACATTGTGCTTTTGTCACACTCTAAACTCTTGTCAAGCTGTAACATACAACTGTCACCCAACCAAACACACACAGTTTTAAAAGCAACATCCAACCCCATTTCAAAACAGTCTGTGGGCAGAGGCGGATTTGTCAGGGTATGTAGGCTGCTCTTTGTGTGAGCCCCCCACTAAAAATGTATTTAGTGCCATATATGGTCCATACGCAACTACTGTGAACTGGCATACACACACATTGAGACAGCTAACACTACACTGTTTTCTTTACATTCCTTCAGACTGTGGGTTACATCTTTTGGACATTAATCATATCGCATTGGTTTTCATTTCTTGTCTTCAGAGCAGTTACACATTGTACACTGATTAAAAAAGAAAATCAAATGTGTTTTTAATGGTAGTATTATTTTATACAAAAATCAATTATTTACCATTCAGATGAGAATAAAGTTAGGGTTCATTAAAATTAAGGAAAACAAATATATTGATCCGTTCTTAAAGGATAATTCAGGTATTTAGCACTTTGAGTCTATTTTTCTAGTTTGTTTTGGATGAACCAAGTTAGAGTGGTGGGTAGAATTTTGACGATGGTCCTGTCTCGACTTTTTGACTCTTTAAGAATCGCCTCTGACCGCTTCAGTGTGGCTGTCTACGAGCATACACAAACATGTCCTTAAAATAACCCTTAACGTTCGTTTTCAAAACTGTGCAATAAGGACTTTTGCAGTTTATAACACAGCAGGTACGGCATCTGGAACAATTCTTCACCCCCATCCACAAATATGGAACTTGTGGGTTTGGCCTCTGTTACCCCTTTTCCACCAAAAAAGAACGGGTTCGGAACTGGTGCTGGTTCAAAGTTGGTTCGGAGTTGGTTCAACTTGCGAACCTTCTCAGAACCGGTTTGTTTTTCCACTGACTAGAGCGCCCAGCGAACGACGTCGTTACGTCACTGTGTACGTCGCTTTACGTCTTAGCTAGAAACGCTTGCAAGTACAACATTACTTTGGGATTATCTCTAATTTGTGTACCAAGAAGGCTTTAAAAACAATTGAAATATGTAAGTCTTCTGTAAATCTTTTCCTTTGATATGTTATCTTTTCCGATTAGTCATGTACCCCTGTCTTGTGTCTTTTTTTTCTTTCCGTTTATTTGTTCTATATTGTGACTGTTTTCTTCTTTGCTTACATAATGTTTTCAATAAAAAAATTAAAAATAAATAAAAAGCTAGAAACGCTTGCGCCAACTTCAAGCATAACAATTACAATGGCGGACTACATCGTGTTTCTGCAAATGTTTCTCCTGGCTTTGCGGTCAGAAAAGATGTTTAGAACACATCTAAACCCGCCTCCAGCCCCCGCCGTAAGCATGACGTGGTAAAAGAACGGTTCTCTGGTTCTAGTCCAGCAAAGAGTTGGTGCCGCTTTGCAACCAGTTTTGCCTAGAACTATGTGCTAAATGGTCATGTACAAGTATGGTAGATCCGCAGTTCTGCCTAGCCAGCGCCAAGAAGACGACAATGTAAAGAGTGACATTACGGTGCAATTTTAATGACGTGAATATTTTCTAGAAAAAAAATTCCAGATACAGCATATTCATTTTTCATTGATTCTTGCATCCAACAACACAACAAGATGACATTTAATAATAATACTACTAATTTAAGCTCCTTATTATGTAGCCAAATCTGTCATGGTTTGTATTGGCCGCCTCCAGTTTCCCCTTTGTTTTGCCTCCAGCTAGCGCCGTGACGTAACTGTGACGTCGGCGCAAAAGGGGTCTATATGCTCTGAAGTGGAAGGTTTTTAGTTTTTGGTCTAATCGGCGTCAGTGGGATCCAGTTAACTGCCCAGTACTGTTTGAGTTCTTGCAATCGTTTTTCAGCAGGGTTATCTCCATCCACCCTTAAAGTTTATGTGCCGGCCATCAAAGGCAGTGAAGAATAGGTTACATCTGAATACCTTCAGAAATCGATCAGATGACAGTATCTCTGCAGACAGGAAGTGACATGATCAATGGACTCCGATGTGCTTCCTACTTCTGTATGCCGCCTGTGGAGGGAGCATTTTCCCACAATTGGACGCAGCCGCTGAGTTTCAAACTAGTAACTCAACACAAACCTGGTATTAATCTTGTTGCTGAGGGTCCATCATGTTCTGATTAAAAGGTAAAAGCCCATATGTTCTTCCTCTTATTCTAAACAACACAAATCAACAGCAGAAGAGGTTGTTGTTGTTCAAATTATGTGCTCGCAACATTTTAGGCATACACTTACATAAAAAACATGCCTAAACTCTGTCAGCAACATCAATAATGAACAGATCTCAATGTTGTCCTCTAGGAACTTTTTTTTGCAGCTGTAGTGTCCTATGTTACAGACGGATAAAATTGTTTGCCCTTTGAAAACACATTTCATTTGTTTTAACAATTATTTAAAATGTTACTATAGCTTATGTGACAATATAACTTTATATGGCAAGTGTTTAAATGTATAATTCTCAAGACTTTTCCCATGGGCACAGTTTCTGTTTGTTTACAATCTGCAAACCGTCACTGGCTACATGTAAAAGATGTTTACTCTCTTCTACAGAAGTGCAGATGTGTGTAAATAGCCGATGTTCAGTTGATCGTAGTGTGTTTGGCCTTTTCACACACAATCTGTTTTTGGGAGAGAGAAAACAAAACCCACACAGAAAACACAAAGTTCTTTAAAAATAGAGTTCCAGTTCCAGACACTAGTGAACCTAATGAACTTCAGTCAGCATTTTAAAGCATATAGCTGAGCTCCCAATGCAAAGTCTCAATTATTTCTTAAATACTCTAAATATAACTATGTGAAAAATAACTATTTTGTCCAAATTTTTTATTCGCACCATAATGAGACTCTCATGACAAAAAGTGAGCTTCATTTAACAGATATGGGCTGATATATTTTGCAGTGTCCGTGACTAATTGGCCTATTTCTTGTGAATTTTACTTGGAGCACATGAACAACAGGACATACAACATTTTATAGACTTATGATGCTACGAGGATTACAGCCATTTGTAAATGATCAGCCATTTATGTCAAGGTAACCGTGATTCTGCCAAATAAAGGTCAATTCACACCAAACCGACAAATGCTGACCAATGCGATCACCAGATTACAGAATATCACTTCTCAGATATTCCATGACCCAACAAGAGCTGATTCAACATGTTCAATCTGTGAAAACAAACTCCGACAAATGCCAACATTAGGGGTACCACACTGATCCGACAAAACCCAACGAAGTGTTTATTCCCGTCCGTCAGCATGGTGTGATTGGCCTGAACACATTTTATTGGATCAACAGATTTGTCGATCCTGGAACAACATTCCTGTCCGAACATTTAGTCCTAACCCAATCCCTATCCCTAAACCTAACCCTACCCATAAGTTATCCCCTAAAATCAGAGGGAAATTATAGCACTTAACCCTGGTTGTAAGACAAAACTTGAAATCAGCTGTAAACTTGTCCCTCAAATCTGATTGATTGATATGAATGTTGTTCCAGGATCAACAAATATGTTGATACAGGAACATGTTGCACTTGGTGAAATCAGGTTCAGGTGTGTAGAAGGTTCAATAGCTTCACATACAATAACAAAATGCAAGGAAATTAATTTAATTTAATTCACCATCGGTTGCCAGACATGACGAATTTTCTTCTGCCCTAAAAGTCCCAATCTCTGTGAATTTGAGAGCAAAATTCTCTCTCCTCCTTGACTGTTGGTCAGACTTGCAGAAAGTTTGGGAAGCATCATCTCAAGACCCTCATGACAAAAACTTCTAAAAAGAGTTTAGATGTGTGTTGCAAAAATATAAACCTCAAATATTTGTAAGTTTGTATGTGTCTGGCTTATAGTGTAATTTGCTTCCAGTAATTTTTAGCTCTGCAAGACAGCTTGTTATGTTGCTTGTTATATTGCAAACTGATATTTCTTACCATATTATTTTGATTGTACTTTTAAACACAGGCTTGTAGCACGAACACGTTGACCATTTCCTGCACTTTGTTTTTCTTCTAGTTGCGGCTTATGAATCGGAAGTCTCACACATTCACAGAAAACAGCTTGCTTCCATGTTGAAAAAATAAGGTGGATAAGCCATTTTAACTAATAGACCTACATCTGCTGATGGCAAAGTCCAAACTTAAAAGAACTTGACTTCTCTGCTCATGCAATATGATGCTCATGGCAGCAAACTCTATGTAATCAGCCATTTATGTAAATTACAGATGTGGGGCTGTAATTTTTCCACAGTAAATCGTTTTAGGTCTAATATTTTGCAACCAATTTAAATGCTTTTATTAAAGGGATAGTTCACCCAAAAATGAAAATTCTGTCAGTAATCACTCTCACTCATGTTGTTCAACCCTGTAAGACCTTCATTCATCTTCAGAACACAAATTAAGATATTTTTGATTAAATCTGAGAGCTGGATCACTCCTCCATAGGCTTCTTAAGGGATTGAAACTTGCCAGCCCCGAAAAGTTATTAAAGACATCGTTAATATAGTCCAAGTGACTACAGTGGTCAATCTTAAGTTTATCAAGCGACGAGAATACTTTTTGTGCGCAAAAACAAACAAAAATAATGACTTTATTTCAACTATTCATTTCCTTCTCTGTGGGTCTCAAGTCAGTTCACTAGTGTAACAGCGCAGCGCTTCTGTGTTGTACGTCACACGCATCACACACATGACCAGCGTCGGCCAATAGTGAGCCTACGTGTGACGTAGCTCTACGCAATCACACTAGTGAACTGACTCGAGGCCCACAGAGAAGCAAATGAATAGTTGAAATAAAGTCGTTATTTTTGTTTGTTTTTGCGCACAAAAAGTATTCTCGTCGCTTGATAAACTTGAGATTGAGCCACTGTAGTCACTTGGACTATTTTAATTGGCAAGTGTCAATCCCTTAGAGGCCTATGGAGGAGTGATCCAGCTCTCAGATTTAATCAAAAATATCTTAATTTGTGTTCTGAAGATGAACGAAGGTCTTCCGAGGTTGGAACAACATGAGGGAGAGTAAATACTGACAAAATTTTCATTTTTGGGTGAACTATCTCTTTAATTTAGAAGTCAGTTGTCTCTTTTGAAACAATCATGCATTTTTGTAAGCTGTTTCACCAAACTTAGAATATCAGTGAAGGTGACTGTTGACTTTGCAGTAAAGTGAAGCAATTGTATCACCTAATCATCGATTTGAGCCATTGGTGCTTGAACCCTGATGATTGCTGCTTGCTGCTATATTTATGTAGTCAGTAGTGAGCAAGGCGACAGATATAGATAGATAAATTCATCTTTGCCATTACCTCACACATTTGAGCAAAAACACTTTGCATATGTATGTGTGTTTTCACTTAATGAGTCACAGAGACTAAGACCTTCATTCATGTTTCAAATCGTGCTCCCTGCAGAGATCAGACATCACAGACACGCAACTGTCTGATTTGTTAATAAGGTCAAACTCTGCTCTGATTGGATAATGACGTGTATAAGCCATCGTGGCATCTGGATCCAATCGAGGCTTCTTCTTCCACTTTAATTCAAGTTCTGCCTCTTTTCCTTCTCTTCCTTTTAGGAGAGCATAAGCTATTGCTCTGGTGCAGTGTTTCCCAACCCTGGCCAGTGGATAGAAAATCTAATTTTAGAAACAGTCCATGTATATCAACAAAGAGGAGAGCGATGCATTTTTGTGAATGTATACAATCATGTCTCTCTGCTTATGAGTAACTTTTATGAGTCTTAAAGAAACACGGATAAAGGCAAACATTTGTAACATTTTCTGAAGAAACTGTGAGAAGGGCTTTTCAAAAATAAAGCTCGCCACTAGGGGTGTGCAGCAGAGCAATATTTGTATCTGTGTATGTAACAATCTCAAAATGATTTGTATCTGTATTAGGATAAATCCAGAAGTAGGTGGGGCTTGAACGGGAAGTTCATGAAATGACATGAGAACCCCATTTTAAATGTAATTCTGTTCTCTTCATAGTTTTCATTTAACAAATATTCATTGTATACCTCATAAAAAAACTTTTTTTATTATAACTATACAATGTATTGATTTTTTTTTCTAATTAAAACAAGACATGTTAAATAAAAGGGGAACATTAATTATAAAATTTAAATTCTGTCAGTAATTACTCACCCTTATGTTGTTCCAACCCCGTAAGACCTTCGTTCATCTTCGGAACACGAATTAAGATATTTTTGATGAAATCTGAGAGCTGGATCACTCCTCCATAGGCTTCTAAGGGATTGAAGCTTGCCAGCCCCGAAAAGTTATTAAAGATATCGTTAATATAGTCCAAGTGACTACAGTGGCTCAATCTTAAGTTTATCAAGCGACGAGAATACTTTTTGTGCGAAAAAAAAAAAAAACGACTTTATTTCAACTATTCATTTCTTTCTCTGTGGGCCTCAAGTCAGTTCACTAGTATAATAGCGTAAGCTTCTGTTGTTGTACGTCACACGCATCACACACATGACCAGCGTCGGCCAATAGTGAGCCTACGTGTGACGTAGCTCTACGCTATTACACTAAGTTAACTGACTAGAGGCCCACAGAGAAGCAAATGAATAGTTGAAATAAAGTCGTTATTTTTGTTTGTTTTTGCGCACAAAAAGTATTCTCGTCGCTTGATAAACTTAAGATTGAGCCACTGTAGTCACTTGGACTATATTAACGATGTTTTTGATAATTTTTCGGGGCTGGCAAGTTTCAATCCCTGAAGAAGCCTATGGACTAGTATGGAGGAGTATCCAGCTCTCAGATTTTATCAAAAATATCTTAATTCGTGTTCCGAAGATGAATGAAGGTCTTACGGGGTTGGAACAACATGAGGGTGAGTAAATACTGACAGAATTTTCATTTTTGGGTGAACTATCCCTTTAAGGAGGAATGTATGATCCCTCTCATTGATGCCAGAGAGGTTCAACCATAAAGGCCTCTCCATTGTTACCAGCACTGCGATGAGCGGCCGATGGCTTGGGTCGTCTCTTGGTGGCACAGAGAGACAGATTGTGGCCCAGCGTAGCTCTTTAATATCGTGAGGCCTGACCCCCTTGCCCTCACCAAGGGCCCTGTTACGACCCTTGGCTCAAGGGAAGCAACAAAAACAAGGCACATGCGAAAGTAAATGCAATTACATGTAAATGCAAAAGGTAACAAAATACAACGCATCCAAAATCCAAAAACAAAATCTAAAACCAAAGTCCCTTCTCCTGGCTCAGTTGATGATCTCTTTTAAGAAGCCGGTCACAGGTGTTTACAGTTGACTGCCAATTGAGGTAATTAGTGGGCAAAGGTACCAAACAGCAATTTCCAAAACCAACAGCAGAGGTCGTCACATCCCTAAGCAAGTCTGCCTGGTAAGCCTGCATTATGGCCATAGCATGCAAGGATGCACCGGCACGATTAGCAGCAATATATGCCCTGCCCACTAAACTGGAAGTTGTTCTTTGATGAAGTTGTGGAGACGGTGTGAAAAATTGTGGAGACGGTGTGACGCTGTAACATATACTTTATATGTTACAGCGTGAGCTGGAAGTGAGTCTTCCGTCCGGTCACTTTCTGATTGTGTATTGTTTCGCTTCACGTGATGATCTCCAGAGCGTGCGCTCGTTTGTCCTCGGGGATCATCCCACACAGCCGTATTCCTGCTTTACTGATTCGAGATCAGGGTGGCTCCAACATTCTTCCACGCCGATTCAGTCACTCCTAACACACCTCACACAACAGGAAAATCTGATAAAATAATCTGTAGAACTATCAAGATAATCAGACTTTACCTAGGATTGTCGGACATGGAGAAATCTGTCCAAAATCAACCCGAATATCTTGTAGTGTGTACTCAGCATAAGCTATTGCTCTGGTGCAGTGTTTCCCAACCCTGGTCCTGAGGATCCCAGTACTGCACAGTTTAGATGTCTCCTAATCAAACTCACCTGATTCAACTCATCAGCTCATTAGTAAAGACTACAACACCTTAGATATGTATGTTAGATAAGAGAGTCATCCAAAATGTACAGTGTTGGGGGTCCTCCAGTGTTGCACCAGCCATTCAAATGCTATTACTTAAAGTCCACACAAGAGGCTCAGTAACTACTAGCTAGTTTGTAACTAACTCCGTACTTTATTCGGTTG
Source organism: Siphateles boraxobius (assembly GCF_051911475.1). NCBI lineage: Eukaryota > Metazoa > Chordata > Actinopteri > Cypriniformes > Leuciscidae > Siphateles > Siphateles boraxobius. The sequence continues at coordinate 1,136,338 of NW_027509224.1, forward strand.
TACCATTTGTCTTAAGGCGGAACGTAGATAGTAGATTGTAAGCCAGGCCTCGGAGTGGGTAATCGGGAGAATCGGGGGAATTTATTTTTTACATTTGTCTCATTAGTCTATCTTCTCTTAAATTAGGCTACAAACATTCCGCATTCTGACACTGCAGTGCGCAGCCTCTGCAAGGGTTGTACCATGTGACGGAGTTCTCCCCTCTCCTCCCAAATAGAGTTGGTTGGGTCCATAGCCCGTCTTTTCTAAAACGTTTTCTCAGGTTGGCTACTGATAGCTGGGTCGGCCCTACTAACGGTACGCGTCATGGAGGATGGATGGGAGGTAGAGGCCAGGAGGGGCTGAAAAAGCCAGCTTGAAAAAAAGAAAGGCATTGGAGGAGGATGCGGCCAAATGTGCCAAGACAAACACAAGTGGCAACAGGTAAATAGAGATAGGCCTAGTAATGATTAGCATTAGCAACGCTGCAATGTAATTATTCAGCTAATACCGTTGTAGCGCTGTCAACCTATTCACAAGCAAAATATTAAATTTAATTAAAATATTAGCCTTTTTGTATCATCCAATACATGGCGATTCATAGACTTTGCAATTATTATGCAAATATTGATAACAAAACTCAAGCTTGATCTGTGTATGCAGTAAAATGACCTCTTAATTATTTTTATGTAGCTTCTGAGCAGCCAGTCCCCCGCTCAAAATGAGGACGCCATGACTACAGGGACAGGTAGAGAGGATATCAGAGTAAACAATATGAATTAAAGTTATTTAATGTAAGATAGAGCAGTATGCTTTTGTTAATTTATCAATATCCTTGTGGAATAGTGGAATATTTTTTGTTAACTTCTCAGCTTAAGTGAATTATTATTTAACCTTTACATTATTTGTTGAACCATGGTATTAATAAAAACTACACAATAGTAAGAGATGAACTATTGCTTTTATTCATCCAATTTCCACCATCATGGAAAAAGGGGGCCGGTCTTAGGCCTGAAACTCCCGGGCTGAAAAGTGGACCCACTCCGGCGCTGTCGTAAGTTCTCCATAAAGTTAAGAATAGTCACATAACTTGACAGTTACCCTTAATTATCCAATAGCAGCCTTCATTTACGTGAGCAGAAGTTGAGTTGAAGTGCTAGCATGCTTACATTGATTTTTAGCATTTTGCTATGTGGTTGCTAAGGGTATGTGGAGGGTTGCTAGTTGATGATTACTGGCCTAGGTTACTATATATGTTTCAATTCAAGTTGTGAAAAAAACTTGTGAAAAATCTGGATATTGCAAAAACAATTTGATTTGTTGAGGCAAAATCACATGACATTTTAAAAAATTTATTCAGCAAATGTGTTTCCATCAGTTTATACACAACACTCTCCTCAACAACGAATAATTTCAGGTATCATTCATGTCCACGGCACAAACAGTTTAGGTAGTTAACAACCTCAATGCGGGTGGTAAGTAAAAGCCAAGGAGGGTGAGGTCAAAGGTCATCCATTGTGTTAGCCAGAACAGGAAGAGGAAACCGTAAACATCCTGAACTGTTTACTGAAGGATTTGTTGTCATGGTGAAAGTGTCTATGAGGTTAATGACTAGAATGTGTGTGTGTGTGTGTGTGTGTGTGACATCTCATTCAAGAGCAGCATTCCAGGGCAAGAGAGAAGAGCTTCACGATAATACTGTGTGTGTAGGCCTATGTGTTATAACACTCTCTTCAACATGTCTCTGTTTTCTGTCTCCAGCATCTCGCATATCGATTTTGCGCCGTGAAAAGCTTATACCACTTACTGCTGAGATCCGCAGTGTCTTCCTACAGGACGCTCATATCTCCACAGCAGAGCAGATATCACAGCCCACACAACACTACTGTGACATGAAAGACTCCTGGAGTCCTACTACACAGACTGATCTGGTTTAATGGTTATCAGTAGATACAGTACATGCCTTATATAAAGATTATGGGATAAAGATGAAGAATCATCTTCATAGTCTGTTCAGAATCTGAAATACACAGAGGCCCTTTTGAAAGCTCAAAATGTTTTAAAGTTGAAATATCATGTCAATGCGACTTAAAGGATTAGTTCACCTCAAAATGAAAATTTCCTAATAATTTACTCACCCCAATGCCATCTAAGATATCAATGTCTTTCTTTCCTCAGTGGAAGAGAAATTAAGTTTTTTGAGGAAAACATTTCTGGATTTTTCTTCAAATAATGGACTTCAATGGCAACCAACGTTTTGAAGTACACATCAATGCAGTTTCAAAGATCTTTGAAGTGCTTCAGCGGACTGTGCACAATTGCAGCTGAGGAAGAGGGTCTCATCTAGCGAAACGATAGGTCATTTAAAAAAAATATAAATATATATATATATTTTTTGGGGGGGCATTGGGGTGAGTACATTTTCATTTTGAGGTGAACTAATCCTTTATTTTTTTCTTTACACTCTAAAGAAAGTTTGTAAAAAACAGGGCACAGTGTGCTGTGTGAAGAAAGTTTCTGCATTGATATTTCACCGGTGTTTTACCCGTATTTTGAATTACACATTGAACTGTGTTGTGTTTTAGTAACAAAGGAAATGTCTGTAATTTTAATAGATAATGTTGTGCCAGAAAATTACCAGTGTCTTTTCTGTTCTTCTGCATAAATAAAGTACATTAAGTACAAAATTAGTTGTTACAATTTAGCAGACTTTAAGTATATGAATCTAGTATTCCAAAAGTGCAATTGCAGGGTATTTATATTAAATATATGTAAATGTGTTTGTAGTAAACTTAGCATAAAATCAATGTTTTTCAAATACATGTTTGTATATGTATTTTTCACTAGGGCTAGCGATGCCAATCTGGCAACCAACCACAACACCAGTGTATACAAGCTTTCTTCAGAAAATTTAAAAGTCAACTTATTTAGTTTTAGTGCGTTTTTCTACAAATCCCTTGTAAAAATACACTTTAGAGTACTTTTACTTTATTAGGTACACCTTCCTAGTACCGGGATGGACCCTCCTTTGTCTTCAAAACTGCCTTGGCATCGATTCACAAGGTGCTGGAAACATTCCTCAGAGATTCTGGTCCACATTGACATGATAGCATGACACAGTTTCTGCAGATTTGTCGGCTGCACATCCATGATTCAAATCCCTGTTACAACACATCCCAAAGCTGCTCTACTGGATTGAGATCTGGTGACTGTGGAGCCCAATTGAGTTTAGTAAACTCATTAACATGTTCAAGAAACCAGTTTGAGATTATTTGAGCTTTGTGACATAATGCGTTATCCTGCTGGAAGTATCCATCAGAGGATGGATATGGTCAGCAACAATCCTCAGGTAGACTGTAACATTTAAGCAATGCTAAGTTGGTACTAAGAGGCCCAAAGTGAGCCAAAAAATATCACAAACACCATTTCATCACCAGCAGCCTGAACCATTGATACAAGGCAGAAGGGATTCATGCTTTCATGGTGTTTACGCCAAACTCTGACCCGACAATCTGAATGTTGCAGCAGAAATCGAGAGTCAGGCAACAGTTTTACAGTCTTCTACTGTCCAGTTTTGGTGAGCTTGTGTGAATTGTAGCCTCAGTTTCCTGTTCTCAGCTGACAGGAGTGGCACAGGTGTGTGTGTTCTGCTGCTATAGCCTGTCTGATTCAAGGTTTGATGTGTTGAGCGTTCAGAGATGATCTTCTGCAGACCTCAGTTGTAACAAGTGCCTATTTGAGTTACTGTTGCCTTTCTATCAGCTTAAACCAGTCCGTTATTCTCCTTTGACCTCTGGTAACATCAAGGCATTTTAACCCACAGAACTGATGCTCACTGGATAATTTCTCTTTTTCTGACCATTCTCTGTAAACCCTAGAGATGGTTGCGAGTGAAAGTCCCAGTAGATCAGCATTTTCTGAAATACCAACAACCATGCCACTTTCAAAGTCACTAAAATCACTTTTCTTCCCCATTCTGGTGCTCAATTTGAACTTCAGTAGATCAACTTGAATGACCCTGCGTCCCAATGTCCATACCATCCATCCTAAATAGTATGTGAAATTTAAAAAAGTGTCCCAAAGTCTCATCCCATAGTTTGTTGAAAAGTGTATAGAAATCCCCGGATGATCTACTATTTTCTGTAGATTTTTGAAGTGTGGATCTGTACTCACTATAACAGCTAATATTGCTCACAACCCATTGCGCTTTGGAGGACGATTTGGTTCAGAACTACAAACACAAGTAAAAACTACAAAACATTGCGGATGTACGCGACCGACGATTAAGTAGAGAGGTTTGGATAAAGAGGTTTGAGTGACCAATAATTAGGGTTGGGTACCGAAACGCGGTGCCAATAGGGAACTGGCTCCGACGTAAATGGTAGTAACGAGACCGAATAAGAACGAAAAGTTCGGTGCCTGACTTTTTTTACTGCCCCCTGGTGTTCCGTCAGTGCCGCTACTCGGCACACTTGTTGAACTGATAGCGAGGATTAATGAAGATGCCGAAGAAAAAACGCTCCAAGGTTTGGCAGCATTTCACGTGTAAAATTACGCGTCAGAGCGCCCTCTGGGTGTGCCGATTGTCTAAAGCCAATATAGAATCACGCTAATTCATTGGCTGATGACGCGGGCGCGTCGTCATATTATATTGGCGCACGCGCGTCATCTGCTCAGTTCTCCTACGAGAGGTTCCCTCGTACTGTGTAATATCTTACGCTATGGGGAAAACCTCTTTTCCACGAGATATTGAAGCCAAAAAATTAACCTTAATTTTGAATTAATGTAAAACGCGTTGCAGCAACATGCAGCCATAGGCAAGAAGGCTTGCGTGCCTATTGGCTGACCTGCGTCAACAGCAGCAGCCTATCGAGAGAGGCCCTGCGTGACGCCATATCCAATGGGGGCGCTTCGCGCCCACTACGTCACATCCCGCCTAAATAGGCGTGGCCTTGACCTATAAATATAGCTCGACAGGCTAATACAAACTGATATTTCATCTCTCGGGCGAAGCTCACTCATCACTGGATCCAGAGTGAAGAAGCAGCGCTTTCTGAGAAAAAGCCTTCTGTGGGACGAGCCTTTGCATCTGAAGCCGCCGGCGTTCATCTCGCCGCCTTCAGTTGCCGTACGTGCTACGCTTTCCGGCGTATAAATCCTTTTGCTCTGCCGAGTGTGTTCGCCGCCGCGACTCACACTCTCTCTCTCTTAACGAAAAGAGCAAGCGTCTTTTTAAAGATGCCTCATTCCTGTGGCTCGTGCCGAGCCGGACTCAGCGACGGGGACCGCCATGTCATCTGCGTTTCCTGCCTGGGTGAGGATCATGCAGCTCTCGCACTCGCTGATGGCGGCTGCCATCATTGCAAGCTATTGCCATGGCGACTCTGAGGACTCGCCTGGCATTTTTGCTCCGAGTCTGCACTTCCACCCGCTATAGTGCCGCGTCATATAAAGCGCTGTACTCAACGGGTCCCCTTGCCTTCGCCGGCCTGCGAAAGCTCGCCGGTTCGCCCGCCAGCTTCGCCAGCTTCACTCGAGTTGCTCACCGACGCACAGCGGCCGCCTTCCGCCGCCGCTTCCGCCATTGGTGACGACGAGATAGCTGCTTCCCTGGAGGAGGACAGCTGCTCTATCCTTTGCATCGGACAGTGAGGATTGGGCGAGCTCTGTGGACCTCCCCCCCTGCGAGTCGTCAGGGAAACTGGCCAGCATCGAATCCAAGCTCGAATCCAACTTCTGCTCTCACAAGCCCGGGCAAGCCTCAGCCTTGAGTGGAAGGCGCCCGCACAGCCTGCTCTCGCATGCTCTCGCTCTGCCGGACACCGCCCCCCTCTGCGTGGGCCCCGGCCGAAGATTAAGATAAAGCCCGAGGCCTCAAAGTCTTCCTAGCCCTCCTAGGTAAGCAATGGTGTTGAAGTCTCGCCGCGGCCAGACTCGCACCGGAACTGTTGGCTCGTTCAGTTCCAGAAAATGCGACTGTTCCTGTGTATTCTGCAGTAAACAAGCCAGTACCATGGCCCACTTGCCTGCACACAAAAGCCGTTTTACGGCGACCCAGAAAAATCACATGAAGAATGTAATTTCAGGTATCCCGGCCATGGCCGATGGTGTTATGAGTGTAATAAAAAATGCACCGAATTTTTTTCGCTCGTTCAGTTCCAGAAATGCGACTGTTCCAGTGTATTCTGCAGTAAACAAGCCGCTACCACTGCCTGCTTGCCTGCGCACAAAAGCCGTTTTCACGGCGACCCAGATAAATCACATGAAGTGTATTTTCTGTATAACTGGCCACGGCCGATGGTGTCAATTGTGCATTACATGTAGTGAATGTGACCACAACTCAGTGCCCACAAACGCTACACAATGCATGTCCCACGGTTTCTGTAAAAACGAAACCAACACACATTCAGTCAGCTCAGGCTGACGGTGTTTTCTGTGCAGTAAATGTGCCCGCTGTCCCGCGCCCACGTTCTCTCACAAACAGGTTGAACCCCACAGGGTTTTGTCCCGCTCGCTCTCTCTACGCAAACTGCCATAGAGAAATCGAGCGTGGCCAGCGACTCATGTCGATTGTGCATTACATGTAGTGTATGGGCCCACATCTCAGTGCCCACAAACACTACATAATGCATGTCCCATGTTTTCTGTAAAAACGAAACCATCACACACATTCAGTCAGCTCAGGCCGACGGTGTTTTCAGTGCAGTAAATGTGCCCGCTGTACCGCGCCCACATTCTTTCACAGACATGTTGAACCCCACAGGGTTTTGTCCCGCTCGCTTTCTCTCCCCAAACTGCCTTAGAAAAATCGAGCGCGGCCAGCGACTCATGTCGATTGTGTATTACATGTAGTGAATGTGCCCACAACCCAGTGCCCACAAACACTACACTATGCATGTCCTGCGGTTTCTGTAAAAACGAAACCAACACACATTCAGTCAGCTCAGGCAGATGGTGTTTTGAGTGCAGTAAATGTGCCCGCTGTCCCGCGCACACATTCACTCACAGACATGTTAAAACCCACGGAGTTCATCCCCGCTCATTTTCTCTTTGCAAACGGCCATAGAGAAATCGAGCGCGGCCAGACCGCCCGCTGTGATCAGCGCGCGCCCCGCCTCAGATGCTGCAAGCACAGTGTTTACTTACAGCACACCGGAGCTCTCCGGCCGCCACTAAGTTGCGGCCAGAGCCCAGATCTCATTTTACCCCTAGCGGGGTATCAGAATGGGTGCTGAACACTATAGAGAGAGGCTATTCGCTGCAGTTCGCTCGACGCCCCTGCCTTTACACGGCGCGGGTCAAAACTACGGTAAAAAGCGAAGTAGCTCATAGCGAAATATAGTGAAACTATTGAGCAAAGGGGCCATAGAGCCATTATCTCAAGCTCAGAGCGAAGGGGGTCTATACAGCAGATATTTTCTGGTACCGAAAAAAGACGGGGGTCTCAGACCCATTCTAGATCTGAGACAGCTGAACAAAGTGCTTGTGAAACGCCAGTTCAGAATGCTCACGACCAGGAAAATCCTTGCGCAGATAGATCTGAAAGACGCGTATTTTCAAATACAAATAGCGTCACGTCACAGGCGATTCTGCTCATTGGCTGATTCTAGCTCGATCACACTCAGAGCTCATAGAACACAGGACCATATTACTCGAGCATCTCGAGAATCTGGGTGTCACAGTCAATTGTGCGAAAAGTCTCCCAGTCAGAGAATTTCTTTTCTGGGCACAGAACTGGACTCGCTGTCTATGACGGAACATTCAGCACGCCGGCGAAATCCTCTCGCCGCGGCACTATAGTCCCGCTCAAAAGGTTTCAGAAAATGTTGGGCCTCATGGCCTCAGCATCTTCGGTACTCCAGCTGGGTCTGCTTCGCATGCGCCAACTGCAGTTATGGCTGAAAGCGCGAGATCCACCTCGGGCATGGGTCACCACGTCTTGGTCCGGTCGGACAACATGTCAGTGGTGGCATATATAAATCACCAGGTTGGCATTGGGTCCCGAAACCTTTACAGGCTGACGGAACGCCTCCTGGTCTGGGCTCAGCACAATCTGCTTTCATTGAAAGCAGGGCATGTACCTGGTCACCTGAATCTGGGACCGGGACAGACTGTCCAGAAACAATGTTCCAGCAGGGGAATGGTCGCTGCACCCGCAGACGATCCGACTGCTGTGGGAGACATTCGGCAGAGCTCAGGTGGACCTGTTCGCGTCCCAAAAGAACGCTCACTGTCTGAAGTGTTTCTCCAAAAGCAGGGATGCGCTGGCCCACGTCTGGCCCCGCTGCCCTTTCTATGCTTTCCCCCCCGTCTCGCTCCTGCCTCAGGTGTTGGAACGAATCAGGGAGAACGGATGCTCAGTGCTGCTTGTGGCTCCGCTCTGGATGAACCAGGCTTGGTTCCCAGTCCTGATGCAGCTGACCAGCACTGCCCCATGGCCTATACCGATGAGGAAAGACCTTAAACACGATCACGCAGGCTGGAGCCCCGTCTACTAGATGGCTCTATTCCTCAAAATGGTCTGTGTTCTCTGGCTGGTGTCAAGCTCAGGGCTTTTCACACCTAGACTGCTGGGTTACGGAAGTTCTCTCCTTCCTTCAAGAGCTACTGAATAAGGGCAGAACCCCATCCACACTCAAAGTTTATGTGGCGGCCATAGCAGCGTTTACTAAACCGGCGTCTGGCCAGTCACTGGGGAGGAACAATCTGGTCGTGCGCTTCCGCAAAAGAGCTAGGAGGCTGAATCCTCCCAGACCCTCTTCAGTCCCCGTGTGGGACCTTTATACGGTTTTGGAAGCCATGAAAGGTGCCCCATTCGAGCCAATCCATTTGTCAGACATGAAACATTTGTCTTTCAAAACAGTGTTTCTTATGGCTCTCGCTTCAGTGAAGCGCTTTGGGGATTTACAAGCGCTTTCGGTGAGCGCGACATGTATGGAATTCGGGCCTAATGACTCGAAAGCCATACTCAAACCAAGGCATGGGTACGTGCCTAAATCCCTAAACACACCGTTCAGGGCCCAGGTTATTTTCCTGTCCGCCCTTCCGGTTCACAACGAGGAGAAGGACGCAAATCTCCTTTGCCCTGTCAGGGCACTGAGAGCTTATGTGTCCCGCTCGTTTGTTTTCAGACAGACTGAGGAGCTCTTTGTTTTGTTTAGCGGGCGTTCTAAGGGACTAGCCGCATCAAAACAGAGCCTATCCAGGTGGATAGTCGATGCCATAGCGCTGGCTTACACTTCTAAGGGCCTGCAGTGTCCTTTGGGTGTCAGAGCGCACTCCACGAGAGGCGTGGCCTCGTCGTGGGCATGGTCTAGCGGGATTACCTTGCAGGATATCTGTACGGCGGCAGGCTGGGCCTTGCCGTCTACATTTATAAGGTTTTATAACCTAAAGATTCCCACCTTACAAGCTAAGCTTCCGCCGGTCTAGAAATCAGCACTGTCTGCCCCGTTGCGCCGGCTCAGAACGCTGAGTTTGCTTGTGCATCGCTCACTGATCAACTCCATGGGTATTGAAAGACCCCTACTGCTACCCAGTTCAGGCTGAATGTTTTCACCCTGACTGTGTGGTACACTGTTAATATGGTTAGCTCCCGTTGGATGCTATTTACGGGGAATGACGCTTCTAGCCTCTCTTCTCTGACTCTCTGTGAGTCTATGGTGATTATGCACTATATGAGCCCCGGGCTACTGCCCTTGGGACTTTGGTGTCGGATCCCAGTATGCACGGCGTTTTACACTGTGTTCCCCATAGCGTAAGATATTACGCAGTACAAGAGAACCTCTCGTAAGAGAACATACTCGGTTACTAACGTAACCTCGGTTCTCTCTAGAAGAGGGAACGAGTGCTGCGTATCTTGCCATGCTTACAACATATTCTGGTTCGCTTCGGCAAAGAAAAACCAGTTTGTATCAGCCTGTCGAGCTATATTTATAGGTCAAGGCCACGCCTATTTCGGCGGGACGTGACGTAGTGGATATGGCGTCATGCAGGGCCTCTCTCGATAGGCTGCTGCTGTTGCCGCAGGTCAGCCAATAGGCACACAAGCCGTCTTGCCTATGTCTACATGCTGCTGCAACGCGTTTTACATTAAATCAAAATTAAGGATAATATTTGGCTTCAATATCTCGTGGAAAAGAGGTTTTCCCCATAGCGTAAGATATTACGCAGTACTCGTTCCCTCTTCTAGTGAGAACCGAGGTTACGTTAGTAACCGAGTACGATTTCTCTGCCGATAAGGGAAGCTTGTCGGCAGCGCGAGGAGCTTGGCAGCGAACGCAGCGTCTCGTTCCCTATTCAGAGAACATAGGTTACACCAGTAACCAGAGACGTTCTCTTTCATAGGTTCACTCAACGCTGCATTGCTAAGACTCAGTGGGAACGAAATACCAAACTCGCCAAACTGCTGCCGTAACTAGTACAACGACCAGATAACTTACATGACTGGTTCAAGCAGACAACACATGGGAACCTGGAGCCATGTCGAGATTATATTACCCTGGTAGTAATCTCTATTAATCTCCAGTATTATTACATTGTTTGATACAATATTGTTTTATTTGATATATGTAAATGTGAATTTTTATTTTATATTGGTTTATTTATGTTACTTGTATTTATATTGTTTAAAGATTTAAGTTAATATTGTGTCCAGTTTGGCCCTGTAAATAAAAGGGTATTATTTTTTGAGAAGGTGTGTGTGGTTTTGTTTTCTTGAGTACCAGTTCAAGAACCGTTTAAGCACCGGAACCGTTTAAAAAAATACAGAGTAGGTACTGGTATCGGATAAAACCCAACCGATACCCAACCCTACTAATAATCAGCATTTAAGTTGATAAATTTATGTTTTATCTGCAACAACAATGTGAACTTCAATAAAGATCCGTTTGGCCATTCACTTTCAAATGTCTCGTTTTGCATTAACATGAGAAGAGTTTTCCACATGAAAGACCCACGACTGCGATGTTAACTGTGACAAGATGATTGACAGGCCAGTTTATGGTAACAGGATGCGTGTAACTAAGCGACAGAGAGCAACGTTAAAGACACTATTTTATGATGTGATAGTATGTCCCACAATGTATACACATTCTCAAAAGTATACTTTTTCTTCACAAAAAGAGTAAATAGTTTTAGGGTGTAGTATAAGTAGGCCAATTGGGAAGCAACACATGTCAACATGCCGAAATGCTTTAGGACACAGCCTAAGTGTGTATTTAAATATCTATGTTTTCAGAAAGGTCATCAGGAAGATCAGGCCTTTCCTAACTGAGCATGCAACACAGCTTCTTGTACAGGCCCTGGTTATTTCTAGGCTTGATTACTGCAATGCTCTTCTAGCTGGTCTTCCATCATGTGCAACTAAACCCTTACAATTGATCCAGAATGCTGCTGCTCGTCTTGTATTCAACGAGCCCAAAAGGGCCCACGTCACTCCACTGTTCATCTCCCTGCATTGGCTACCACTCGCTGCTCGAATCAAGTTCAAGGCGCTGACACTTGCTTACAGATTGTCCACCGGCTCAGCTCCCTCCTACTTTCACTCGCTCCTACGGGTCTACATCCCTACCAGAAGCCTACGATCGGCCAAGGAGCGACGGCTCGTGGTGCCTTCACAGCGAGGCACAAAATCACTGTCCAAAACATTCTCATTCACGGTTCCATGCTGGTGGAATGACCTACCCACCCTCGTCCGTAATGCAGAATCCCTGACAGCATTCAAAAGACAACTGAAAACTCATCTCTTCCGTGAGCACTTAACATAAAAAAAAAAAAAAAACCTTTCTCTTGAAATCTTCGCTTGTCTGGTTTATGCTACTCCGAGCAATGTTTGAACTTTGTATTCTGAGCACTCTTGCGTTGTTTTTGCCTCTCCACGATGACTCGCTTGGTTTAATCCTCAAATGTAAGTCGCTTTGGATAAAAGCGTCTGCTAAATGACTAAATGTAAATGTAAATGTAAAGGTCATTGTTGTCCATTCCAATTTCGCCCCCCCCACACCCACCCCCCCCAAAAAAACATGCACTTGTGAAGATGAGTGCTTAATTGTATTGAATGTTCACTTGTGTGCTTTAAATCTTAAAGTATTTATAAAACAGCAGATTTATAATATATACCAGATTCATAATATATACCACACTGGCTAAATAACACACTTCTGGCATAACACACTTTAAAAAGAGTGCACTTAGTAAAATCTGAAGTTAGATTCACTTTAAGGTACATTTTAAATTATTGTATTAATAATGTTTTGTCATGCTTTAAATAACTTCTGTTGATGTGTTGTCTAACATACTAATCTTGTAAAGCACATATATAGTATATATATATAGTAAACACACACACACCCTCTACAAAGTCAGTATCAACAATTGCAAAGGTCTCACTAGAAAAGCTAGAAAACCACTAGATGGTGATATTGCTCTTACTCTCACTAACACCAGCTGGTACTCATCTGAAACAGAGCTAATTTAAAGCCAAAGATTATCTTTTGAAAACAATCTTAACAGAGTTCGTTTTCACACTGTATGAAAATAAAACCTGAATTACAAGTCACTCCTACAATGATTGCCCCTGATCTAATTTAAGGAACATTAAGAGACAAGTTTTAAAGCTCTCATTCCATGTGATTGAAGCCCTCAGACCCTCATTCAGTCATAAATGACCATTCATCACTGAGAGCATTTGTTCAAGCTGCTGTTATCTTTCATAAATATTTACTTCCCCTGGTTAAAACCTCCCCTTCACACCTCCAATAGATGCGGGTCATCGAGACAGCAATGGAGAGAATGGCCCGCTGTAAACAGCCAAAGAAAAGGAAACAAACCATGCCTGTGCTCTTCAAACAAACCACACAATTGCGTGTGTGTCGGTAATCTCAAGCTATTCAAGTGTGCAAATACTGCAAGCACAAAAAGAAGATCGGGAAGCACCGTGGGACTTTTTTTCACCGTGACACGGCTCTTTTGATGAAGTCTTCAGGACTTGCGTGACTACCTGCAGGAAGAGATACAGATGTCCTACAGTAAACTATCATGCGTGTCTCCAGAAAGAATCACACATCAAACCTGACTACTTCAGGCTTACCTAGAGTTCCCTAGTGTGCACAGCATTTTTGGGCCGTATGAGTTCTTTTAAATGTTTGGATGCAATCTTAAAGTGCTTATATGAGAATTACTGAATTTCAGAGAAAAAAAAGGCAACACTTTATTTCGATGGTCCATTCTGTAACTCAATGTCAACTATCAGTCATTAGAGTATTAGTAGACTGTCTGCTTAATATCTGCAAACTCTTTATTGTGATGCTCCTCAGCAGACCTTCTACAGACTTAAAAGTTACGTACATGTCAACTTAGTCCCCTAACCTGAACCCTAAACCTAACAGTGGACTAATTCTCTAATGAGAGTTGTAGTCGCAACGTTAACTAATAGAATGTCTGAAGTGGACTATCGAAATAAAGTGTAAGCAAAAAATATAGGAGTTTCAGTTTATTGAAGTTTAAAGATTCTTATATTTGATCTCGTTAAGACTGGTTTAAATTATGATCATAATTCTTATCACATTCCTTTAGTACTTTGACCAGAGATTTGGCGTCCAGAAATGCTGTGAGGCAGCTCACTAGGATTTGATGCATAATACCTAAATCAGGACAATTTTGTTATGCTTTTTTGCTAGTTTTTCTGCACAGGCTGCAGTATACAGTATCATCGTTAGCTTATTGTCAGGAAGCATTTTTAAACCATTTTTAAAGTTTTTGTTTATTTGATCATTTGATTTCTGTTAGGTCATACATTCAGTGTGTTCATAAATATATTCGGATGTTCATCTGTAAATAAACTATATTTAGATTTACAAGTAAATATATTCTAGGATTTATAAATATTTTCAGAGTTATTTGTATGTATAGCCTATATTTACAGTTAGGCCTGCACAAAATTTTAGGATTTATAGCTTTATATTCGGATATCTTTTTGGATTTAAAAGTATGGTCACACTTTACATTAGGATTCATTTCTTACTATAAACTAACTATTAACTATGACTTTTTCCTAAATATACTCATAATTACTGCTTATTAATAGTTAAGGTAGTTGTTAAGTTTAGGTATTGGATAGGATTAAGGGATGTAGAATATGGCCAGAATAAGGCATTAATATAATAAACAGCCAATATCCTATTAACAAGCATGCTAATAAGCAACTAGTTAATAGTGAGAATTGGACCCTAAACTATAACATGTATATTCAGAGTTGCATCTATATATTTATAGATAGCCTATCACTATTTATTTGAATACTTACATCGTTATGATTTAGATCATAGCTTTTTATACACACAGTATCTATTACATTTTAACTGTATTATGCAGTTACAAATATATTCAGGATTTACAACTACATTTATGATTTATAAATATAAAGCTATTATTTACAGTACAACGTTATTTTGCATTCTCAGTTTTGTACTTTAATTATGTTTAGCTTTATATTTAGAATCATTATGTAAAGTTGATTTAAAATATACCTTAAAAAAAACGTACTCCTCTATATTTTCGGATTTCTAACTCCAGGCTTTGGCAACGCGAGGCGTTTCGTCCGCACGCCACTGAAGTTTGTTGACTGTTGACTCGTGTAGGACAGTGTGTTTGTGCGCTGTGTCAGATGAGTGGGCTGGTCTTCAGAGAGAGACACTTCACAGCAGTCCGACTCTCACTTCACTCCCAGTCTCTACAGAGGAGAACAGCAGGAGAACAACTCAGGATACCCACCAGGACAAGAGACTAAGTTTGGGACGAGAGAAACTCCGCTCGAGACCCGACTGCAGGAATCTAGCAGCGACCTACAGGACAACTTTACCACACTTTCTTCCAAAAATTCCTCTCACAATCTAACACAAGGAAGACACCAAAAAAAAAAAAAAAACAGCCTTGCTATCAAGACACTTGATACGCTCTGGAGTGATTTTACCCAAAAGAACAAGGTAAGGAACTTCACATATAATTCAGATGTTTTCTTGACTGTTTAGGGTTTAGTTTCACGTGCATAGCAAGGAGAAGATGCGTTTTAAATCCCTAAGGATAATTTGCACTGTTTTTTAAGAAATTGCTCAGATGTAGGCTACCTGCCTCTCCATTTCCCAAATGCATCCAAGCCTCTTGAAAGAGTTGAAACACTTGTGCAGTCACGGGGAAACGGAGCGGGACTCCCCGCGCTCTTTGAACCTTCTGCCAGAACAAGAGCGGCGGGGCTTTTGCGGTCTGGGATTGGGAACTCCTGGAAGTGAACGATTTCAAACACCTCTGCATCAAGCCCCAGCTCGCAGGCTCTTTTAATGTTCGTCTGGATATCAGAGGTGCTCTTTAGGATGGGAGTATTTGGACATTGTGTTGGAGACGCAGTTCCCATGCGCTCCCATCCGCCAGACGCAATTCATCACAACTCGTCCTCGCCCTCTCAATTGTGCGTCTGTTATTCAGTCTTTCATAGTGTTAAATGCTCCTGTCTCCGCTGAAGGGAAGGTATATAGGGAGTTTTTCTTTTAATATCTGCTTGTTAGAAATGTATCCAAACCTTAACGCATAAAAGCACCTGCAAGATGCAAAATTTTGGCTCATATCTGCACTGCTGATGCACGAATGAACTATGATTTCTGTTCAGACTAATGGTTTGACAGGAACAACTTATTACTAAATAAGTCTGCATTTATTTTTGGTTTAATTAATGAGAAGATCAGTTCACAATTACATCAAGTTTATTTTTCAATATCAAGGTTTTAGGTTAGGTTTACAGTTTATGAATGAATAAGAGAAAGTGAATGTTTTAGATTGGAGTGCTAAATTTAAGTTTCAAGAGGTCTATACATTTTCTTCTCCAAAATCCACAACATACATTGTTCAAGAGACAATTTGTTGCAAGAAATGAAATACACCTCAGGAATATTTATTTTAAATGTTCAAGTTGGCATGCATGCAGAGCTGATAGCCTGACAACATAAATCAAAATCTCACAAATAACATCACAAGTAAGTTTTGCACCATTTTAATCACATTTGAGCTGTTTTGCCGTTTAAATGGTCCTGCAGTGTATCAAATTAATTTTAAAAGTGCAAATGCTCTGTGTGTATTAATGTAAGCCTGTAAAAACTGCATAAATAATTGTTGTACAAGAATAAAACATAGGCTATATATCTCTTTAAAGATAAGAAGTTATGACATTTAAATTTCACATCAGCTTCCCCTTCTGCGGCATGCAGTGAAATTTCGGTCCCATTTGCATCCTTTTCTTTATGAATTTGAATAGTAAACTGTGTGGATTTTTTAATCTCTCCGATGGGATTTCAAGGATTAGTCTCCTATCAGAGACAAATAACTATGAAGTGGATTGCTGGCTACCTGATGTGGTTCCTGGTGAGAGTGATACTTTTCTCTGGGCTGGGAGACGTAATGAAAGGCAGACTCAGAATGAGGGAATTTGAATAACTGTATTTAGTGGCGAGGCCAAGCTGCACTGCCTCCCATCCTCTCTTGGAAAGAATGAAACAGGAACAAAAGTCTAAGAACGGGAAGGTCTGTGTTGCATAGCGTATCTAAACCCTTATTTGCATATGAAAACTCTGGCCGTGAAAGAATTCCGCCACTGTTGCAATAGCCATTTGTGTGTCCGACGGAGTGACAGTCCGATGCGGAGATACAGTCGTCCTCACGCTGGTCTTTGTGGGGTCTGATGTGACTGTGTGTCATGTCCTGTTGAGGAGAACCAGGGATTTAATCGCAGCTTCTCGAACTTTTTCTGACCCCCTGGTCTTTCATTTCCATATCTGTTTGTTCCTAAAGCTTCTGAGCTCAAATTCAGTTTGAGATGGTTCATTCAGCTGCGAAACACGCAAACAACGCTGCTCACATAAGATTATTTTCGTTCTCGGTAGGTAGATGATAAATAAACGGTAGTGACTTCTTTATTTCCCAGCATGCCTGTTTGTGCACTTCCTTCAATTTGCTCGTAAGGGTGGAGTGAGAAGGACAAATTGTCCCTTGAGTCTGTGAATATCTATGAGATCTCAACTTCATCTTACAAAGACAGCTATGAAGCGAGCATCAGTCAGGGGCCTTCCCATTCAATGGTCTGTTTGTGTGCTCTTGGAGAAAGTGGCCCTACACCCTCAGCTCAGCTGCCGATGAACATTCCCGAACGCTGTACTAATTGGGACTCCTGAGATCAGAACTAATGTGAGGATAATTTGAGTGGGACATCCCAGTCTGGACAATCTCGAGTGGCTTCGACTTTATTAATGATCTCACAATCACTTAGAGACATAACACTCCACGGCTTCTCTGTGTGTAGCCAGTATGCACGTTCACACACTCTCAAATGTTCCTCAAACACACACATATCTTCAAAGATTGTACTCAACAAACGCTGTTCTGGATCCTTGCCAAAGTAAACAAGCAGCGGACAGCCAAGTGTCCACTCTCAAAACCGGCCTCTAACAATTAGTCATTGTGCCATTTGGCTGTCCAAGAGCACCAGCGCAGCTCAGGATTGACATAAAGATACAGTCGAAGTACATGTCAAGCACCTCAGCTTTAATGTCTCATTTCTAAGAAATCATATTATTCAAGGTGGGGAAAACATAGTGGCTGTTCACTTGCACAGTCATTCACTTATCAATACAAACCAAATACCACAAAATTAGGGAATTGAGACACAGCTGACACTGCTGTGTTTGTCAAATCCTACTCCTGAAGGGCTAATGTTTTGCAGGGTTTAGATCCATCCTGCCCCAACACACTTGGCTGTGGGTGTATCTGAAATCACCCCCATACCCTCATTCACTATTAGTGGCTTCCAGTCCTGGTCCTGGGAACCACTGCTTTGCACAATTTGTATGTCTCTCTTATCTGACACACTCAGTTCAGTTCATGAAGATCTCAATCAGGTGAGACAAATAAGAGAGACATACAAAATGTGCAAAGCAGTGGTTCCCCAGGACCAGGACTGAAAACCACTGCCCTACATTGCTCCTCTAAAATAGTCCAATGAATGAGTGAATGCAAACGGAAGTGCTGGAGACATTCTCACAGTTTTCTAGTGGCTTGCTGCTGAGTACATCCATTGTATTTTGGGGCCAAATGAGAGCAGTCAATAATGTCGACTAGGGCAGTGTTCCCCAACCCTGTTCCTGGAGGCATACCAATAGTGCACATTTTCACTGACTCTTCCTAATCAAACTTATCTGAAACAACTCTCCAGCTCATTAGCAAAGACTCCAAGACCTGAAATGGATGGGTCAGATAAGGGAGACATCCAAAATGTTTACTGTTGGTGTGCCTCCAGCAATAGGGTCAGGAAACGCTGCACTATGGTTTCGGACACCACTACAATCCCATTAACTAGTGCCCTATATAAAGGTGTAAGTGTTGAATTGTATTGAATGTGGTTTTCAGTAGGGTTTGTGAATATCATAAATAAGTGAGCTATACCAAAAAAAAAAATTGTATTAGTGCAGAAGGATGCCTGGATTATTAGAATAGATGGTTGTCAGAATAAAACTGCCCTACAAAATCCAACATTGTCCCGATTGTTTTCTGCTGTTGGGGCTGGTTTCTTTTCCCCCTTCTTTAGCTTTCCAACTCCACGAGGAGCCCAGGGGACAAAACTCACAGTAAATGTCTGTTCAGAGGTTTCGGGAAGCGCTGACAGAAGCTGAGGGAAACTCACCCATTCTCCAGTTTCAGGGTGTCGTGCCTCTTTTGAAACAGAATCTGAAATGTTTCCCTTATCTCGGTGGAAATTAAGGCGATGGTGGAGAAAGTTCACATATGTAACACTGAGCTCTATAGGGAGGAGAGGCTGTATGGAAGCAGCATGTGTGTGTGTGTGTGTGTGTGTGTGTGTGTGTGTGTGTGTGTGTGTGTGTTGTGTGTGTGTGTGTGTGTGTGTGTGTGTGTGTGTGTGTGTGTGTGTGTGTGTGTGTGTGTGTGTGTGTGTGTGTGTGTGTGTGTGTGTGTGTGTGTGTGTGTGTGTGTGTGTGTAAACCTGCAGTCATGCAGGTTTAAAAAGCAAGTGAGAAAGAAGTGACAGCCCCACACAGGTTAGTGCGATAATGATGGCTTTCTGCTGTTTGTGGCCCAGACCGTTGCAGTTTGATTGACAGGTGGTAGCTGCGCTGGTGCAATGTGCGTTTTCACCCTGTCAGTAGCGCTGCTTTTCATGCATCGTACATGTGCCACTCATCTGTGTGTGTGTTTGTGTGTGTGTTACCCCGGCTGAGCCTGTCTTATTGCATGTTAACACTTCCTGTGGCAATTAATCAGTCTATTATTTGACTGATTGAACCATTTAACAACAGGCTGATAGAATTATCTGCTCCTAATTGTTGATCAATCAGTCAGACTTTGCTGTTGTTGCATAAAGCCTCTTGACGAATGGTTATTTTATCTGATTTGGATACACATATTTCGAAGAGAATGACATTTCTGTCTCAAGAGAGATAATTAAAAGAATTGAAATGAAAGGAAATTGTGTTATCCAGAGTGGAATGCAGCCAGATGTTTCTGAAACACCTGACACAAGATGCTTATAATGCATGTGTTTTACAGAATTATCTTTAATGACTCTCTTAGATCATAGAACGATAATCAGGGAAGTTAAAACGAGGTAGTCAAAGAGTAAACTGTTTAAATAGCACCATTACATTTAAATTTGTTGTCTTTTTCTTGCATGTGAAGTGATTAGGAGCATTTTAGTATGATAATTCAAACATTACAGCTCGTTCTGTTCAAAGGGTTTAAGCTGTTTAACATTATGAACTTGACTCTACGACCTTCCCACAACACACTCTCTCCCGAAACCTCTTCAAGGTCCAATTCATCACACATCTCAGATTTGTACACGGCCCATAAGTGATCCAGGACCCGAAGAAACCCGTTCCTGTCACAAAAAAAAGTTTGGTAAAAACAAATGAATGTAGAAAAAAAATTAAAAGCAGCAAAACAAAGTTGACACGATTGCGGCTGACTCTGCCTTCAAATTATCCTTCCCCAAATTACGATCAGACATTCTCCTCTGCTGTAATTAAACATTAGCTTTTATTTGTTCCAGATGGGGCTTTGTTTTGAAGTTTTATTTTAGAAAGAAAACCCTTTCTGCTCTGGGAAACACAACTGCATCCAAACCTGGCAAATCGGAAATCCATGTTCCTGTGTTTCTTTGCTTTCTTATGCTGGCTATATACTGGAATTCAAGGCAATGTTCTACATCCACATCCAAAGAGTATAACATTATGATTCCTACCCAAATATCATGATGTCCGGTATCATTCAATAGCTTTCCAGTTCCAGACAATGACCATTAACACTTTTAGCTAATTTGGTTTCCTAAATCATTTCTAAGTTCTTCAATGAACACATACTTATTTTCTGCAAGCCTGAACTGGATTTCTACGAGAAGATGTTATGTTAGATCAGTGATGTGGAGTAGAAGATATTCTTGTGTATCATTAATAGCAGTTCATAACTGTGAGTTAAGATGAATTACCTTAATACCAGTTACGAAACATACCGAATTTCACATACTCCAAAGTAACCCAGGCCACTTTTTCAAGCAAACTACTGGTGCTCACCACAATTTTACCACAGCCAAATGAACCAAAATGTCAGACACCAAAAGCGTCCCAAAAGTGTCTTCTAAGTTATCCAGCATAATCCCATTCCCCATATAAATATTTAGATGAGCCTTTAAGAGAGAGCATCTCTTTTCTGTGTGAGAATATCCTATTACACAATCACAGCCCAAGAGAAAGCAGTACTCTTGTTCTGAGAGATAGAAAAGAGGAAATGTAATGCATGATAAAAGCAGTGCTTTGTGTGCAAATGCAGTTAAGTAGATTTTGTGATTGACCAAAGTGAAACGCCCAAGTGTAAAGGAGGGGGGGGGTGAGAATGTGCAACTTTAAAAGAAAAGGCAAGCGGAAGGCACGTAAAGAAAAAAAAACAATGGATGAAAGTGTTGGAAGAGAAAGACAGTACTATCTAAGACTGGCAAATAAAGAGGGAGTGAAAGAGGTCAAGAAAAGCGGGATAAAGGCAGCAGGAGGGGAGGGATTCCTGCAGAGGTCATTAAGAGGACAAGCACTCACTTGCTGTTAATGACAGTGAAGTATCACTCTAATCTGCCATCATTAGCCTGATTATATCAGGGGCAATTGGCCTTTGCCTTCACCTCCAATCAATGGCACCAAATCAATAGAAAGAGGATATCATGTGATCCGGGCAAAGCCAAGCCCAGACTGTAGTAGCCCAACACAGCCAGACTCAGCCAATCACAGTTGAACCATTTTCAGCTCTTCCTAACTCACCCCAGCACAGTTTACTACACATCATGCATAAACTTAGTCCAGTTTAGCCTAGATGGTTTTACCCACCCCAGCACAACGAAACCCAGTTATGCAGGCACAGCCTAACCTAAGGGATAGTTCACCAAAAAATATAAATTCTGTCAGTAATTACTCTCCCTCATGTTGTTCAACCCCGTAAGACCTTCGTTCATCTTCAGAACACAAATTAAAATATTTTTGATGAAATCTGAGAGCTGGATCACTCCTCCATAGGCCTCTAAGGGATTGAAACTTAGTTATTAAAGACATCGTTAATATAGTCCGAGTGACTACAGTGGCTCAATCTTAAGTTTATCAAGCGACGAGAATAATTTTTGTGCGCAAAAACAAACAAAAATAACGACTTTATTTCAACTATTAATTTCCTTCTCTAGACAGTTAGCGTAATGTGATTGCTTAGAGCTACGTCACACGTAAGCTCACTATTGGCCGACGCTGGTCATGTGTGTGATGCGTGTGACGTA
Source organism: Siphateles boraxobius (assembly GCF_051911475.1). Classification (NCBI taxonomy): domain Eukaryota; kingdom Metazoa; phylum Chordata; class Actinopteri; order Cypriniformes; family Leuciscidae; genus Siphateles; species Siphateles boraxobius. The sequence continues at coordinate 1,158,179 of NW_027509224.1, forward strand.
CAACAACACAAGCTTACGCTGTTACACTAGTGAACTGACTCGAGGCCTACAGAGAAAGACATGAATAGTTGAAATAAAGTCGTAGTGTTTTTTTTTGCGCACAAAAAGTATTCTCATCGCTTGATAAACTTAAGATTGAGCCACTGTAGTCACTTGGACTATTTTAACGATATCTTTAATAACTTTTCGGGGCCGGCAAGTTTCAATCCCTTAGAAGCCTATGGAGGAGTGATCCAGCTCTCAGATTTCATCAAAAATATCTTAATTTGTGTTCTGAAGATGAACGAAGGTCTTACGGGGTTGAACAACATGAGGGAGAGTAAATACTGACAGAATTTACATTTTTGGGTGAACTATCCCTTTAAGTACTACTTGTGAGCAGAGTCTGAGATATTCTTATTACTGATGTATACTCTACGTTTTTTTTTTTCCAGAAATTAATACTTTTATTCAGCAAGGATGCATTGGATTAATAAAAAGTGAAAAAATATTTTTATTTCAAATAAATGCTGTTCTTTTGAACTTTCTATTCATCAAAGAATTCAGAAAAATCACTGTTCCCACAAAAATATGAAGCAGCACAACTATTTTCAACATTGATAATAATCATAAATGTTTTTTTGAGCATCACAGCATATTAGAATGATTTCTGAAGGATCATGTGAAACTGACGACTGGAGTAATGCTGCTGATAATTCGGCTTTGCGTTACAGAAATAAATTACATTTTAAAATATATTACGGTAGAAAACTTTTATTTTTAACTGTAATAATATTTCACAATATTACTGTATAACTTTATTTTTTAACAAATAAATTAAGCTTGGGTGAGCAAAGAAGAGACCTTTCAAAACAAAAATGTATGCGTATGGTTTTATATCTCTTCTAAAGTCTTGTCTACAAGTGTAAATTAAAATAAAATCATTCTGTAATGTCACTTAAAAATGAGCAATGCACCGGACAGATGCAACAGATCGCTGAGAAAGAGAGTCTGTGAATAGTTATAAGCAGGTGTTTAACACCAACCAGACATGGATATTTTGTACTGTGAACTAAGACACTTGCATTCAAACAGTGATTAGTGCGGGAACTTACGTGTGTGTGTGTGTGTGTGTGTGTGTGTGTGTGTGTGTGTGTGTGTGTGTGTGTGTGTGTGTGTGTGTGTGTGTGTGTGTGTGTGTGTGTGTGTGTGTGTGTGTGTGTGTGTGTTTTCACTGATCACACACACAGCAGATGTATGCGTCTGTGAGTGTCTCTGAGTGCCTGGATGTTCTCATGAGTTGTTTGAATGTTGTTTGCGTGCAGTATCAACCACTGCATACCCGTCTTTTACCCAGCTGTGGGTATAAAAGAACCAGAACTTCAAAGGTGGTCAGTAAAGACATTCATTTGAATTCTTCATCCCAAATCGGCTGTAGTTTGATTTGCTTCTTGTAATGGGATGGTGCTATCCAGTCATTTAACTAAATGTTAAGATGAATTTGATGTTCTTTTAGAAGAAAAAACATAAAATGATTTAATAATGTCCACCATTAAAGTTTTTAAATAGTCGTTGAATGCTACTGATGCTTAAACTGTCCACAATCTCCTCCATCACAGATACACTGTACATGAAATAAAATGTGGGTTTAATTGCTTTTAGTTCCTGTGTGTTAGCTTTGCAGTCATCTATATGATTAGTGAAGTCCTAAAGTACAAAAATCCCTTTCTGCAGATTACATTTCAGCATATTTAAAAAGTTTTCTTTTAAGAATACAGAGCAAAAATATTGTTGACTCATCCTGCACTACACAGATTTCTGTCCAATCAAAGGATTCCTAGTGTGCCCCTCCCACAAGTAGCAAATCATGCAATTAAGTGGCTGTGATGTACCTGGAGGCCAATGTGATGTAACATCCACACCAAGAACGACTATAATGATAATTCTAAAGTTTTAATAATAGTTTTTATTCTATGAGAATGGTGGTCACACCAAAGCTATTACGAGATCGTCAAAAAGGAACAATATTGGTGGAATCGCTTGCAGAATTATCTTTTATCACAGCCCATGAACATTAAAATATTGTTGACAACTGAGTTGACAGTAAACCAGTCTCCACTGCAGAGTGCACTTATTATAAGCAGAACATTATCAAGCATTGGTGTGGACTGTGGACACTTAATATAATTATTCTTACAATTATCCTTATGTAAAAAAAGGAAAGAAACCTGGTCATGAAATCCCATTCTCTTGTTCAATCTCTCTCTCTCTCTCTCTCTCTCTCTCTCTCTCTCTCTCTCTCTCTCTCTCTCTCTCTCTCTCTCTCTCTCTCTCTCTCTCTCTCTCTCTCTCTCTCTCTCTTAGGATGGCGTGGATGTGTGGATGTTATGGTGTGGTGTTGCTGGTCTTGGGGGTGATGGGACAGAAACTGCCCACGCGTGATGAAGGCCTCTTTCAGATGCAGATCAGGGATAAAGCTCTGTTTCATGACTCTTCTGTCATGCCAGATGGGGCCGAGATCAGTGGATACCTGTTCAGGGATACACCGAAAAGGTGGGATCACACATCACACTTATGAAACAGACATACACATACCCACTTTCACTTTTGCAAACGATGAACCAGACTATTTAAATGTTTAGCAAGTAATCTCATTGGCTGCAGGATCAGCAGAGGCCAATCAGCTTGTGCCATGCTGTAATGATGTGATTGCTTGCATATTGCATGTAAAGGACCGAACAGCCTGGGTCCTCTAGAGTTTCATGACTGAACTATATTAAACTATACATTTTAATAAATAAAAATCAATAAAAAATATACAAAAATATAATAATTGTAAAAAATTAAAATAAAAATATGTATATATTCAAAATAATTTAACTATTAAAATTCATAATTGGTTTTATTCTGGATGTCCCCATATACCCCAAATTGTTATGTTTGAACATCCTTGGATGGGAGCGTTTTGTATGATCATGTGCATTTGTGGATATGTCTTTATGTGTGGGAAGAAGAAATATGGAATCTATTATAGCCACAGTGCATTAGATGAGGGCAAGACATGCATTATGAATAAGATGCTGGAAACAAGTGTGTGTGTGTGTGTGTGTGTGTGTGTGTGTGTGTGTGTGTGTGTGTGTGTGTGTGTGTGTGTGTGTGTGTGTGTGTGTGTGTGTGTGTGTGTGTGTGTGTGTGTGTGTGTGTGTGTGTGTGTGTGTGTGTGTGTGTGTGTGTGTGTGTGTGTGTGTGTGTCTACTGTGTTTTGAGTAGCAGGTGGACTCAAATGGAAGAATATCAACCATGTTCACCACGTCTATCAAACTGTACCACATGCGAGGTCTTAGTAAAGGGCTACAGGGTTATTTCTGCTGAGGATCCTGGATGAATTAATCAGAACGTACATACCACAGATGGTCGTATGCTGAGCTGTTCGCAATTTAAAAACGCTTTATAGAAATAACGAATCTCCCAGTTTTCCATTTGATGTCCATGCCAGTGATTCTGTCAATGTCGTGTCCTGCTAATGAATTGCAGTGTTCTCAAATATAGCTGATTACATTGAAGTCTACTATACATCTGTCATAATTATTTAGCAGAACATGGAGTTGTAAGGTGTTTCTGCTCACAGAGGGTCTGAACAAATGTTAAGATTGCTTTAATATTATATTACAGTTTAAAAGTTTTTATTTCCTATGAATGGACCAACCCAATCTAATGAGAAAATGTAACTAATTCCAAAGATGCCGATTTTGTATCAATTTGTACGATGTGACTTGTATGGAAACATATGTTGGTCCACCAAACGAATGCATGATATCGTACTAATTTTAATTAGAATGTTTATAATTGCATGATGCTTTCTGTTTAACATATTTTGAAAAAAGAAAAAGGGTAGGCAGTGTTCACTCTGTGTTCACACAGTGAAGTATTTCACTCCGAAAATGGCATCATAATTAGTTAACAGCTGAAATACACTAGCTGTGTTTGGTGTGCTTTTTATAAGACATCTCCCATGTGCAATGCATTGTCAAAAGCGCACTAATTCAGTGGCAACACACTGCTAAAAACGCTACCAAAGATAGTGGAAATGTGTTGAGACAGCAAAGCCAGTGTAGCAACGTTGTGTTTGGGGAATATGGTCCTAATACGGTAGCGGTCTCTGAAAGGCCAGCTAGTTCTAATTTCAGTACATTGTGTCTTGGGACGGGTTTTAATATATCTCAAGTACTTTTAAAGACGAAACATGACTGCAATCAGACGGGCTAAATCAGCAACACCATTATGAATAACCTTGCAGAAATGGAAGTCTTATACTTAGGGAGTTGTGTTTTTTTTCAAGCTCTGATATAGAAAGTATTGTTGTATGCCTTTTTATGTCATTTTATGATAAAAGTGCACCTAAAACCTGAAAATATAAATACATACAGATGGCTAGATTTCACACAGTCATCAAAACCGATTTAGTCCAAACAAAGAGCACATCTGCTACAACATACAAGTCATATTTAATTTCCTGCATAATTCCTATGTTGTTGTCCTTTTTGGAGTGCATACTAACTTTCCTCGGTTTTGCAGGTATTATTTTGTGGTGGAGGAAGACAACACTCCTCTGCTGGTGACGGTGACACCTTGCGACGCTCCTCTTGAGTGGAGATTGACGTTGCAGGAGCTCCCAGAGGACCGCAGTGGGGAAGGATCAGGTATCCGAATTAAATCTCCCAATCAATGTTGCAACTCTGCAGTAATTTAAGACTTGTTTTCCATGTAAACGTTCTAAACTATTATTAGAAAAACTGGCCTTAGATCTGTGGAACAAGAGAACGTCTCCCATAGCCATTCAATACAGTTTAAGGATTAAAGTAGGCAGTGGTATCTCCTTCATTTATCTCCATAGGATTTAACCTGATTAGGAAAGAAGTCATTCCTAAATTAGGAATCATTTCAATCATGAGGATTAGGAATTCCTTTCAACTAATATAAGATGAACTGAAAGGATAAAAAAAAACTGTAAAATAAGAACTACTAAGAGCAGTGATAGGAAATATCCTGGCTCTGTTCCGAAACCTAGTGCACAACTTCCATAGGCAGCTTTTTAATCTCCCAGTGTTAAGGCTCTCCTAAAAATTCTAATTCTAGCCTTTACAGAGAAAGGTATCCCACAATGCACTGTGACAAAATATGAGGATAAGTGAAATGTCTAAAATATACTTAGAATTTATTCAATAACGTATTGAAAAAAATTGTTAAGTTGAGTCTCCTGTATGCCTCGTTTGAGGAGCTCTATATGTATTATGAGGTTACATTTCAGTTAAGATGCTTCCTATGTAGGGAACAGACAGCAAGGCAGCTCACTACGTTTTGGAACAGGGTATTAGTGTTTGCAAGTTTTCAGATTTAACCAAACAAAAAAGAAGTAAAAATTGGTGTCCTATAGATGCCCCCTTGGAAAGTTTTCTACAGAAATAGCAAAGCAGCACGGCTTCAGGTAAATATGTGTTTTCTGTGAAGTACTATGGAGCGTGACCAGTGTGGGTCAGTGTTTTCCAGCGTGGTCAATCATTAGTCCTGTTAGTGTACTCTTCTGCGTCAATGTGTGTTCGTAAGCACGTGTGAATTTGGGCCCTGTGTGACCGCACCTGGTGCGCTAATGGACTGCATCTGATGTCTGCCGACTCACTAGAAAGCAATAATGAACAATAGAAAAATCTTGTATCGGGAAATATAGGGGAGAATCTCACAAAACCTGTCAACAATGTCCAGGTGACCCCAAAATGAAAAGACAAATAAACAATACTGCTGCTGCTAATAGATACACAGACTGCATGTAAGATATCCTTCTGCTGCATACTGTAAATAGACAGACATAAATCCTGAAGCAGATCTAGGCAGGTGGAGCTGGGGAGGTGGAGGGGTTCAGAGTAACTCTGATAGCAGGACTAGCCAACAACAAACAAGGAACCAGACTATTGTAATGTTAAACAAGCATAGCTTACTGCAAACAATGAACCAGACTATTTAAATATTGAGAAAGCGATCTCATTGGCTGCAGGATCTGTAGAGCCCAATCAGCTTGTGCCATGTGGTAGTGATGTGATTGCTTGGAGATTGCATGTAAAGGACCTGTCAGGCTGCGCAACTCTGGAGTTTCATGACCAAACTGTATAAACAATGTAATATTTACTTAAAGAAAATTAAGTCTATATTTACAAGTGTGGGTATCTGCAGGTCGGAGTAATAGGCATGCTGAAAGGTCTTCTGAATTGGTCTCGAAAACTCCCTGTTAAGGTGTGGCGTAGGGTAAGGGGTTAGTTTCTGTTGTAGCATTGTGCAACTTTTGGAACGCCCCTACCTTCGGCATTCCCAATACTCCGAACCTGCAGCTATCCCTATCTCTATATTCATGACCTATAAATGTTTTTGCTTCGTTTTCACCATGAGTAAGAACATGCAGTGATGACGTCAAAACCCAGAGGACTAATTTGCCGCTGATTTCTTCAAGATTTTCCTATGGGGTTTTATAATGGTGTTTTTTGATTTATGTGTAAAATAAAGCCTGTGGTAAGCAGAACTTGACTACACTTTGACGTTTTGTTCCACAACAAAAATCACACACACCCATAGAGACAATTTTGAAGCAGTTATGTTTATTTTTGCAAATGTACATTTTTAATAAGTAACTAGATAAGACAGTGTGGGTTGTGAGTGTGAGCTGTGTATGCTCTGGAACAAAATGTTAAACTATCATCAAGTTATATTTACCACAGGCTTTTATTTTACTTATAAATTGAAAACCCCCATCATAAAACCCCGTAGGAAAACCTCAAAGGAACTTGTGCTTACTCATGGTGAAAATAAAGCAAAAACCTTTTGTTACGCAAATAATGAAACAAATTGTAATTATAATAAAATTAGGCTTCATTTTCTTAATATAAATATAATTTCTCTTCTTTTTCATTTAATTTTGTAGTGTAATGTGACCTAGACATGCTTTCAATCACAGCCGTAGGATTCCTCTCACTGTTCCCATCAACTCAAAAGAAATAAAAGTTGTGACCGGCGCATTTCTTCTAAGCAAGATTATCGCTTGCACTCACGTTCTCTCTCTCTCAGCTGTACTCCCACCCCTTTTGCTCTCCCTCCTGGTACTTTTCTAGTTTCTTCTCTTTCCCCCCCCATCACCCTCTCTCTAAATCTCTCTTTTTCCATCTGGACAGTATCCTAAAAAAGAAATCAATAAAGTTCCACAAAACACCCTTGTATTTCATTTCAGACACATGGAGCAGTGTAGCTGTTTCAGTCAGAGCGCATCTGTGAAACCTAATGTATAGGACCGAAACGAGGCAGAAGCCGTTGTGTCAGAAGCGTGTGTGCAGAACATGTCCATGTGTGAGCTCACAAGTTTCTCCCTGTGAGACGACAAGCTTCTCTGATCATCTCTGACTTTTTTGTGCCGTAATGACTCCCAGGCCCTGCGTTTTCCTCTACCTCACGGTCTGTGGCCCAGTATGGTTGTCCTGGCTGATGAAATGCAGAACCTCCCATCATTCACTGCTGTACCTTTGGGTTTTAAGCAAAGGATTTAGATTTTTTTTTTTTTAAAACACAACGTGGAATGATTGTCTTGTTTAGCTGATGGCGTGACTTGGCTGTGATTGGGAGATCCTGAAAGACAAATCAGTCACAGTTGATGATATCCTCCTTCAGACTCATTTCCTCATTCATGTACCCATTCATGCAATAAATCAAATACACATACACACACTATAAGAAAGAACATTTCAAATAAGATCTCTTCATCTCATTTGTTTCACGACAGCAATGAGATCAAACAGAAAGGAAATGGACACTTGAAGTGAATAAATAAAATCATGGCAATGGTAGTCTGTCTTTTTGAAACAATCTATTTGCGTTTTCCTTGGTCTTTAGGTCTTCTGATTCACAGATTTATTTATTTTTTTCAGAATATATCTCAACAAATCCTTGAACTGTGTTGCCCACATTGATTTTACATCTCTAAACACTGACCCTGATTTGCACATTTGACAGATGCTTTGATCCAAAGTAACTGACTTGGCATTCAAAGTATATACATATCTATCAGTCCTTGCATTGACTGAGAATCGAACTCATGACCTTGGCGTTGCCAGTACCATGCTTCACTGTTTGAGCTGCATGAATGCTTAATGAATGTCAACAAATGTCTCAGTTTTTCCCCCTAAGGAATTTCAGGAGATACATCTGAGAAAAAGTTGACATTAAAACATAATTGAGAACTCGGTTTAGTCTCCTGAGCTACAACAGAGCAACTTCTGTGCAATACACTACATTATAAATGAAATACAAACAAGGATGTGGAAGCGTTTTATTTTTTACAGTACAGCAGTCACTGTAAATATACACTTATACACAAGTCTTTTCCCATGTTTGCAAAATATATCCACTGGGAGCCGGTCTTTGAGTTTAACTCGTGTTCATTTAGCTCTCTGGTTGACAAACATAATATTATGTTTTCTCGCCTAGCTGAACGGAGAGGGCTTGGAAAGGAACTCAAGCAACAGTGAGGCCACAAGGCATCTCTGTGTAGCTTAGAGTTCCCGGTGAAAGTAAAGTCAAAGTCACCCTCTGATGTGCAGGGTTGTTTGGATACAAAACACAGCTGCCAGCAGACGAGTGGCTAACTGTCCGTCACATCAGGTAGCTCCCAATGACCTCACCTGGATTAACAGATTAAACGATGCTCTTTCTGTTAAGATGGAAATTGCTGCTTCTTTTTCCAGTGGTGATAATTGGGGTGTTGGGAGGAAGCGGAAAGTAAACAACTAGATGAGAGGTTTTGGAGTGGTGAGGGAAATGCGTCATTATCTGGCAGTTAACGTTAAATATCCCAGTGATTAATGTTAAGAGAGAGCTTAAGTGTGTACATCCATTTGTTTGATAGTTTATGTGGCTTGTGTTTGTGTGTGGTTTAAACAAGTCAAAATGTGCATCTACAAATAGCACCATGCCATTGTACCCCAACAAAATGGGCCATGTTTTTTATGTTTGTGGTCTGTGTGGGAGACTCATTTCCCCACCATTTCTTGATTTTCTGTGCTTGTTTCCCAAGGTCTAATTTTGTGTGAATATTTGTGTCTTTTTGTGTCTCAGGTGAGCCAGAACCTCTGGAACAGCAGAAACAGCAGGTCACGGCCAATGAGGGTACCGAACTCTTTACCTACAAAGGAAATGATGTTGAGTCATTCATCTCTACCAGCTCCCCTTCAGGCTTGTACCAGATGGAAATCATCTCCACCGAAAAGGACAGCAACTTCAAGATTTACACAACCACAACTCCCGAGTCCGACCAGCCATACCCTGAACTGCCTTATGACCCCAGGGTTGATGTTACCGCGCTGGGTCGCACTACTGTCACACTAGCTTGGAAGCCCACACCGACTGGCTCCGTACTGGGCCAGCCGATCCAGTACTGCGTGGTTATTAACAAGGAGCACAACTTCAAGAGCTTATGTGCAGCAGAGGCCAAGATGAGCTTGGATGATGCATTCATGATTGCTCCAAAACCCGGCCGGGACTTCAGCCCCTTTGACTTTGCTCATTTTGGTTTCATCCCATCTGAGAATGATTTCAATAAAGATCGTTCCCTCACCACCAACAGAGCTCTGAGCAACAAGATGAGTCGCACATATATTCCCAAGCCAAAAGTGGCAGACATACAGAAAATCTGCATAGGCAACAAGAATATTTTTACCGTGACAGACCTAAAGCCAGACACGCAATTTTACTTTGATGTGTTCGCTGTCAACACAGGCACCAACATGAGTACTGCGTACGTTGGCACTTTTGCCCGCACCAAGGAAGAGGCCAAGCAGAAGACAGTGGAGCTCAAGGATGGGAAAGTAACTGACGTCTTCATTAAGAGGAAGGGCAGCAAATTCATTCGTTTTGCCCCTGTCTCCTCTCACCAGCGTGTCACGCTCTTTGTGCATGCCTGTCTGGATGCAGTGCAAGTTCAGGTGCGGCGTGATGGGAAGCTTGTACTCTCTCAGAATGTGGAGGGCGTCCGTCAGTTCCAGCTCCGTGGAAAGCCCAAAGCCAAGTACCTGATCCGTCTGCGGGGGTCCCGCAAGGGCGCCTCCACCTTGAAAGTACTGGCTAGCACACGTGCCGGAGGAAAGCAACCGTTCCCTGCGCTTCCTGAGGATACCCGTATCAAGGCTTTCGATAAGTTGCGTACCTGTTCTTCTGTCACCGTGGCTTGGCTTGGCACACAGGAACGCAACAAGTACTGTGTTTACAAACGTGAGGTTTCAGAAAGTTACGGCGAAGAGCATCGGCGCAGAGAGCAGAACCAGTGCGCTGGACCAGAGAGCCGTCGCAAGTCTGAGAAAGTGCTTTGCAAGTACTTCCACAGCGTCAACCTGCAGAAAGCCGTCACCACAGAGACCATAACGGGCCTCGAGGCGGGAAAGAGCTACCTCCTGGATGTTTATGTGGTGGGACACAGCGGGCACTCAGTCAAGTACCAGAGTAAACTGGTGAAAACAAGGAAGTACTGTTAAAAAAAGAGACTCCGAAGCACAGACTCTGCACAGAAGTAAATATATTATATATATAATGAGAAAAAAGAAGTTTATTTAACTCGAAGTGATATTCTACTAAGGAGAGTTTTGCAGACTGACTACTTGCGCACAATGCTAATGCTAACGCTGCATGTGTCGCAGTTACTGAACTGCCTGTAGAGTGAGATATCAACCTCTGTATTTATGTTTACATTACCGAGTCGAGTCGAGTCAGGCGCTCTCAGGCGACCTTAGGCACCTGAAGGTTTGTTCTCAGGGGGTGCCATCGCTGTTGCAATGCAAAGAGTCCCTGTACTGCATCCTCAATGCCATGGCAATGGGAGTTCGGAGGAGTTGCAGTTCTCTTTTAGCCACTGCATGCACCATTTGTCTGCCTTATGTCTTTGTTCTATTTGTTGGTTCATTAAGCCAGACATCGCAGAGGTAGCTCCATGACTCCTTCTCTCCGCTCACCTGCCCTGTATTAAAACATGGTTTAGAAGACTTTTTTAAATTATTTCATACTTCTTAATGTTTTATTTTTTTAACTGTTATTTTTTGTTATTGACAACAATTATTAGTGGTAAAAATGTGTTTTAAATCTATATGAAAGTCAACGTTGTTTCCCCACTGTCAATTTGTGTGTATAATCTCAGTTTGTGAATCTGGTGTGTGTAAATGTGTCTCATCTCTTTGTCACATGTACAGATTTTCTCTGCCAATATTCATGTACATAAAACACTAAATATAGACATCTGTAATCCCAGTGGTTCTGTGTTTCTCTGCCGGTATTATATACATGCTGGAAAATACCCACATGAATGAGGTGTATGTTCTGCTACGAAGTAAAGGATCTTTCGCATGACTCATCATAGATATGTGTATAGAAACTGTAGATGTCACATTTGGCGCGATCCAGACACGTCGAAGCTTCCGCCATCTTGGAACTGTAAACATGAAGCTGTTCATCACTCACTCTAACAAATCAATGCATGTTCATCAAATTTTCAATCTAAGGTTGTAAAGACCCTCGAGCTATAAATTCCAGACGGACAGAGTATAACCTTTCAGAGGTGAGAATGTGTGGGTTTGTGTTTATGCACATCTCAATCCTTGAATTGAGAATTATAACATTAATGATAAGCAAAATGCTGTGAAAATCATTAACTGATGTCAATTGCAGATATAGATATTCATACATTTGAATAACTAGGTTGCAGAAGCTCATTTAACTTGGTCTCAAATGTTCACGGATCGGATTTGACCTCCAATATGGCGAACATCTTACGTATAGCAGCCCATAGAAACCGACACTAATGAAGCATCTATGTATATAGGCTGTATATATACAAATATAAAAATCTATGTGACTCATAGCAATGCATTTCATGCATACATAGAGTATCTAAATGTTAGTTTTCAACAGAGCACATATTCCCTCAAGAAACTGATTTCAGACAGACTTTAATTTATGTGTGGGGCATATTTTATCCCACAATGCTACTCAAAATATTAGCCACTAGTTTACTTAATTATTTTATATAATCACCAGGTTTGTAAAGTATGCAAAATAGTTGCAACTCAGATATGCATTTGCATAAAACATATTTACACAATAAGAACAGTTTCCCATTATTACTGTTTCTCTTTCTCCTTCACAAACAATTCTAGACACAAATATAGAGGATAATTTGTACATGATGCTGAAACCAAATCATACTTCTCACTGTAAGTCTAGTGTCTTTCCTGAGAAGTTTGGTTTGAGCTCCCTTCACAGCCTGTCAATCACTACAGACATGGCAGAACCTTGGCTGGCTTAAATTAGCCTAATTTCTGCCCTCCAATAATGAGGAAGACCATTGGGAATGGTGTGGGAATGGTTTGGGAATGCTTGAGGCAATGGTTTGGGAATGCCATGGATAGCCCTTTACAGAGAGGCTAATGAGAACGTCAGGAGTGTGTGTGTGTGTGTGTGTGTGTGTGTGTGTGTGTGTGTGTGTGTGTGTGTGTGTGTGTGTGTGTGTGTGTGTGTGTGTGTGTGTGTGTGTGTGTGTGTGTGTGTGTGTGTGTGTGTGTGTGTGTGTGTGTGTGTGTGTGTGTGTGTGTGTGTGTGTGTGTGTGTGTGTGTGTGTGTGTGTAAACCTCACAGAAAGAGGGTCAGTTGGAGACTGAATGTGTTTTTAATAAAACCAAAATTCCCTGGATCCCAAGTCAATCAAAAGAAGAGGTGGCCAAAGCATTCAAATTTTCTTTTCTTTCCTTTCCTTTCTTTTCTTTTCTTTCTTTTCATTTTCCAAACCCTAGTGAACACCCTTGCTCACTACAGTGTATATATCCACTTGCCTTCTAAGGTAGAAATCTGAAATAAACCCTTATAAGTGGCTAAACTAGAACACTAAATTGGCAGCAACACTGTGCATTACACATATAGTGAAGCACACAAACAATCAATGTAATTTTTATTTAAAAGTTTTTAGTTAGCATATTTTAAGGTAGATGAAAACGTGTGGTCGGTGCATTGCACATAATTGTATGCATTGCGCATATTGTACATACTAAACATTTATTGTAAATACTTATCTTGCGCTATTGTGGGGTTAACTATAAATGACTGTGCCATTAAACTGGATGTCTTTTTTTTTCGTAGCAAGTGTTTTGCAATTCTCTTCTGGGATTGCTTTATTTCTCGAAGAATATGTGGTGTGCTGATAAACAGGTGTCTTCAAAAGCAGCATAACTGCACTGCGTCTTGGCATTGGTTGCACTCCATCAAGTTAGACCACTCATTAGACTTTGGAAAAGAGCTTATGTTTGTCTTTTGAACTTTTGTAGCTTTCCCTCCCACTCAGTCTTTACACACACACTCACTCCATTTACCTTGTTGTATCCTCTATTCTGGAATTCTTATGAGCCACAGTTAGTGAAGTTGGCCGCCAACACTAACGCCGAGTAAGATGATAACAGCACTATCAAAACAGGTCTTCTCTCTGTAAAAGCAGTTCACATTGGTGTTGTAAAAGAGGAAAATACTCAAATACACAGAATAAACGGTCTCGTGCTGGCCGCCTGCTCTTCGGGGACTATAAAAGGAGAGAGATGTGGTTGTTAGGGGAAAGAGTTGGAGATATAAAGCCAGAGAAAACAGTGAATGAAATAAATATAGAGAATTGGAAGCCATGACTTAAGAGTGATGGGTTTCAGCTTTTAGCATTGAACTTTGTTCTTATCTGATCTTTGGTATGCGTGTTTCTGTGTGCATGCATCTTTATGCATAGCTTGCGTCCTAGTTCCTTAGAGCTCAGGGACACTTTTGAAGATAGTTTGTGAAGAAGAGTCTGAAATAACTCTTTCACAAACACACACACATATTCGCTCAACATCCACATACAAACTCCGGTTATGATACTTGTGAGTGATGGTGTTCGTAAAACAGAAATGCTGATACTATCAAAAGATCTCACAAACCACAGTCCTGGCAGTTCATCTAAGGCCAGACCATCTGTACCTAAAGACCTCCTCACAAGGATGAAAAACTCCTTCTAAAGTGTGCTCCAACGTGGTTCATCATCATGACAAAAATGGGGAGAACAACAAATACTGCTGGTTTGATGGATATTTCACAAAACGCTTCCCAAGGTCTCTTTTTCTAAGTGAAGGTAGGGTGGTTCCTAAAAACTTTAAGCAGACTTGATTTTTGGGCATCATAAATAATCTTTCAAGGTAAGTTGATGTTGAGGTTCCAATTAGATTCAGATCCAGAACGTTTAGAATGTATTTTATTGATTTACTGCCACATTTTGTGTTAGATGTGTTGCCAATGATCTCAAACAGCATTGGTTTCCATATGTCATGTGACTAAATGTGACATTGTAAGTGGTACACGAAAATGAGAATGACATTTAAGAGCTGTGGTGGAAAAGAATTTGCTTGCATTTGCGTATTCCTAAAGTTACACGGTTTTAGAAGACTTACACTGTCACATGGACAATTTTTATGATATGTTTAACAATTTAGACTTGGTGTATAAGTTTTTGGTACAAGAATTGATATATGTGCCATCTAAAAGTAAAGTTTCCAATTAGCAAAAAGGGGTTTGTACCCTGTAGTCGGTTCTATAAACTGCTTAGACTCTTTCAAGTTTGTCATGTAGTTTTTTTCTTTATGACTGCGGTCAAAACTTTTGTCAGTTACATAAAGTAAACCAGTCTAATTTGAATCTGAAAAATAAGACTGATGATTACCCCTTGACTAACTGCTAGTTACCCTGCTGAAAAATCCAGCATAACCCAGCATTAATTCCATGATGGTCAAAACTGTTTTGCTCTTGGACAAAGTCATGCTGTTCTCCAGCAAAACTGAGCTGATGTCGCTGGCAAACCAGCATCCCATTCTGATCCCAGCATGCAAAACACACCTTATACTGGTGACCAGCAAGGCTGGGTTTTTCATCAGAGTGGTCAGACTAGTTCTTAAGGCACAGTCTAACATAGTGGCCATGTTTATGCAACTGGCTGCTGTGATCTCACTGGAGAACCATTCTCTTCTCTAGTTATTCTCTCTCAGAAAAGAAATGTGCAAAAATTGTTCCATTAGAGGTACAACAGCTCGTCACTAGGCTAATACCCTTATAGTGATTTCTTTACCTTGTTTACCCGTAAAAAGCTTATAGTAGTACTTTAAGGGCATGTTACTACTCCAAAGTCCTAAAATGCACTTTTTATGGGTATATAAGGTACAAATGTGTCCTTGTAAGTGTACTGCACAGTGACAAGCTGTTGGCTGCAATTTTCACTTTTTTTCCTGACAGTGAATAAATGCTTTGAAGACCCTAGAGACCACAGTGATCTGAAGAGCATAATGAGACATCAATAACTAGTTGCACCTCAATAACTGCATAGCTCTGGACAGGAAGAGTGTTGGTTTCTGAACCCAAGAGCCATTGAACAATCTGTGTTTTTAAGAGTTTATATTAGGTATTATTGTCTCCGTCTGCATTAAGGGAGTTAAAATTAGTCAAATGGAGACAGAGTTTTGTTACACCCTCATAAAGGGTGGTCTGGTGTCTGTGTTGTCCTTCATCAGATGTCTGTTGTTAGTGGCAGTCATTTTCTCACGCTTTATCTTCACTGTAATCTCTCTGTCTCTCAGGAATATTTCTCTGCCCACCCTTCTATTCTCTCTCTATCAACGCTTCCCATCCTGGTGGCCCTCAAGAACCAGCGGGGGCTTGACAAAGTAAAACACAGTGTATATAGTAACGTCAGCAGTGCAGGACAGGCCAGAAATAGCATTCATTGGGACATTGGAGAGATTAAGGGTTGGTTTGGAGTGAGGTTTGGATGATGGAGACACCTCAAGTTTGAAGAGATCTCTCAGTATCAAGTTTTCAGAAGTGTTTCTGAAATATGGTAAAACGCTGGGGAAAATCCTCCCTGAAGGCAGTTGTGTGGACTGCCAAAATGAGGTTTGTTCGCAGAGAAAATATTTGCGCAAAGAAATAGAGACCCTGAGAAGTGAGAGAGAGAAAGGGAGAACTCTTTTCTTGGTGGTACTCAGTGGTCTGTACTCCTGTTGGGATCTGGTTCCAGCCTCAGTCTGTGGGTTCTTGAGTCAGAAAGAGATGCAGAATTACATCAACTCGAATAGTTCACGAACAGTGTTATGGCTGGTTCAGATTGTCAGTCCAAATCCGATTTTTTTTTGTGCAAATCCGTTTGAAACCCAATCAGATTTAGCAAGTGTGAACGGCAAAAAAAAATATCACATGAAATGTGATTTGGTTTGAAATCCTTTTCAAATAGCATTTTTGGAAAAGTGTTTCAGTCAGACTTACATTTAAATATTTAAATTATTAATTTCAGAATATTAAGGGTTACTAGTTTCAATTTGTCTTCAATGCCAACACATTAATCATTATGCATGTATTGTGTTTGATTGAAATGGTGTGCATGGATGAATAAGGGTCACAATGGTCTCCTTTAAAGTTTTAGAAGAGATCTTAACATTGAGTCAAAAAACAATTTATATAGTAACTCCTGTAAATTCTGATGTGAATGCATCATCTTTACTCAACGATTCTGGGAAAACAGACTAAAATATTAATTGCTTTGAATGAAACAATGGGTGTAAACATTTTTTTTGTCCAATCAAATACTCTGTAAGAATGCCCCTCCCCCAAATCACCTGTCATTGACTACGATAGGAAGTCATGATTTTGCTGAGCTATGCTATAAACTGATGGCTATTGGCTATTTACAAAAAAGACAAGGTTTATGACATCCTGCCTCTAATGTTTCAAAAGGAAATATGTCACAAATAAGAAAACTGTTCATCAAAGCATTTTAGACTTTTAGTTCCCTTCCTTAGTTCTAATGTGTGTGTGTGTGTGTGTGTTTGGGTGGGTTTTGTGTGTGTGGTCTGAATTAGTCTGTGATCAGTGACTCTATCTGAGAGAGAGAGAGAGAGAGTAAAAGTTGATGCTCAAGTGTGTATGTGTAGGGTCAGGTCAAGGGTCACCGAGTCCTAATCGTCGCAACTCTCCTTCCTCACAGTCCTCACTGCAGGCACACTGACAACAGGGGTCAGCAGGGTCCCGGAGGTCACTGGGGGTCAGGGGATCGAAAAAGACGGGCCACACAGAGATCACTCTCACAACTTCTGTCACTCCAATACTCTTCAACACATGCATTCAGTAGCCTTTCAAAGACTCCATGAAACGGTCGGAAAAACACAGTTCTTCCCCTTGTTGACGTATTTCCTATTGAAATAGACTTTATGTTCCATTCACTTCCATTCATATCCATCCAAAATTGGGAGAAAGTCAAAAAAGAAATATATCAAAGCTGCATGGTTTGCAGCGTGGGAAAGTGGAGCAAACTATGTTATAAAATTGGTTGGAACACTGTGGATTTCTTGCAAGCAAGACTTTTCATAATGCGATTATAATGGGATTTTGGCAATATTGCAATTAAACTTTAACTCACGTAAACAATACTTCGATCAAACTAATGCGATCAAACTCATAGTCGTAGTAATTATCTATAAACCCGGAATTGCGATGTTTATCACTGCGCCGAATAACATCCAGTACGTCCATAAAACTGTATTTTGATTTTGATGAGTAGATTAAATCAATGGCTGGTAACATGCATACTGTATGCCTATCTGAGTGTGGTATATAAGCAAACTTACTAACCAATAATCAAATAATGAAAACTGCACGAATGCAAACTTCTGCTCGTGGCATGTAAACATCTTACTGTGATTAAGACCTTACTCTGAGTATTGAAATAATCACATTATGGGTGCACATGTAAACGTAGTCATTATTTTTGTTCTCTTTTCCCGAAAGAAAATAAGATGAATATGTGTATCTAAAAGTTAATTTATCATTATCTTAAACATACAAGACATGGACTGAAAAGCCACTAAAACGTTTTCTTGGGATATTAAAGTGCCCCTATTATGCTATTTTAAAGGTTCCTAATTTTTCTCTGCTCTGATTGGTCAGATGGCTCAGTCAGTTGTGATTGGTCTACTCAGCTCTGATTGGTCAGATGGTCCAGTCTGTTGTGATTGTCTACTCTGCTCTGATTGGTCAGATGGTCCAGTCTGTTGTGATTGTCTACTCTGCTCTGATTGGTCAGATGGTCCAGTCTGTTGTGATTGGTCTACTCTGCTCTGATTGGTCAGATGGTCCAGTCTGTTGTGATTGGTCTACTCAGCTCTGATTGGTCAGATGGTCCAGTCTGTTGTGATTGTCTACTCTGCTCTGATTGGTCAGATGGTCCAGTCTGTTGTGATTGGTCTACTCTGCTCTGATTGGTCAGATGGCCCAGTCTGTTGTGATTGGTCTACTCTGCTCTGATTGGTCAGATGACCCAGTCTGTTGTGATTGTCTACTCTGCTCTGATTGGTCAGATGTCTCAGTCAGTTGTGATTGGTCTACTCAGCTCTGATTGGTCAGATGGTCCAGTCTGTTGTGATTGGTCTACTCTGCTCTGATTGGTCAGATGGCTCAGTCTGTTGTGATTGGTCTACTCTGCTCTGATTGGTCAGATGGCTCAGTCTGTTGTGATTGGTCTACTTTGCTCTGATTGGTCAGATGGCTCAGTCTGTTGTGATTGATCTACTCTGCTCTTGTTGGTCAGATGGCTCAGTCTGTTGTGATTGGTCTACTCAGCTCTGACTGGTCAGATGGTCCAGTCTGTTGTGATTGGTCTACTTTGCTCTGATTGGTCAGATGGCCCAGTCTGTTGTGATTGATATACTCTGCTCTTGTTGGTCAGATGGCTCAATCTGTTGTGATTGTCTACTCTGCTCTGATTGGTCAGATGGCTCAGTCTGTTGTGATTGGTCTACTTTGCTCTGATTGGTCAGATGGCTCAGTCTGTTGTGATTGGTCTACTCAGCTCTGACTGGTCAGATGGTCCAGTCTGTTGTGATTGGTCTACTTTGCTCTGATTGGTCAGATGGCTCAGTCTGTTGTGATTGTCTACTCTGCTCTGATTGGTCAGATGGCTCAGTCTGTTGTGATTGGTCTACTTTGCTCTGATTGGTCAGATGGCTCAGTCTGTTGTGATTGGTCTACTCTGCTCTGATTGGTCAGATGGCTCAGTCTGTTGTGATTGGTCTACTCTGCTCTGATTGGTCAGATGGCTCAGTCTGTTGTGATTGGTCTACTTTGCTCTGATTGGTCAGATGGCTCAGTCTGTTGTGATTGGTCTACTTTGCTCTGATTGGTCAGATGGTCCAGTCTGTTGTGATTGGTCTACTTTGCTCTGATTGGTCAGATGGCTCAGTCTGTTGTGATTGATCTACTCTGCTCTGATTGGTCAGATGGCTCAGCCTGTTGTGATTGGTCTACTTTGCTCTGATTGGTCAGATGGCTCAGTCTGTTGTGATTGGTCTACTTTGCTCTGATTGGTCAGATGGTCCAGTCTGTTGTGATTGGTCTACTTTGCTCTGATTGGTCAGATGGCTCAGTCTGTTGTGATTGGTCTACTTTGCTCTGATTGGTCAGATGGTCCAGTCTGTTGTGATTGGTCTACTCTGCTCTGATTGGTCAGATGGTCCAGTCTGTTGTGATTGTCTACTCTGCTCTGATTGGTCAGATGGCTCAGTCTGTTGTGATTGGTCTACTCTGCTCTGATTGGTCAGATGGCTCAGTCGGTTGTGATTGGTCTACTTTGCTCTGATTGGTCAGATGGCTCAGTCTGTTGTGATTGGTCTACATTGCTCTGATTGGTCAGATGGCTCAGTTTGTTGTGATTGGTCTACTTTGCTCTGATTGGTCAGATGGCTCAGTCTGTTGTGATTGGTCTACTTTGCTCTGATTGGTCAGATGGCTCAGTCTGTTGTGATTGGTCTACTTTTCTCTGATTGGTCAGATGGCTCAGTTTGTTGTGATTGGTCTACTTTGCTCTGATTGGTCAGATGGCTCAGTCTGTTGTGATTGGTCTACTTTGCTCTGATTGGTCAGATGGCTCAGTCTGTTGTGATTTTCTACTCTGCTCTGATTGGTCAGATGGCTCAGTCTGTTGTGATTGGTCTACTTTGCTCTGATTGGTCAGATGACTCAGTCTGTTGTGATTGGTCTACTCTGCTCTGATTGGTCAGATGGCTCAGTCTGTTGTGATTGGTCTACTTTGCTCTGATTGGTCAGATGACTCAGTCTGTTGTGATTGGTCTACTTTGCTCTGATTGGTCAGATGGCTCAGTCTGTTGTGGTTGTCTACTCTGCTCTGATTGGTCAGATGGCTCAGTCGGTTGTTATTGGTCTACTCTGCTCTGATTGGTCAGATGGCTCAGTCTGTTGTGATTGTCTACTCTGCTCTGATTGGTCAGATGGCTCAGTCTGTTGTGATTAGTCTACTCTGCTCTGATTGGTCAGATGGTTCAGTTTGTTGTGATTGGTCTACTCTGCTCTGATTGGTCAGATGGCTCAGTTTGTTGTGATTGGTCTACTTTGCTCTGATTGGTCAGATGGCTCAGTCTGTTGTGATTGGTCTACTCTGCTCTGATTTGTAAGATGGTCCAGTGTTGGAAAACAAACACCTATTACCATATCTGAATTTTAACTTCGGATCCTCAGCTCTTGATACAGAGTGATGTGAAGGATTTCGTTTTTTCCGTATCAATTCCAGCTCGAGTTCTCTTCTTTTTGAGAGCCTCACAAAAATGAATACACAGCACTGACAACATGAACCAAACTCTTCCAATCTCAGCTACACATACAGTGTTTTAGGGTCAAAGTAGACGTTGTTCACGGGCAGCCAATGAAGTCCAAATTTGTTTTGTAGGTATGTAACAGGAAGTGAGGCAATAATTGCTGACGACTTGTTTCCTTTTCATTTATTAATTCTTTTAGGAGACAATTATTTTATTTGTTGTGGACTTTGATCTTTGAAAATGTGCAGACCTTTTACATTCACAAACAGATGTATTACACACTGCGTGAAAGGTAATATTCGAAAAAGAATAATAGGGGCACTTTAAAAATGTCTTATTTTGTCTATTTCACTGATTTTCTAAAAAAATAACTCAACAAATAGATATTCAATGAAAAAAATACTTCTAAAGCTTTGCTCTCCTTTACATTGACCAACACAAGTTTTAATGGTTATTTTCTCATGGTTACACATGCCTAGAGAAGGATTTCATGTTTATGACAGTTTACAAAAGTCTCAAATAAACATGCTTGCTAAATAACTTTCTTACGAACAGCTGCTCAGAAATTGACTGATTTCTGTCTCCCCTGCTGGCAGATGCAGTAACTACACCATTATGATGGCAAAAATCATGTATCCCCATTGATGGATCCCCATTTCAAAGTAGCCATATTAAAATCCTAATATTCTAAACAACGTATAACTCAAGTATTTCTTTATATTACCATAGATCAACTGCTTTTAAAATGCATGCAAACGGATAGCTTTTTTTGTTGTTGCATGAAATTATGGACTTCCTAGGGCAACAGCTGTCAGATCACCCTGTAAAACTAAACAATTGCAATAAAATGAGTGAACAGCACATTCTGACAACATCCCTTTTTTTCTGTGACATATTAAAAGAACAAGCCAAAAATAAAAATGCCATAATTTACTCATTCTCATTTTGCTCCAAACCAAAAATAACTAAATTGAATAAACTACACAACAATTTTGTCAATGCTATAGTTGCCAAAAATCAGTCTTGAGATATTGGGCAGCTGGAATTGGCAAATATGACAGAAAATCACATAGTATATGATGGACACATATTTTTTAGCTCCAGACTATGAATTCATCCAATAGTGGTATCAGTTTAATATTTTTATCCTATTTTAGAACACATATTGTTTTCAATTGTCAAGCGTCCCCTAGCAAAGAGCCACATGTTTCTGCGTGGGTTTGTCGGAAAGTGCATGCCTGATTTTTAAACATTTGTTTGGAATTTAAAGTCGTGTAGTGTATTCCCTCCTTTCATTTCGTCATCAACCACAAAAAGAGATGTTTTGAGACTCTTCATGTTGATGACAGCAAACTCCATTCGTTTTCATAACTCATCATGCTGGTTGAAATTAATGTACTGTATGTAGCCTACTTGACTAAAGTGATTGCCGATATGACTGGCCTGTATACACACTCAACTCACGATTGTACAGGCAGCATAACGTACTAAGTGACTGTACAAATTACCCAGAGTCATTGGTTTTAGTCTAATGGGCCTGGCCTTAAAAGCCCTGTGATTATATAAGTGTATCCTCTCTCATCTAGATGCCTGATCATCCATTGCTGTTTGTATGCCCATATTCCTTAGTTGCTTTCTGCCGAAACCTGTTTTAAACAGATGTGGGTTGGCAGGTACTGATGAAGGGCCAGTAAACAACATCTAAACACGTGACACACAAACACTGAGCCGTGATCGTTAACGGCAACTCCTAAGCACATCCCTCCTCCATTACTGTGGCTGATTGTGCGATCGCCTTGTTTATAGAGCATTAAATCAAATGGCTTTGAAAATCAATTAAAGAAAACACAATGTGTACATGAAACCACATGACCAAATGACCACACAGTCAGACCAGAGGCTAATGTTCATACTGGGGTGCATTTTCTCTGTTTGGACGTTAGATCTAAATATAACATGTCAGTAAAATGGTAATGCTAATTTAATTTAATGCTGTTATATGTTTAAATCTGGACCATCGCAGATGAATAAATTCAGAAATTCAGAGGCTCTCCCTGTCATAAGAATTGGATGTCCCCAACAAAACTAAACCCAAAAATTACTTCAGAAATGTATTATTGCACAATGCCCATCATGTATTTTATTAGTAGTAGTAGTAGTAGCAACACCATTAATGTTGTTAATATTATTATTATTATTATTTGGGTAACACTTTACAATATGGTTCATTAACTTAGTTAACACTACCTTAGTTAACATGAACTAAGAACAATTCTTCTACAGCATTTATTAATATTAGTTAAAATTAATTTCAACATTTACTAATACATTATTAAAATCAAATGTTATATTTGTTAACATTAGTCAATGTACTCTGAACTAACTTGAACAAACAATGAACAGCTGTATTTGTATTAACTAACGTTATAAATATGATACAGTAATAAATGTATTGATCATTGTTAGGTCATGTTAGTTAATACATTAACTAATTTTAACTAATGAACCTTATTGTAAAGTTTAAATATTATTTGTAGTATTCGTGATTTTAGTTTTATTTACATTATTTAGTATGATGTGGTGATTTTTCCCGGGAAAGTAAAATATGTAGCTCGCGGTAACACATTTTTCACCAATCAGATCGCAGAAACTCACTCTAACTGGACGTTCTTAAACTTTTCACCAATCAGAGCGCAGAAACGCATTCCCCTAGGGCCAACAGCCAATCGGAATGCAGTGTCGCTCTGATGTACAGACAGTAACATGGAAGACCAGACTGGATTGAGATTTGCAAACACAGCGAGCAGAGAATATCAAACTAGCCCCTAGCCTGTGTTTCCGAGCGTGTTTCATGTGTTTAGTTTGGAAGAAAGTCGTCTTTCTGTAGTGATGAGAATGTTGGGCATGTACGTGCCGGACAGATTCGTGCTGAAGTCCTCTAAAGTTCAGGACGGGATGGGGCTTTACACTGCCAGAGCAGTCAAGAAGGTTCGTGCATGAAACAAACTCTCAGCATGAAAGATAAAGTATGGATTCTGTAATTACTTCTGGAGAAAGACTCATTTTATTACTATTTTCACTTTGCTCATAATGTATAAAGCATAATCGCCTGGTTGCAGTTGCATTCCTCTGTGTATGTGTGCTTACGTGGGCTGCCACGTCCCTTACAAACAATCACCATGGTAACCATAGTTTCCGCCAACAATACACCATGCCAGACTCCGTTTCCGCCATACAGTTACTACACTTATTGTTATTACAGTACAACGTTGTATGTATGTGATATTAGCCCCCGCTGTCATTAAAAGTATCTTCAATGAAACAAATGCCAGAAAGAGCATTTTTACACTTTTTGAAAAATATTTGATATAAACTTATTATATAACTTTTCAGCAAAACCAATAGGTCCTACATATATTTACTGTGGTAATTGTTCGTTAGGGCTCTACATCTGCAGCAGGACTTTTACCCTCTTTAGCTGACAAGATAAAGTGTGTGAACATCACAAAACCTGCAAGAACATGTCCTGCTCATATTTCACCCCGACAAAAGAAAATACACTACATGTTGAATGATATATATATATATATATATATATATATATATATATATATATATATATATATATATATATATTATATTATATTATATCTTTAAAATAAATGTGCTTTTTTGACCCGCTTAATTAGGACTTTAGTATATATTTATGTAATTTCATAATTACTTCTACTGTCTTTGAAATATGGTTAAAGTGTACTGCTGAATGTGTACCTCAGTGTACTGACATGTATTTATAGCTAACTAAAATATACTTTAATGTCATTTTTGTGTACTTACAAATATTACATATATAACTTTAATGTAATATCAAATACCACCCTACAGGTATAATTATAATCAATTACTTTACATGTGTTAGACAACATATCATAATAAGTGTACTTCTTTAAAGCACAACAAAAGATTTCAGACCATATTTGTGTAATACAGCATGTTCTGAGACGTGCCTGAGGACTTAAGCCCCTTTCACACAGAGATTCAAGAAAATACACGGATAAAGTGACCCGGGATTTGACCCGGGTTCGTTTGATTTTGGTTCATTCACACTGCCAGTGATTTTCCGGAATCAGAGAGTGCGTTCACACACAACTCTGTAAAATTCCCGTAAAGACACGTGACATCGATGTGACATGTAATGTCTCTGCAGCGTCTATAGTTTGCTTATGAGCTGCGATTTCGCTCGAGAAACCACGCTTGTGCATTTTCTTCTCTGATTCGGTCATAAACTAGCGCATTACGTACCGTTTCACTAGCCTGCTTTCACTTCACTTCAGCGTCATCATTACGACACGGCATTGATTACGGCTTTTGTTCACACACCGCGCGTTCCGGGACTGATCCCGGCAATATTATTAGGTCCCCAACCCGGCATCAATGCCGGCATCAATCCCGGGTTGTGTTTGCGTTCACACAGAAGGCGTTCTGGCAATTTCCCGGGCAATATCCCGGGATCAACGCGCTGTGTGAAAGGGGCTTTAGGCCCTTTTTACACCTGATACTAAAGGGTGTTTTCACACCTGAGCGTTTGTTTCGGATCCTGCTGCGTTTTCTCCCTTTGGTCCGGTTCGTTTAGGCATGTGTGAACACGGCAATCGCGCTCGGATCCGCACCACTCTGAGTTCGCTTGAGGTGTGAAAGCAATCCGACCCAACAGACCAATGAACCAGATGGTATTATAATTCATAACAGGAAATGTACTATATAAAAAGCAGTAGTGTCTCATTCTGAGAGTGAGCACATTAGTTATCACAGTTGAAAACCAAAAGGGCGTCTTCATCTTAAAATGTTGTGTAATTGCGCATCTCTGTGCGATAATCCTGTCCCGATAAAGCCTTGATTCCTGCTCTAGCTGCATTATAACATTCGTCTAGTGTTCGCGTGTGTCTTGGCAGTTACAAAAAAAGCCATGACACAGAGGAAACTGGCCAATAAGTGGACAGTTGCACTCGCATGTGACTTGCGTGAACACATCAAGTGGACGACACTTAAAGGATTAGTTCACCTCAAAATGAAAATTTCCTAATAATTTACTCACCCCAATGCCATCCAAGATATCAATGTCTTTCTTTCCTCAGTGGAAGAGAAATTAAGTTTTTTGAGGAAAACATTTCTGGATTTTTCTTCGAATAATGGACTTCAATGACAACCAGCGTTTTGAAGTCCAAATCAATGCAGTTTCAAAGATCTTTGAAGTGCTTGAAACGGCTGTGCATGAGCGCAGCTGAGGAGGAGAGTCTTATCTCGCGAAACGATAGGTCATTTTCAAAAATAATAATATATATATATATACTTTTTAACTACAATTGTTCGGATTGAGCTGATCTGCAACGCTCTGGGAACTACGTCATCACGTTGAAAGGTCAGGCTCGATGTCGATGTCGATGTCACCGGCAGAAGTACCGCCTCACTCGACCGTGCGAAGGAGGATAGTTCAAATTGTATTGGTCGCTTTGTAAACAGTAGGGCGGTACATCCGCCGGCGCCCGCGGAAGACTTGGAGACCCAAGTTTGGTTTGAAGAAAAAAGACATATCAAGCACAATGTTCTCTCACCATTCCTGATGTCTAACACACACTCACAGTGTTCGGCTGGTTTTGTGTCGGTCAGAGCATAAACTAAAGCTGATTCTCTCCGTGTGTTTCCCGTCGTCTCCGGTCGTGTTCATATGTAAATTGCACAAGTTTATTTTGTCCATTTGATTAAAAGATCTGAAAAATCACATACATTTATTCGCCCATAGACTCTACCCTCAAAGAAATCAGGACAGAAGTGGTTGAAAGTGGACAAAAGAGACGTATTAAAACACCAGGTGTAAACAGGAATGTGTCTCCCTCGTCGGCTTCTGATCCGATCGACCAAAACACTCTTAATAGCAGGAGTGAACAGGACCTGAGAGACTTGTCTTCTCTCTAACTGTACGTACACAACGCCGCCACAAAGAAGCACATCGGTCACAATTGGTCACATCGGTGTTACCGTGAGCAAATGAATTGCATTCCCGCTTAAAACGATTTTGGGTTCATGACACCCTCCAGGACCGTTATATATATATGCAAACAACGTCATATCATAAATGACATAAAACCCAGCAACGGTGATGATTAGCTTCTCCTCCATTTTCTCGGAAATAATGTTTTTGGTAGGAACGAAAGTTTACATCGTATGTTTCTCCGGAATCAGCCATTGTGAAGGACGTCTTTATTCTGATTGGTTGCTGCCGTTTTGCCGCTGCTTGCCGGTGAACCGCGTTACAGCTATTTACCATAAAGTTGGGTTATGCCGCGTTCCAGGCAACCTGTAACCCGTGTTTTTCCAACCTTATACCCGTGAAAGTGCACTGGAACGGCAGTCAAACCCGTGACTTCACACCCGTGAACTCGTACTAGATTGATGTACTCCCAGTTACGAGCTCTGACGTCACATAGCCCGCGAAACCATACAAAACAACAATGGCAGCCCCCCTCCCCCCACACAGTAAGAATACACTTTAGGACAATATAACGTTTCAGTCAAATGAATAATAATGATAATCATACACACACGATTATGTATTACAATTTTATGTGTCTCTGAAACAATAAGTATATTGCGCTCAGGTAGTTTGGCATGACTGGCCGGGAACGCTACAGAGTCGTGAGTCGTGGTTTGAAGTCGTGATTTACGTGCTCAAAAACCTGCCTGGAACGCAGCATTACTTTAAACTTTCTGATTGATGCTCAAAACTCAAAACTGCTCAAGTTTACATTGTATGTTTCTCCGAAATCAGCCAGCACGAAGGACGTCTATATTCCGATTGGTTGCTGCTGTTTTGCCGCTGCTTGCCACTGAACCGCGTCACAGCTCATTACCATAAAGTTGGGTTACTTTCTGATTGATGCTCAAAACACCCAAAATGCGACGCCAATGGATTTGATGCTCCTTGCAGCTGAGAGAAGCCAGCTTCCATTAAAAATGAATGACTTCTGGTAGCTTTGGAAGCTCAAGTCGGCGGCGGTGTGTACGTACAGTTAGGGTTCACAGTTTGGTTCAGTTAATACGAACTCTGGTGCGATTGCTCTGTTAGTGCAGTTCATTTGAATAAGCGTGAACGCTGGCCATCTGAACCCTGGTGCCACCAAACAAGAGGACCGAGACGCTGAAAAGATGAGACTCGATCCACATACAAACAAACTCTGGTGCGGTTTGGTCCACAACACGGACCAAAGACATGTAAACGAACCAAAAACAGGACATGATGTCACAAGATGCGACCCTAAAATGCTCCAGCATTCCTGTTTTTTCTCACTATAGTCGTATTGTGTTTCCCTTCACAGTTCAGTACAGGATCAGAACCGCGTCTCCTCACAGCAGATCTTCATTTGTGTGACGGAGGGATTCCTGATGCTGTTTTATCTCATTTACACGTTTTATAAGCTCTTCTCGAGTTCTCAGCGGGTCAAAATACCATCATATGCATCTACACACATACAACGAGCACATTTATCCCAGAACACATCATTGTTTTGATGTTCGATAAGTTCCGTCACAAAATATACATTCTAAGCAGACCAATCAGGTTGTGAACATATCCTTATGCCTTAAGTTTCTGTGATAAAAATGCCAATGTGAAGATTAAGCGAACCGAACTACAAGTGTGAATACACCCTAAATTTGTGAAATCTCTGAATAAGTCTCAGTGAGTTGAGAATCTACCTTGATCATGTTCAGATCCCACACAGACACTCCAGAAACTGCTGGATGTGGCATCAAAGCCCAATCCTACAACACACTCTCACACAAACGTGCTCTTTTTTTCTTCCACAGGGTGAGAAATTTGGCCCGTTTGCAGGTGAAAAGCGTGTGCTGAGTGACTTGGATGAAAGCATGGATCCACGACTGATGTGGGAGGTGGGTGACTAGACTCAACAATGATCCCATCGCTTTACCCACAATACATTTGCTATGTGTCTCCATAAAGCTTTTTGTTTTTGTGTCACTTGGGAGCACTTCAAAGGCAACTCATATGTGATAAAACTTCTTTACAATGCTAGATGCTAGTTTAGTTCTTTGCTATTTTATGACTGTACAACATTTATGTTTTTCTGAAGAGACTGTGAGTGTTTGCGCTTACAAAACTCACGCCGACTATGCTAGGCTGTTGGGAGTGGTTGTTCAGAGGGAGATATTCAATTGCTAAGGTGTCTTAACTGGTTTTAAATGTGTTGATGTATGGTTTCTAGGTTGTAGCTAGTGTTCTAGCTACAATGTTGTAGCTGTAATTTCCTTGGCCTTGTGAAAAAGAAGTGTGCTTAATGGTATTGAATGTGCACTTGCCATGCTTCAAGAAGAATTTTGATGTGTTAACTAACATACTGATGCACATTTAAGCAACTTGATTTATAACTGTAGTGTGTTATTCAATATTACATTTAAAGAGAATATATTTTAAATGTACTAAATTGCAACTTCATCATTAAAAATGTGTAATTACAAATATATTTTAAAACATGATATGCATGGTTTTAATATAAATTACATTAAAGTATATTTTAGTTTACCTTAAATGCTTGTCAGTACATGTATGCAACAATACAATTTAACCATATTTCAAAGACAACAGAAGAAATTAATGTTGTTTAAATGTCCATGTGCTGTTTTTAATATGCTTTAAGACAAACCGTGTGTAAATTCATAAGTCGACAGCATTGCTGAGTATTTTCTCCTTAAAACTGCAGTGAACCAAAGACAGTCTCAAAAACACGCTTTGAAATCGCTGGTGTTTCTGACGTCACAAACTACCTTGTAACCAATCAGATAGGGCTGCTCGATTATGGAAAAAATCATAATCATGATCATTTTGGTTAGTATTGAAATCACGATTATGTAACGATTATTTCACATGACTTTGGGAACGTGTTGCATTTATTAAAAATATTTATTTAAACAATTCTTAAAAAAATCAAAATTTGAACATTTATTGTACTTTAACTATTAAAATAAATAATATAGTAGATAATACTTCAATAAGTATTACTTTAGCATGTAGATTGTATGAGTAGCCTAAATTAATCCCCATAAAGCTTTCTCCAAGACGCGATTTCACCAACCGCGTGAGTGTTCAGCGGTGCCGCTTCTTCTCTCTCTCTGTCTCTCAAAATGTGTTGGACAAGTCAAGCGTCGAAACTACATTCTCGCGTTTAGGAGTCGGGACATGACGGAGGTCTCACTTGCACAATCGGGCCAGCATTGTATCATTACTAAAGTTGATCATTTTCACTTCTTTTTAAGTCTTATCAGTTTAAACATTCAAGCTGAGAGAGTTTATGGCTTCGGGAGGGGCGGATGTGCGTGTGTCAGAACACAAGACAAAATAAGAGGGTTCTTGCTGAACAGAACATGGCAAATTAATCGTTTTTACTCGATTGTACTATTTTGGTGATCGTTGGGAGCCAAAATCGAAATCGAAATGGAAATTCAATTAATTGCACTGCCCTACAATGAATCAGATCAACGTATGATCTTCAACGAGTGGATCTCTGAGCTGGTGCGAGTGGAGGCGGGGCTCATTTGCATATTCATAGAACCGCGTATACTAAAGGAGGCAAGGGTGTGGAGTTACATTCAAGCTATTTTTTTCAAGGAAATAACGCTTAAATATGTAATTTGGGTGATCAAAGATGAGTTTTAAGGGATACAATTATTGACTACAGGGGGACTTTAAGTCCTACTTAAGTGGGTCAAAAAACACTCTAAATTCTCTCATTTGTTTTAAGTGAATGGGACTTTTTCACCCATTTTATTGTTCACCAAACAAAAACCACCTCTCATCAACATGTCACATGATTTGAGGTATTGATGCGAACAGTGCGAGATGCGTACACCAAAGTTTAATACTTTGGGTAGAGATTTATTCAAATCACTAAGTGGTGTTTGTCTTTGCAAACAGGGATCTTTGAGGTCGGACTGAATTTTAACCATCTTGGAGAAGTTGTTGCCCCTGTTGTTCAGACAGACGCATCATTGCTCGTCTCCAGGCAACGATTAATTGGACGAGACATGCCAGCATGAACTCAACTCACACTGACTCTCCCAGGCCAGACAGAACTACGGGAGCGAGACGCGTCTCCCAGTGCACGCCGTATCTAATATCCCATCAAATATCTGCTCTTGAAAGATTTGAGTTTATTTTCAGCTGCATTAAAAGTTTTAATTATAGTGCAGATCAGGTCGTGTTCAGCCACATTAGAGCTGTGATTTACTGATCTGCCTGCCCTGATGACACTTTTCTGCCTAAAGTATAGTGAGCCTAACTCTTAAATTACACACTTGTGCATATAATTATTATGATATATCATGTTAGTGTGCAATCTTTCATTGTGCCGCTCTTTCATGCTGCTCGTGTGTTATGATGCAGGCAATTTCAGGGAATTTACCTTTCAAGATTAGTCAGAATAAGTCACTATTAGCCGGCATTTAACTAAGTTAAGACCGAGAAATGGCTCAAAATAATAATTTGTATCCATAAACAGTGAAATATAGGTATTCGTCAGATTTGGGCAAAGAGCATGTCAGTGGGAAGTGAGCAATGTTCCAGATATACTGTATATAAGACCCCATTTGATGTTTAGACACGGCCGGTGTACTTGCAATGATGAAAAGATGTTTTGTTTGAGGATATGTATGATCACACTGGGCACATGACAGCTGGGTTGTTCCTACAGATGTTGAAAGTACTTGTGTACACCGCAGCAACAGATACTCTAAATCAAAAACTGTTAAAGGTGCAATGTGTAATATTTCTGAGGATCTATTGACAGAAATGCAATATAAGATCCATAACTATGTTTTCAGCGGTGTATAAATTAGGGCTGCAACAACGAATCGATTAAATCGATTAAAATCGATTATTAAAATAGTTGGCAACGAATTTCATTATCGATTCGTTGTGTCGCGTGACTATCAATAAGACGCGGAGATGTTTGAGTATAAAAAAATGTGTTCAGCGCGGAGCAGAGCTATGAGGCGCCGGACTGGACGCTGCGTGCGAGAGAGACCGGGTGTGTCAGCGCGCGAGCAACAGTGTGCGAAAGATACCGAGTGTGTCTGCGCGCGAGAGATACCGAGTGTGTCAGCGCGCGAGCGACAGTGTGCAAAAGATACCGAGTGTGTTTGCGCGCGAGAGAGACCGAGTGTGTCAGCGCGCGAGCAACAGTGTGCAAAAGATACCGAGTGTGTCTGCGCGCGAGAGAGACCGAGTGTGTCCGAGCATTAGTAAATTGGTACATAGGAATGTAATTATTAAGAGGCATGGAAGTTCGATAAATGGACAACAATAAATAAAACCAATTAAATTTTTACCACTGAATTAGCAGACTGTGATATCAATCAGATAGACAGAAGATGAAAACACTTTCTTGTCTGTCCCAAGTACCACTACAAGAGGAATATTTTTTCCACAATTTGCAGCACTGAATTTTTCATTCTAAATGACTCCGAGAAACTTCACTATATGCTCCGAATGGATGAGCTGCAAAATAGGCCTTACACACCATATGAGGTAGTCAATCCATTGTATATATTTTATATACATTGTATTTATAATTAATATTAGGATAGACTAGAGATATTATCTTCTGTTGTAATTATTATTGTTGCTATTATTATTACCTATTATCCGACTGCACGAGACTTGTCTTTTGTGTGCATGTGCTTGTCAAATAATGTCAAACATTTTGTTAGATTACAACATATTTGACAAAAAACAAAACAACACACAAGTTTGTGAGTGTGTGCGTCTGTGAGTGTGAGTTTGTGAGTGTGTGCGTCTGTGAGTGTTTGTGAGTGTGTGCATCTGTGAGTGTGAGAGTCTGTGAGTGTGAGAGTTTGTGAGTGTGTGCATCTGTGAGTGTGTGCGTCTGTAAGTGTGAGAGTTTGTGAGTGTGTGCATCTGTGAGTGTGAGAGTCTGTGAGTGTGAGAGTCTGTGAGTGTGAGAGTCTGTGAGTGTGAGAGTTTGTGAGTGTGTGCGTCTGTGAGTGTGTGCGTCTGTGAGTGTGAGAGTTTGTGAGTGTGTGCATCTGTGAGTGTGAGAGTCTGTGAGTGTGAGAGTTTGTGAGTGTGTGCGTCTGTGAGTGTGTGCGTCTGTGAGTGTGAGAGTTTGTGAGTGTGTGCATCTGTGAGTGTGAGAGTCTGTGAGTGTGAGCGTCTGTGAGTGTGCGTTTGTGAGTGTGTGCATCTGTGAGTGTGAGTTTGTGAGTGTGTGCGTCTGTGAGTGTGCGTTTGTGAGTGTGTGCGTCTGTGAGTGTGAGTTTGTGAGTGTGTGCGTCTGTGAGTGTGAGAGTTTGTGAGTGTGTGCATCTGTGAGTGTGAGAGTCTGTGAGTGTGAGAGTTTGTGAGTGTGTGTGTCTGTGAGTGTGAGAGTCTGTGAGTGTGAGAGTTTGTGAGTGTGTGCATCTGTGAGTGTGCGCGTCTGTAAGTGTGAGAGTTTGTGAGTGTGTGCATCTGTGAGTGTGAGAGTCTGTGAGTGTGAGAGTCTGTGAGTGTGAGAGTCTGTGAGTGTGAGAGTTTGTGAGTGTGTGCATCTGTGAGTGTGTGCGTCTGTGAGTGTGAGAGTTTGTGAGTGTGTGCATCTGTGAGTGTGAGAGTCTGTGAGTGTGAGAGTTTGTGAGTGTGTGCGTCTGTGAGTGTGTGCGTCTGTGAGTGTGAGAGTTTGTGAGTGTGTGCATCTGTGAGTGTGAGAGTCTGTGAGTGTGAGAGTTTGTGAGTGTGTGCATCTGTGAGTGTGTGCGTCTGTAAGTGTGAGAGTTTGTGAGTGTGTGCATCTGTGAGTGTGAGAGTCTGTGAGTGTGAGAGTCTGTGAGTGTGAGAGTCTGTGAGTGTGAGAGTCTGTGAGTGTGAGAGTCTGTGAGTGTGAGCATCTGTGAGTGTGTGCATCTGTGAGTGTGTGCGTCTGTGAGTGTGAGAGTTTGTGAGTGTGTGCATCTGTGAGTGTGAGAGTCTGTGAGTGTGAGAGTTTGTGAGTGTGTGCGTCTGTGAGTGTGTGCGTCTGTGAGTGTGAGAGTTTGTGAGTGTGTGCATCTGTGAGTGTGAGAGTCTGTGAGTGTGAGAGTCTGTGAGTGTGAGAGTTTGTGAGTGTGTGCATCTGTGAGTGTGAGTTTGTGAGTGTGTGCGTCTGTGAGTGTGCGTCTGTGAGTGTGTGCGTCTGTGAGTGTGTGCGTCTGTGAGTGTGAGAGTTTGTGAGTGTGTGCATCTGTGAGTGTGAGAGTCTGTGAGTGTGAGAGTTTGAGTGTGTGCGTCTGTGAGTGTGAGTTTGTGAGTGTGTGCGTCTGTGAGTGTTAGAGTTTGTGAGTGTGTGTGTCTGTGAGTGTGAGAGTCTGTGAGTGTGAGAGTCTGTGAGTGTGTGCGTCTGTGAGTGTGAGAGTCTGTGAGTGTGAGAGTCTGTGAGTGTGAGAGTCTGTGAGTGTGAGAGTCTGTGAGTGTGTGCGTCTGTGAGTGTGTGCGTCTGTGAGTGTGAGAGTCTGTGAGTGTGAGAGTTTGAGTGTGTGCGTCTGTGAGTGTGTGCGTCTGTGAGTGTGTGAGTGTGTGAGTCTGTGAGTGTGTGCGTCTGTGAGTGTGAGAGTCTGTGAGTGTGAGAGTCTGTGAGTGTGTGCGTCTGTGAGTGTGAGAGTTTGTGAGTGTGTGCATCTGTGAGTGTGTGCGTCTGTGAGTGTGAGAGTTTGAGTGTGTGCGTCTGTGAGTGTGAGTTTGTGTGTCTGTGAGTGTGAGAGTCTGTGAGTGTGAGAGTCTGTGAGTGTGAGAGTCTGTGAGTGTGTGCGTCTGTGAGTGTGAGAGTCTGTGAGTGTGAGAGTTTGAGTGTGTGCGTCTGTGAGTGTGTGCGTCTGTGTGTGTGAGAGTCTGTGAGTGTGTGCGTCTGTGAGTGTGAGAGTCTGTGAGTGTGAGAGTTTGAGTGTGTGCGTCTGTGAGTGTGCGTCTGTGAGTGTGAGTTTGTGAGTGTGTGCGTCTGTGAGTGTGTGCGTCTGTGAGTGTTAGAGTTTGTGAGTGTGTGTGTCTGTGAGTGTGAGAGTCTGTGAGTGTGAGTCTGTGAGTGTGAGAGTTTGTGAATGTGTGCGTCTGTGAGTGTGAGAGTTTGTGATTGTGTGCGTCTGTGAATGTGAGACTTTGTGAGTGTGTGCGTCTGTGAGTGTGAGACTTTGTGAGTGTGTGCGTCTGTGAGTGTGAGACTTTGTGAGTGTGTGCGTCTGTGAGTGTGTGCATCTGTGAGTGTGAGACTTTGTGAGTGTGTGCGTCTGTGAGTGTGTGCATCTGTGAGTGTGAGACTTTGTGAGTGTGTGCGTCTGTGAGTGTGTGCATCTGTGAGTGTGAGACTTTGTGAGTGTGTGCGTCTGTGAGTGTGTGCATCTGTGAGTGTGAGACTTTGTGAGTGTGTGCGTCTGTGAGTGTAGTGTAGAGAGCAAGTTCTGACGTTCAAACAAATCATTTTAAAATCAAATTATTTATTGTTCTAACAGCTCAGGTCCCTTTTTACAAAAATATACATCTTTTTGTTCACTATTTTAAAAAAGCCTATATATTTGGCAGATGTAAAGCATACATGTGTATGTTTTTTGTATTAGTCCATTTTTTTTATTATTATTATTACTTTAACAGCTCAGGGATGTTCAAGGAGTGACCTGTTTGTGCACTTTCGCACTGTGAATTTGCACTGTCAGTTCTGTTTTTGAATAAAGGGTTGGAAATTAATGCTTTTTTTCCTTCTGTTTTTTTAATCCGATTAATCGATTAATCGAAAAAATAATCGACAGATTAATCGATTATTAAAATAATCGTTAGTTGCAGCCCTAGTATAAATACCTTGCATAATGAACCGTTATGTTTTTATTACCTTAGAATGAGACATCTCCATAACCATCGGCTCCCCCTTCTATGGAGGTCGAAATGTTGTTTATCCATTTGTTGACATATTGGATGTTTCTATGGTGGCCCTAAATGGACAAACACGTTTTATGCAAGGAAGCAAGCTTAGTTCAGCGAATAAAACACTGACACAATGATGAACAAGTAACAATAATATTCGCAATAACATATAGTTTTACTGAATAATTAAGTAATCACAATTTCTTAATTTATCCTTGTAAAGAAACCTCATTGCTGAACTGGCTACTCTCTGCTGTCTCAGACGATGACATTTTCCTGTCGGCCACCGTAACTTTTGTTGGTTGCACTTCATAACCTCACCACTAGAAGCCGCTAAAAATCACACACTGCACCTTAAGTAATTTTTTTTTTTTAGTAAAAAAAGTGCTTTATAACTGCTGTGTAAGGTACGTTGAAATACATTGTCACTGGATAGACTTGTGGGCCTGGTTGTATCAACAAAGATTGTGATTATATTTGCATAATAAGTAGGAATTTAGGCTAATATAAAAATTCTGGCCGATATTGCTATTTTTCATGTTATGGGTGATAAATGGCAGATTAAAATGTATACTAGTTTAAATAAATAAAAACTAAAAACGCTAAACAATAAAATCAAAGTATCATCATGACATTATTATGCCAGCATAGCACTGTCTGTATCTGATTGATTAGCTGGCCCAGTTTGTTGTGATTGGTCTACCGCTTATGTGTGTCGGAAATGTTGCACGCTTTACCATAATATGTTTTCAGCTCCCGAGACTTAGCCTGATAAGCAATTGTAAACAGTATTGTATATGCCGTCAGTATTGAAAGCCTTTGAAGCGTCTGATCAAAATCACTTGCCCAACAGTTTTTTTTTTGGGCGTACCAAGAAAGCCAGTAGGCGGGGTTATGCAAATGTTACATGGTGAAGTAGCTACGTCACAGAAATAATGGAAGAACTACAAACATGGCGTTTCAT
This sequence comes from Siphateles boraxobius, assembly GCF_051911475.1. Taxonomy (NCBI): domain Eukaryota; kingdom Metazoa; phylum Chordata; class Actinopteri; order Cypriniformes; family Leuciscidae; genus Siphateles; species Siphateles boraxobius. Next base: position 1,194,801 of record NW_027509224.1, read on the forward strand.
TTTTTTTCTGTTGGAGAGGTTGAAATTCCTTTGGTGTGGCCTAAAAAAATGATCTAATTTTGTGAGTTAACCTGTGTATAACCTTTGAATCTGTGTGCTTCTGTAGGTTCGAGGGAATAAAGGTGACGTGCTGTATATCCTGGACGCTAGTAGCCCTCGTCATGCTAACTGGCTTCGCTTCGTTCATCAAGCCCCTTCACAGGAGCAGAAGAACCTGGCCGCCATTCAGGTATGACAAAATGCCACAGGCTGATAACCACAGACTCTCTCTCAAATACACACGGTTGCTGTGTACTTTATTTGAGGTAGGAAAACTCTACATAGACAAACAGTTTGTGCATCAAAGTATGCCAGTGTAACTAAGGCTTGACTCATAAATCATTTTAATATAGCTGGACTCCACCTCTAAAGGTGCAGTCACATATACCATTGTTCGGCAAAATGTAATCACTTCAATAGGAATCCACACTGGGTATTTCGTTTGAGAGCAAAAGATTTCCCCACAAAGAATTTGTGATTATGATTTTCACGTGAGGACGAAAGATTTCCCCATGCATTGTGAATTTTGCGTGAGGAAAGTTCCCTTTCTAGGGAACTCCACGTTGCATCCAGTGACGCCGCTATGGCGTACCGTGGAAGCCGTTAGCTTCTGTGTCTTCAGCAAGCGCTCTTTGTATACTGTCTGTCTTATGTTTGTTTGTCCCGTAAGGCTATACTGATCTATTTTAGCTTTATAAAATGGTAAATAAGCAATTCAGATCTCTGTGTGAGCTGCCTGGGAGCACTGTCATCTCTCGAGGGGGCGCTGGCTGTGCTCACTGTGATCGGCTCCGCTCTTTGATGAGAGCGGTCAGGCTCACGCATTGTGGGGGTCGCAGATGGGACGGGTTTCTCAGCTCTCACCTGCGGGCTCCAGTGCTTTCACTCGGGATCCGGAAGCCCGCTCAGTACCCCTTTTCCACCAAAAAAGAACTGGTTCGGAACTGGCGCTGGTTCAAAGTTGGTTCGGCGTTGGTTCAACTTGCGAACCTTCTCAAAACCTGTTTGTTTTTCCACTGACTAGAGCGCCCAGCGAACGACGTCGTTACGTCACTGTGTACGTCGCTATACGTCTTAGCTAGAAACGCTTGCAAGTACAACATTACTTTGGGTTTATCTCTAACTCGTGTACCAAGAAGGCTTTAAAAACAATTGAAATATGTAAGTCTTTTAATCTTTTCCTTTGATATGTAATCTTTTCTGATTAGTCATGTACCCCTTACTTGTGTCTTTTTTCCGTTTATTTGTTCTATATTGTGACTGTTTTCTTCATTGCTTACATAATGTTTTCAATAAAGAAAAATAGAAACGCTTGCGCCAACTTCAAGCATAACAATTACAATGGCGGACTACATCGTGTTTCTGCAAATGTTTCTCCTGGCTTTGCGATCCTATATTGTGGTCAGAAAAGATGTTTAGAACACATCTAAACCCGCCCCCAGTCCCCGACGTAAGCATGAGTGGTAAAAGAACGGTTCTAGTCCAGCAAAGAGTTGGTGCAGCTTTGGAACCAGTTTTCCTGGTCGAGAACTGGTTCTTTGGCTGTCGAAACACAAAGAACTGGTTCGCGAGTAGGCACCGGCTCCGAACCGGCTCTCAAAATGCTTTGGTGGAAAAGGGGTATGTAGGGTTGGGTATCGAGAACCGGTTCCATTTTAGAACCGGTAACACATTTCCAAAAACCGGGGACAAGACGCACGCATTTCGATTCCGCTTATCGAGTCCTGACTTTGGGGCCGTTCACATATCTCGTTTTTTGCGGGTGCAAATTCGTTATTTCAAATGTAGACGCCCGGCAAGCGCGCTCATAATGGAAGTGATGCGGTCGCGACGTGCATGCGGTGCAACGTGCTGGTTTTTCAGGCGGGCATACATCTCAACTTTTCAGAATACCGCAGGTCATGTGACAAAAACCAACTGACCTTTCGTAACAGCATCGAAAGCTCGGCTGAACAGCTGATCGTAGCTGTACAGAGCGGGTTTTTATTTCTCATCTCCATGAATATATCTAGTAGTAAAGCTAATGCAAGGGCTAGTATCAATGATTTCTTTGGTGATACTTTCTCGTCATCATTCCTCGTCCATGGTTGGATGGCAACGACAGACGTTACGGGAGCGCAAGCGCTTTGGAAAGAAGGAGAAAGTGGCGCGACCGCGCTTTCCATGCGTTTTTAGACGCGGTATGTTAATGACCCCTAATTATGGATAAACTGAGAATCTATTTGGTTAAAATCGTTTTTGTTTTGAATAACATGTCTATTTAAAAAAAAAATAATAATAATTTGAATCATTAATTCAAACATGTTTAAAACTAATTAATTCAGTGTCTCATTCATAAATACCTGTTTAATTAATGGATGATTCACGTTTTTAATGAATCTCTCTAGTCTTCTTGAATAAATTATTCAATGGAAAAAATATGAACAGTCGATTTTTGCCACCTACTGGAGTAATAATCTAATCAACACAATCTTTATTTGAAGAGACTCCTTTAACTTTAGACATTTTATTGGTTTTTGCTTAAATTCTTCAAGTATTTTCCCTTTTTTTTCTCTCCAAAAAATATTAGAATCGGAAACATGAATCGATAAGAACCGGATTGGATAAGCAGAATCAGAATCGGATTTGCTAAAATTGAAACGATACCCAACCCTACCGCTCTGTGGCTTCTTCTGCCCTGAGTGAAGGCGCTGTATGTTGGCTTTGGATATTGTCAGCATCAAGGGAAAGGATTTCCAGGATTTGAGGAGCTGGTGGAGATAGTGACATGTGCCATGGCCAAATTGCAAATCGACGGGCTGGCCGAGAAGCAGGAAGGGAGTAAGACGAGTGCCTCCTGCCCAGTAAAGCACAACCTCTGTGTCTGGGCCTGACACTGAGGTGTCGAGGTCCTGGAATAAACCATTCTCGGCTCATATCTCCAGCCCCACAATTCTATTCTTCGGTCGTGGGGATGAGGGAGCGCAGGGATGGGACGATGCCCAGGGTTGAAGAGACGCTGGCTAGCTATCTCTCCCCTGTAGCTGCATTGATCTAGCCTGGTCCCCCCAGACTCTCGTACATTTCATTTGTACATAGAGTCTGGCACCGCTCCATTGACAAGCGTTAACTTCCTTGTAGGCGGGTACTCTATTGAAGTCTAAAACTGTTGGATCTGCCCCGAGTCACTCTGGATCTGCCATAACCAATCGCTAACGTTTGGTCGTGACGTATGTCATGCGCATACAACATCATTGTCACCAACAAAACTAAGCAAAGATTGTTCTTGCTCCGGCTTTAACTTTTTGATATTCGGCAGCGTTGCCACAACGGACCGAATGGCTTCGCTCGCATCTTTCTCCGCTGCCATTACTGAACTACAACTCAAAATAACACACAACATCAACGTCATCGTTCTCAGCCACTCCCACTGTTTGCTGATTGGCCCGGTAAAAAATTTATCGTGGAAAACCAAAGACTACAGCACAATCACAGACCTAGTACTGAAGGGAAATGAAAATTGAGCGGAAGTAGGTAGGAGGGCGGAGCCAGGCTAGCATTGACCCTCATGGCCCCGACCTTGCTGACTTCTTGCATGAAGAACACCGTTATCTTTGGTGGGCAAGGCTGAAATGGCAGTGGGTCATGAGTTCTTCAGGCACACCAGGCTGACCTTCTGAGGACCTGGATGAATGTGAGGGGGTTAAAGAACTTCGTCGGGCCCCAGACCTGTCTCTTCGGGCCACCAAAGAGTCGGTTGAACCTCTCTGGCGTTAAGGAGAAAGATAAATCATTCCTGCTGGACGGCCCATTACTATTAATTATATTAATGCAGAGATTATATTAATGTTATATTACTATTAATTATATTAATGCAGAGATTATATAGCTGTCTCTTCCTGAGCTTTCGGGTATGCTTTATAGCTTCGAAGTACGCCGTCACACGGTGATGTAGCACCAATCAGAATTGGAATAGATGCACATGTGCTTCAGACGCAGTCATGGCGAGGTGTTACCCATAGCGGCATCATTGGACACAGCGTCTCGTTCCCTTCTCGGGATCCATGGTTACAGTTACAGTCATAAAATGCAGATTTCTATTATTATTAATTTTTTTGCAAGGATGATAGATTCCTGCAGATTTTGCAACGATTTCAAGTTTGTCACATGATTTTGCCGCTTTGATTAGAACAATTTGATTGAAAAATTTTTTTTCTGTATTTTTGTTATTAATTTGTCATTTCTCTCACTTTAGAGGGATTTTTTTTCCACTATGTTTTCCTTTTTAGTGAGGAACACATGCGATGCAGCCTTAACATTTTATAATTTAACATATCTGCTTGCCTTTTGCAACTGCTTTCGCATAAGGAGCGCACCTGTGATTCCTTAAAATGCTGTCTACGTAGGACACTCATTAGGTTTTTGGACCAGAGGCACATAGTGTGTGACAGCAGCTTTGCATAAGGCTTTGAAACAGATGCAGACAGCGGAGGGAATGAGATGGAGTGAGTCGTTTGTTATGTCTAGTGGTAGTGATGTGCGTTCACAGTGCCAGAGATCTGAAAACACCAAAGAGTGCGGAGATAAGAGAAGTGCAATGAGCCTTAGATGAATTACTCATATACACACACACACACACACACACACACACACACACACACACACACACACACACACACGCGCAAAGACATGTGGGCGTACACATGTAGGCATAAACATTTGAGGTGACATGAGTTGGATACGGCAGTTGAGTATCTATCAATAGTGCAGTGACTTGGCAATCTGCCGTGACCCAATCACAGTCGAATGTGGAAATGTGCGAAATGATTCTGCATGTTAGACGTGTTCCTAGGGTTGTATGATAATGGTTACACTGATAATTACTGTATTCTGATATTATAATCATGAATAACAATCATGATTGCTGTTAAATTATTATGACGTCATCTGAAACGAGTTGTTTTGGCCGCTTGGAAGTTAAAAGCTGTTTTTGACTACTTGGTACTTTTAAAGCAAAGTATTTATAATGACCCATAAAGAATTTACTTCCAATATCTTTTATTAATAAAACAAATGGAAGTGATTTGGCAAGTCAACTGTAAGGTTACATTTGGCAGCATATGTCCCAACATTGCAAAGAACCAACAGGAAAAGAAACGTGTGCCTAATCTAGCAGCATCTTTTAGTCAATGAATACAAACTTCAGCATATTCTGAATCTCTAACATCAAATAATAGACTTCTAACCAACATCCTCCTGTTATGTGCAATGAGCAATATAATCCTTCAGACAAAAAATAAATAAACATTTCACTGTAGCAAAATCACAAACAGCTTTCCTACAAAAATAAAGAATTATGTACCAGCAGCTCTCATACAAAAATAATGCTTGTGGACTTAATAATTAGTAACAGACAAAGCTGCTCTTATACACAAATACATAATAAAGAGTCTAAGACGTATGACTTTAAATTGTTGCTGTATACCACAATCAAAAACAGCTTATACAAAAAAAGGGAATGAACATCTGCAGAGAGCACAGTCAAAATGTAACTTTTTGTGACTGGCATTGCACTGATACACACTGCCTGTGGAGGGCAGTACAGTAAACCTACGTATAACGTAACGTTTAACAGAACGGTTTACAGCATATTGATGTGAAAACTAAACAAAACAGAAAGCAGCTTTCATAAAAAAAATAGAAAAAAGGCCACAATGAAATTATGCAAATTTTCCTTATGTTAGCTTTTAACAAAGAGTGTGTCGTTCGGATTTCGCGTTCAGCCATCATGCGTCTCTGTTATGCTCACGCCACAGACTGTCCAGCGCTGCACGCCCGCGCTTCAGAGTTACGCCTTTTGCGTTCCGTTTTTAGAAAATCGATTTGTGAATCGATTCAGAATCGTCCACGTCCGCATCGTGATGCATCTAAGAATCACATTTTTCCCACCCATACTGTACGTGGGTTGTGCCTCGGCACGGCACTGCGCAATGAATGTTTTGAGGAGAATGTGCGGCTGTCAGTCGCCGCCGGTGTGGATACTGCCATTCACAATCACGGATTATACTTTTTGGAAGTTTGACCAACATAAGAATTTTCACCGGAAAATGTCATTTAAGTAACATCCACTTTTCTTCTGACCAACTAAGCGAGAAAAAGCATTAAATCGCGCTGATTAAATCTAACGATCGCTTATAATATCACGTCACACCGTGCAATTTATACTTTGTTCTCAAATTGTTAATGTTAACAACATTAGCATTGCGTGACTACATTTAATTTCCTTACGATATTTATCCTTGTTTTCGCATGGGCCGGTTACAGTCTCTTTTTCTGTAGCCACTCTGAAGTCTTTTGTATTTTACAACGGGTGAGTCTACAGCTGTCACTGGTGATTGTCGTTTGAACCTTTCTGGATCCACCATCAAATGAATAAGTTTAATTATATCAAGTGCTGTGAGAAAAGGCTATAAATCTCCACCTCCAACATCCTCACACTCATAGTCTACTAGCCGAGACTCTTCTGTATGTGTACAGATGTGACGTAATGACACAAAGTCATGCTCAAATTTCCCGTGGAAATCCACCAGTACCACTGGAGTTAAAATCATTATTACAAGCTTACCGTTTTGAATCGAGCTAAGGCAAGCAGATAGTGTTGAACACTGGCTGGTTATGTACTTGCTCAACATTTATTTTGGATCATTTTTAACCCAAAAAAGTTACAGACTGGAGCTTTAACTATATTATTAATCATTTTAATTAAATTTTACATTAACATTTTTTTATCATGATTTATTTATTTATTTATTTTTTGCATAGATGGATGAAGAATCATTTGCGAAAGCATGACAGTATTTGTGAATTTTTTTTGCCAGTTGTGGTCTCTGGTGAGTTTGAGACGTTGACGATCTGATGGCCATTACAACCAAATCAAGAGAACTGAGTCTGCGTTTCCTCACACATGACACTTCTCTCAGCATCTCCCTGTGGATAAATCTCTGGCTCCGTTTTTAACATAATGTACAGCAACTATGCTTATTTCTGCATGACCTTTGAGGAAATGAAGGTCTGATAAAGCCATTAAACAGAGGTTGAAGTGTTTGCCCTTTGACCTTAATCAGGATGCACTGTTGATCTTACGCTTCCCCTCGTGTGAGTGTTTGATTGGTCCTCCCAGCGGTTCTCTGTTATGTTGTCTGTTCAGTGTCAGACGACACCTGGATCTTTGCTTTTCAACGTCTAATTCAGTTTATTCCCTTTGTAATAAGACACATTTGATAGATTTACACAATTGGTGCTAGTTGTGTTTTTTGAAATTGAACCAGACAAAACTTTGCTGACTGCTTTAACTCAAGTTAATAAAGTGTAGGCGTTCACTCACACGGGTTTCCGATGGTCATGGAAAACATGGAAAAAAACGGTGATTTCAGAAGCCTGGAAATTAATACAACAATGTTAAAAGTTATGGAAAAGTCATAATTTCTGAGCACACAGGGACCAGAAAGCCGAATCCTTTGGCGTTTATAACTTATGACTGGAGATATTTAATGGGGTCATGTAAATCTAACTTCAAGGATTGACGCCTACAAATGGAAAGTCTTTTTTTTCAGTGTTTCAGTAAAAAAATAAAACAATATCCAGTAATTATCAACAATGTAAAAATTCAAAAGTTATGTTAAAGAATCTGATATAGAAATTTGTAATACCAGGAGCTGATTTTTGTTTGTTAGGTCATTCCTACAGTTTGGTGGATTTTGGACTGACCAGGTTTGTTGAAAACATTTTTAAAACTCAATTATTTTTTAGTCTAGTCAGAGAGAGAAAATGTCTGTCTATCATAAAAAAAAACATACCAGTCAAGCTCAGGCTAGTATAAGCTAATAATCCTGGCCGAATATTTCAAATTTCACATTCTATGGCATTTGTCCACACTGTTACATGACATATTTACAATGCAACATGGAACAGTGAGGACGTTTTAAAGGGGTGATAAAACACATTTTTTCGAAGGCTTGATTGTGTTTGTGGGGTGAACTGTAACATGTGTTCATGCTTCGTTTTTAAAAAATTGCATTATTTTTCAATATTTTACCTTTATTCTACACTGCTCTGTAAAAACGTTCTGATGGTTTCCTGGTTCTATGAAGCCAGTCCCTCAAAACTACGCAATGGGCTCAGATTGGTTAGCTGGCCCAGTGTGTTGTGATTCGCTAACCAACTAGTGCACGTTTTCCGGAAACGTCACGCCCTGTACCTTTACCGGTAGTTTGTGCTTTGGTGTATTATAAACAATGGCGTCAATCGGACCCAGAGAATGTTAGTGAAGATGATCGAGCAGAACCTGTTCAAGAACGGCTGTTAAACGACGTTTCAGAAAGGTTTGCTTTTTGTTGATGTTTCTGTCTCATTTCTTTTTAGATACGCTGTAATTAAATTGTACTAATTATTATAGTATTACAAAAAATAAGCTTCATATTCATAAACAAGAATTTCATATAATCTTTCTAACAAATTATACTACAGTCCTCAGAGGGATTTGAGTAAAGACTGCGGATCTATAGTGATCGTTACTGACTGTATGGCACCGTTACTTTTGTTTTTTTAGAACGATTGTTTGACAAATATCTGTTGCCAGAACTATTAACCCAACACCGAACACTAAACATTAGCTTCACTAAAGTAGCCAAATCAAAAACACAGAACCATGTTTATCATGCCTGTAGATAAACAAGCATGTAGATAAACAATACATAAAAGCTCTAATCAAAGAATAATTTACAATAATTCCAAGTTCGCTGTTGAGATTAAAAATAAGTTTGTAACGTTAGGTGTTTGTTGGAAAACATTAAGTATGAATGAGCATTTAACAAACTGGTCTGCAGAGCCAAACAGCGTTGTCATTTGTTTACTTCCTTGCTACAGCGTACAATTAACAATACGAACTATTACAGGAAAACACATCGACGAAAAATAAATCATACTTACAGGTTGTGGCCCGTAAACAACAGCTTCTGTTCCTAAAGTTGGAACTGCTCCATCTTTCAGGACAAGCCGATGTGCGAATCCTGCATTGAGCTTGCGAAGATTGTGAAAGCTTTCCTCCGTAAAATGTGCAGCACAGAGAGTGAGATTTGGGTCATAACTATGAGGGACAGAGTTAAGAAAAATAAATTTTAACCACTGATCCCTAACTCCCGCGACCCTAGGAAGGCTGAACACAGTGGACCTGCAATCCGGATGAAAATAACAGCGTTCCACGGCATTGCGCAACAACACTCCAGCCTACTAACGTTATACCACAACAACTCTTCTCCAAAGACATAATGGCCTTGCCCTTATTTAGTATTCTCGGAGGAGGGGTTTAGTGGTGTTAGTGATGTCAGCAACCCTGGAGAAATGTCGTGTAGTCCCTACCGGCCGTTTGCTGAAGTCCTTAGAAATTGATTTCTTTGAAAGCAAATATCTCCCTTTGCTTTGAACTTTGAGCGTTGTAACTTTGCAGATCTAGTTAATGCTCAAGCAGCAACATTACACACTAGCTAAAGTTAGAAAAGTGAAATCGTGTTTTACCACCCCTTTAAGATGATGTCATAATAAGGCCAATAATAAACTATCTAGAAAGGGACAACAAGATTAACGGGAATAATTTAAGTAGATATTTAAAATCTGTTTTATAAAATAAACAATTTCATGTTCAGTATAAACGGACTCAACAGGGTGGACATGCTATGTTTTACACTATTAGATAAGTCACATAAAAATGAGGAGCAGAGATTTATGAGGAGAAAAGTGTATGACTAATACTTTGTTCTTGGAGTTGCTTTCCCTTTAAGGAAATGATGTCACTTGTTGGTAAGTCATGTGATTTAGGGAATATGCTTAAGATTTTAAAGGGCAATTGCCACCAATGTAACAGGGTTGACTGAAGTTTGAGGGAAAAAAGGTGAAAAGTTCAATCGCAATCAAAATAAATAGTATTTTATTTTAAAGAGAATAAGTTACTTTTAAGTGAAGTTGAAAAAAGATGATTGGGGACATGATTTGAATGATTTGAATGATTGGGGACAAAAAGATGATCGGAAAAGATGATTTGTCTGTCAAGTGCTTCAATTCTTAGGTACCAACCATTATGAATTTGTGTTAATTGGGGTACATCTATGCATGAAAAACCATTTGGCATGAAAGTTTATTAAAAAATGATGTCAAAAATTGTTTTATTGGGAGATAAAATGCTGATTTGCTGACCAAAAAATATTTCTGATTATTATCAATGTTGAAAATAGTTGTGCGGATTCATATTTTTGTGGAAACCGTGATACATTTTTATCAGGTTTCTTTGATGAATAGAAATATCAAAAGAAATTTTTTTGTCAAGTAGCTGACACCGTTTCTTTTAACAGGATGGAGAAAATATCTTCTATCTGGCTGTTGATGACATTGCGACAGATACAGAGCTTCTGATTGGTTACCTGGACAGTGACATGGAGGAGGAAGAGGAGGACCTGGAGGAAGATCAGGACATCAAAGAGGAAGAGGAGAACAAACACCTTAGCACAGAAACCGGTGTGTGTTTCGTGTGTCTGAAATGGATTTTAATATGGTCTTTAATAAAGGATCTAGTATAATAGTAATTTAATATCAGTTATTCTTGTTTACTTTAGATTTTTTTCAGCCAAGTATGATAAAGATGAAGTAGACTTTATTGAGTTAATCAAACTAGATATAATAAAGATATACTTTTTTTGGATGAATTTTTCTACTCTAGACTTTCTTAAATCAGACATTGAAACATTATTTGTAAGAAAAAAGGATAGATTTATTATATGAACAATGTGAAAAAAATGGGTTAAACTGAAAAAGGCTTAATATTGTGCTTAATCCAAGAATCCACTGCTTTCATTATGTTTTAAGATACATATGTTAGCATTATCTGCCATAGCAAAACCCACATCAGTCGAGCAGTAGTTCGTAGATCTGTGTGTGTGTGTGTGTGTGTGTGTGTGTGTGTGTGTGTGCAGAGCTGGTGATTAAGAATGAAGATTACCCATGTCTACTGTGTGAGAACAACTTCCCCAGTGAAGACATGTTAGCGGAGCATCTTCAGAGCTTTCATCAGAGAGGAAGTACAGAGGACAAAGAGTTTAAATGTCGCTCCTGCGGAAAAGAGTTTCCTGTCAAACAGGCCCTGCAGCGCCAGTCAGTACCACACACACACACACACACACACACACACACACACACACACACACACACACACACACACACACACACACACACACACACACACACACACACACACACACACACACACACTCACACTCACAGTATATACAGTGTCTCATGTGTGGTAATGCTGATATCCTGTTTATTGGTAGTGTTCTTCACTGTACAGAGAGCTCAGCTTCATCAGAAGACCCTTCAAAAGTTCATCAGTGTGTCCTGTGTCACAGCACTTTCTGTTCAGAGTCCAGGTACACGAATCTGGAGCCGTCTCACCGTACTGTACCGTATCAAACGTGTCCATTCTAATGCACAATGCTCACTTTTCACCATCCATATATTTTTGCATTGAATATTCTGTTTCACCTGGAATTACAGGAGCATTACAGTTGGTTGGAGACAGTGTTTTATGTTTATTTTGAACAAAAACTCTGTTTGTGTGTGCCAGTTTCGAGCAGCATAAAGAGGCGTGTAAAGGAGATGGTCGGTTCATCTGTAAGTCAGAGAGCTGTGGGAAAAGATTTAAAAGTAAAGACGCCCTGAAGAAACACAAAGGCAACGTCCATACAGGTTGGTCACACACACACACACACACACACACACACACACACACACACACACACACACACACACACACACGCGCGCGCGCGCGCGCAACGAGAGTGAGGCGAGTGTGAAATTACCCGTCTGTAATGAGAGTCTAATCAGCGGCTGTTTAACATCTTCATTAATCTCCTGGTTTCTGAATCCGCTCTTCATCCCCTCTGTCTGTCAGATAAACGTTAAGCGCTCCCTCCCTCTCTGCACTCATCTTTTCACCAGACTCTCAGCCAGAAGCGCAGACAACCGAGGAAATTAGCCAAAGACCTCTAATCGGCTGATGAAAGCATGATTCAGAATGTTTTCAATATTATTGTCAGTAATTATAATTGGACAGTTTGGCCACATGCAAGTCAATCAGTTCTTCGCAAATGAATCCAAACAGTATAAAGCTGTACGATTTACTGAGTGCTTGTAGGTACATAAATGATTGTTTCGAATCACTCTGGATGTTAAAATATCCTCAAAACCACGAGTAACACCGTCTCCTAACCAGACGAGCCACAGCCAATCAGACGAGCGTGTGGGCGAAGTCTCTCCGCAAGCGCACTGCATTTGCAACAAAATAGATAATCACAAGATAGATAAGCACATAATCAAATTCATAAATATTTACATTTTTTAAAATAAATACTGAGTGACCGAAACAATCTTTGTCAGAGAATACGCTTGTTTGTTCACACTGAGTTCACAGTTTAAATATTTGTTTTCTTTAACATATTTTGATATGAGGTAAATTATTATCCATTGTCGCTTTCAGTACGCCTATAAGGGTCATGCAAAATTATATTCAAACTCACACTATATTATTTTAACCTTAAATTAAGTACATAGTCAGTAATTATAATTTATGGGCAAAATGCAGTTATTTCAATAGGAACCCGTGCAGTCTGGAATTTACCCATGCAGTTTTAAGATGCAAATTCGCCATGCTGAACAATATAATGCTGCTTAGTTTGAAACTGACCTCTGAGTAAACAGTGTTTCATGTATAAGAGCATGCATATGTTTGCTTGCAAAATTTCACCTAATTTCGTGCCTTAAAACTTAACACTCAGAAATCGTCATGGTTAGTTATGATATCACAGTCATTACCTCGTGACCATGTGATAGGTCACAGTTACATAGCAACACTTACTAAATTTCAAAAGCTTACCAGTATGCTGAAATTAACCAATCACGAGAGATTTCATTTAGATATTGAAATTTGTAAGGATACAGTACCAAAAAATGTAAAAGGATCAGTGAGAGGGTGGAAAATAATTACATATATACTAATAATAACTAAGGGGGCATTTACACGACAACTAAAAACAGAAAACGTCTTATGCATTTTGGCCTTTCATTTACACGACAACTGCATTTTGTGGGCCTGAAAATGCTAACTTTTGCTAACGAGTTTCAAAGTGCAATTTTTTTTTTTATAATAGCGATATCATCTCTGTATAAACTTCATGAATGTGAATTTGTGAAAACATATTTAGAAGAATGCATATGTGCGCAGGTGCGTGGTGTTTGTTTACGAAGTGACATCGCCAACTACTGGCCTGGCAGCAGAATACAACGTTTTTAGTCACTTTGATGGATCTGTGTGAATGGGGATCGTTTTGACAACGTTTTTGTCTGTACGCAAAACTTTTCCATTTTAGGACATTCTTGTCGTGTAAATAACCCCTAAATTACGAGTGCTTTTACTTCAAGAAACCTTGACTGACACCAGAGTGGATTTATAACAGAATACAGTGCTACAAAGGGTAGAATATGGCCTTTTAAAGCCTTTTAAAATACCAGAGCTTTAAGAACTGTTATTGACGGATCTTGTATCCACTTACTTCTCTACAGGAAATGCATGTTAGCTGACCTTTCCCCCCTGTTAGATATAGTTGTTTTTACTTTTTTCTTGGTGGTGTACTTCATGCTGAACCAGGAACTGATTTATTTAAGGACTTCCTGATGTTTATTTGAAAGACTGTTTGAACTGATGCAGTGTCTCCATTAGCATCTCCTCATGCCATTAGGATCTACTGCTCATGTGATGTATGATCTGTGTGTGTGTGTGTGTGTGTAGGGAGTGCTCGCAGGAAGTTGGTATGCACCATCTGTAATAAGAAGTGCTCATCCTCACTCAACCTGCAGGAGCACCGCAAGGTCAGATCACACCTCCATAAATCTCCTCTTATCGTTCATCCAGTCCATCTCTTCATATTTCTTACCTTTCGCTCATCTATTTTGTCTTTAATCTTTCTCCTCTGTCATGCCATCTATCCATCTGTCCTTTCTCTGGCCCTGTCTCAAATGGCACCCTCAGCCCTTGCAGGTCTCAATACTTTGAGTTCATGGCTCATGCTTCTAGCATCTGATTTACTAAAGGAATTATGCAAATATGTTAATGGAACAAACATGCTCAAAAATATAGTGCTGAAAACAATTAGCACCAGGCAATTTCCCGCCTTGCAGGCTGGATCTATATGCTCTGTTGTGAAGTATGCATCAGTCTGTCTCAATCTGACAGCATCCAGAAACCTGTGTCGGTTCTTTGAAATTCAAAATTTAGTTTTAGTTCAGCGGTAATACCTCAATGTTAATTGTTACAGGTAAATACTGCTGACCTTTGTGAATAAAACACAATTATAAATCTATAATTCTATATACATTTAATTTAACTCCAATAGTTCAAAATTTACAGCATGCTTTTTTTTTCTTGTGGTGACTGTCCCTGCGTTCCAAAAAGGTATAATGTTACATAGATCGAAATTAATAGTTTTCTGTTGTGAATAAAATATAAAATTAATGATTTAAGTAATAATTTGTTGTGCTTTTGAAGTATAAATCAGTTTAATTTTTTTAAAAAGCTGTTAATTACAATAACTAGTTGATAGACCTATTGCAAAAAAATAGAACAAAGACTTGAGACTTGACTAGGACTTGGACCCAAAGACTTGAGACTTGACTAGGACTTGGATCCAAAGACTTGAGACTTGACTAGGACTTGGACTCAAAGATTGAGACTTGACTAGGACTTGGACCCAAAGACTTGAGACTTGACTAGGACTTGGATCCAAAGACTTGAGACTTGACTAGGACTTGGACTCAAAGATTGAGACTTGACTAGGACTTGGACCCAAAGACTTGAGACTTGACTAGGACTTGGACACAAAGACTTGAGACTTGACTAAGACCCAAAGATTGAGACTTGACTAGGATTTGGATCCAAAAGACTTGAGACGTTACTTGGACTTGGACCCAAAGATTGAGACTTGACTTGGACCCGTACCCAAACACTTGAGACTTGACTAGGACTTGGACCCAAAGACTTGAGACTTGACTAGGACACGGACCCACAGATTGAGACTTGACTTGGACCCGGACCCAAAGACTTGAGACTTGACTAGGACTTGCCGGGTGTACACCAAAGGATTTTCACAGTCCCAGACTAAAGACCAGCAGTCTTTAGGAATCTTACTGGAGTCTCTGCGCGCTCCCGTCGTCTCGATCGTTAAATGTGAGGTGATAATCTGCAGTCGCCGACCCGATTTATGCCAGTCTTTCTCTAGTCTTTCATATCAAACATGTTTGATATTATCGCAGGTCTTTAGTCTGAGACTAAAAACTGTGAACCCAAGTCTTTAGATGTGAGCTGATAATCTTTTAAAGTCTTTTCTAAATCTTTTCAAAGTCTTTAGGTGTACAGAAGCCTTTAGGGACTTGTGAACATGTCTGCCAAATTTACATGTGACCCCAAATGTTACTATACATATACACAAACAACATCTGTCGCTGAAACTGGATAATCACAAAAATACAATTATTTTAATCAATATTTAATTCACACTTAAATATGACTAAAACATCATACTAACATGAGAAATGGGAAATCTTACAGTTAGAAATGAAGGTCACTAGATGATAAATCCACGTCAAGTGTGCCATTTAGGACCATAAGGCCTCTATTTATCTATCTCTCATGTCTTGCTTGTGTTTTCGACTTCCCCTTTTTCTATTTCTTTGGCTGCTGTAATGATCCATATACATCATTTTCTCCTCATCTGTTTCATTGTTTTTTAAAAGCAAGGAAATTAGGAAATTGAAAAAATAGGATATTTGGCCGTCTTAGACTCTGGTTCGCTCTTGTATGCCGTCCATCTCTCTGTCTCTCAGTAGGAGGTGGGCTTCATGTTGATGTTGTAAGGTTTTCCACTGGTGTGAGTGTGTACAGAAAGGTCGTCTTTTGTTTCACAAGCTCATCCCTATGGCCCTTGTGAAATTTAAGAGCTGGGAGACCAGACTGCCCGGCCTTCCTGCTGGCGTCAGGGTTCCTTCTGCAAAAAGACCTTAGAAATATCAGACAAATAGCTTCAAACAAGTAGATGACTTCATCATCATCATCATCATCACCATCTCCAAAATCACCACAAAAGTCAGTATTCTGAGCTTCTCTTCACTGTTCCTGGATCATTTTCTCTTGGGAATATTCATGGTTTGGTTATGTGGGCTTCCTTTTCAAAATATATACCACTTTTTAGATACTTTTCAATGAAACCGCAACTTAAACGTTGGTAGAGTGAGTTGAGAGGGACAAATGAAGGTAATTTGAGTTTCTGACTGAAGGAGGTAGGTGAAGAACCACAATGCAGTTTTAATGTTCTTACAATTGGAATGCATCCCAAGCTTCCACTGCTCCACCAAACCAACATCCCTTTCTGTTTTGGCCTGGAGAATGCTATCATCACTCTCTTTGCCTAAACTTTGATGTAAAACAGGCACTTCCTCCTGTCAGCGTTCACTCATCAGCAGTTATCAGTGCAGCCGTTCTGAGAGCGAGTCTTTGCAGTCACAGCTGTCCGGATCTGGCTTCAACCTGCAAGAGCATCATCTGCGTTTGCCGCTCTGGTGTGTGTTTCTGATTGTACGGCAGTGGTCGGTTACTCTAGAGAGGAAATGCTAATGTTTTTGTAAAATTTGTCCCACACGTAGTGTTAAATCCAACCTGTTTGGTGCTTCTATGTCCTTTTGTTTTATTGGACATTTTCTTGCTCTTACATTTAAATTAAAAAATACATTCAAATGAATTAAAGTTATGTTATAATATTTAGAATATATGAATTAGTGGTACACTACAGTTGCAGTATGTTGAATTGAGATTTACATCTATCCACTTAGTCAAACATTTATACATGTATTCTATATCGCAAGGCAAGGCATAATAAATACAAGTAACAATAAAAGCAAAGAATATAAATTATTTAAAATTTATTTAAAATGTATTAAAACAGTTATTTAAAAAAAAACAAAAAGAAAAGGATACATATATAAGATAGATATGGTCTGGATTTGAATGTGACAACTGTTGGAGTACATCTGATCTCTTCTAGAAGCTGGTTGCATCTACTGGTGGCTTAAAGCTACAATATGTAATTACCAGAGGTTGCATTTTCAAAACAATGACAAAGACGAAGCTTCATGACACTATGAAGGAGAGTGGAACAATGGGAGATGCTGTTTTCATAATCCAGAGATGTATAGAATTTCACGAATCATATACATTATATATCAGCCCGATATTGATCCTTGTTTTATTCCTCCGTTTTTCCCAAAGCCTAAGTTGCTTGCCTAAGTTGATCTATGTTTACGTTTTTTTGGATTTTCTTTACTTGCCAATCTATAATTGTGAACCATGATGGCTTAACGACAGGGGTGCAGGAAATATTGTATCATAGATATGCATACATAGATGCCTCATTAGCGTCTTACGTATAGCAATGGCCCTCAATGGACCGCTAATGAGGAATCTATGTTTTGTCTCAATGGTTTCTACAAGCGGAAACGGATTAAAAGGATAGCGCGAATATTAAGTCTTTGATAAGCGACAATTACCAGGGACGAGCCATTATTAAATACTGGAATTTCTCTGGATTTACTAATTCTTGGGAACTTTTGGAATAATGTAAGTACACAACTGCATGAAATATTTCTCAATTGAAAAATTGGTTTTTGAACAATTTATTACAAAAATCTTACATATTGTACCTTTAATAGCTAAAAGCGGACTCACCTTGCTTTGAGTGAACCCTAGGTATTTCTAACTGTCTTGATCCTAATGTTCTGAGTGAACTGTTAATATTCAGAGAGCATACCTTTAATGCCGTGAGGCCCTAGGCAATTAAGTGATTTATAAATTAGTAATAGTACTGTAACTGGAAGCCAGTGTAAAAACCTGAGGACTGGTGGGATATGTTCAGATTTTCTCAGAATCCTGGCAGTAGTGTTCTGTATGAGCTGCAGCTGCCTTGTGCTCTTTTTGGGAAGGCCAGGTAAGGAGTCCATTACAAAAGTCAAACAAGTCTTGAAACAAAACATCTAATTTTTTTTCTTTTTTTTCTGAGGTGATAATATGCTAGTTATTGCTTTGACATCACTACTGAAATTAAGTTCTGACTCAAATCACACCAAGATTCCTTACTGGAATTTGTTTTTGGTTTTTTTGACCCCATGAGTCAATTTATGCATTCATCTTGAGAACTTCATCTTTGTTTCCAAACGCAATGACTTCAGTTTTGTCTTTGCTTTGCTGAAGAAAGTTTTGGCACATCCAACTGTTAATTTCATCAATGCATTAACACATGGTATTAATGGGGCTGTAGTCGTTATGCAGTAGGGCTTGGTAGATCTGGGTGTCGTCTGCATATCTGTGGTAAGCAATTTAAATCTTTCTCATTATCTGGGTCAGTGAGACCATATACAAGTTGCACAGGATTGGTGCAAAAATTGAGCCTTGTGGGACTCTACATGTCATGGATGTTCACTTAGACTTATGGTCACCTATGTTCACATTGTAACCCCTCCTTTCTAAGTATGACTTGAACTATTTCAGGAGGACCATCCCAGAAGACCTACCCAGTTTTTCAGCCTGTCAAGAAGTACGCTGTGATCGACCGTGTCTAATTTGCCTGTATCTTTATTTAGGTGTCATTTAATATCTTTATGAGCGCTATCTCTGTACTATGGCCCTGTTTAAACATGGTATTTAGATGTGTTTTGGTCGACGGGGTCTTCAACTGTTTGAGCTTGTCCACTTTCCACCACTTCCAGTGGTAGTCGAAAACGCATTTGACCGGATTGCTTTTGTAGTTTAAACGCTCATGTGGTCGAAGGCACTCGAAAGGATGCCTACTGATCTAGTGTGTAAACATGGGAAGAGTGCTTGCCAGATGGGATTGAACCTTTTTGGCTGAAGATATAAGTTTGGTTTGAAGACGAGAAGTTTGGTTCTCTCACCATTCCTGATTTCGAACACAAACTCAGCGTTCGGCTGGTCTTGCGGCTGTCAGAGCACAAACGAAAGCTGATGCTCTCCGTATGTTTTTCTGCCGCCTCCAGTCGCGTTCATATGTTTGCCCGGGCTTATTTCGTCCATTAGATCGAAAGATCTGAAAAAGCCCAAACATTTACCCACCCATAGACTCTACCCTTGAAGAAATCAGGACAGAATTGGTTAAAAGTGGACAAAAGAGCCAGATTAAAACACCAGGTGTAAACAGGAATGTGTCTCCCTAATCTACAGTGTACAAAGGGCATATGATGCAGTCGGAAACCAGATTAAAAGTTATTCAAATATCCATTTGAGCTTAGGAATTTGTTCAGCTCATTGAAAACCACTTTTTTGACCATCTTGCCTATGAAAGGAAGATTTGAGTTTGGTCTATAGTTGCTCAAAATGGTGTTATCCAGATTGCTCTTTTTCAGGAGGAGTTTAACAACTGTGGTTTTCAGGAACTCTGGAAAAGTCCCAGAAAGAAGTGAGGCATTGACCACTTCTAGGATATCTGCTTCTTAAACACACTTCTGAAAAAAGATGTTGGAAGTGTTTCAAGGGAGCAGGCTGATGTTTAAAGATTCTGTACAGTTTCTTCCAAGATTTTACCATCAATTGCCTCAGAATCAGACATAGTGGCTAATGGAAACAAACTCATTGCATTTGCTCTTAGAGAGCAGTTCACTGGGAATGTAACTTGTAGGGTTTGTTAGTCTCTCTACAGTAGCAAAAAGAGTGTGGATGTTGTTTAAGTTTCTGTTTATAATGTATAAAAAGAAAGTCTGTCCAGATAAAATAAAGTTTTGGGGGAAGCTAATCTTTAAAAATGGTAGTTTTTTTTATGCACAATTAACGCATGTACCTTTCTGAACTCATTAATGGAAGAATTTTGGCATTATGTAGGTCTAGAAAAACTCCCCCACTGCATGATGAATTAAAGTTTAATTCCAGCAGAATGAAGTTTAAATCTCTGTGGCCTTACTTGATTTCCTAGGCTGCCCGTTATACAAACATGCAATTTGGTCACAGACCTTTTCCTGGCTCTCCATCTCTCTCCATCTTTGTCTGAGTAATAGATGTCCAACCTTCCTTTTTGCACCAGACCATGTCCATCTGACTGCAGTTCATTCGTACCAGCAATGTCATTTGGAAAGCCTGCAAATATGATTTGCTCTGTGAGGGTGGAAGCTCAATGGCTTTCTTTAGGGTCTCTTCCACATGCAGACAATTTCTCTATATGTCCGTAAAACGGCATGAGAAGATTACGAGTGCCAAGTGTTTCACAGAAAACTAAGCTGTTCGAGATATGAACTGAGCTGCTGAGCGTGTAGCTCTGCTCTCAATATTTGAAAACGCTAAGATAAGAGAGTTTCAAGAGTTTCAGTGCTGTAATAGTGACAATTCACATTAAATGACCACACAAAGGCAGATATATTCACAGAGGAGAGTGGAGTAAGATGGGCCAGTTTTTACTTAAAGGTTTAATTTGCCTAAAATTTTGTAATCATTTACTCACCTTCATGTCGTTCCTAATCCATAAGACTTCCATTAATCTTCAAAACACGAATTAAGATATTTTTTAATAATACCTGAGAGATATCTTTCCCTTCATTGAAGTCCATTAAACCAAAAATTTATTGGTTGATCATATTTGATGTGCTCTATGTATGTGCATTGATTGTTTATATATGAATTAAAGTCTAAATTAAATCTGTTCATCATAAAAGCTACTGTGTCTCTTGAGAAGACTTGGACTAAACCGCTTAGTTCACATGGATTACTTTTATGATGTCTTTAAAAACTTTTTAAAGCATCAATGGGAGAACAGAGATCTCTTTTTGGAGATGTTAACAAATACGTACAGGTTGCACATCATTGAAAACAAAAATAGCACTCCTTATATTTATTATTAAGGGAAAATATATATATATTTATTTAGCCATTCCGTTCTTCCAGTTGAAAAAGCTAAGTTAAGCAAACGTCATGAAAAGTGAGGTGTATGCGTTAATTCGGAGTGGTGATTGGCTGCTGTGGCTGGAGAGTACGTGTCTACCTCATTAGTTTCTGAGCTATTTCTCCGCATTATTCATGAGAAACAACTTTTTTAATCCAATCACTGCATTGTATCACAGAAATGAAAGCTGATGCTTTCCATATGTTTTGCCGTCGTCTCAAGTCACGTTCATATGTAAATTGTGTGAGCTTATTTCCTTCCCCTCGAAGAAATCAGGACAGAAGTTGTTGAAAATGGACAAAAGTATGGAAGCTTGTTTCTGCCACTAAATAAATAAATAATAATAATAATTGCGACTTTTTATCTCACAATTCTGACTTTTTTTCTCACAATTGCGAGTTTACATCTCGCAATTCTCACTTTATTTCTCAGAATTGCGAGATATAAAGTCAGAATTGCGAGATATAAAGTCAGAATTGTGAGATATAAAGTCAGAATTGCGTGATATAAAGTCGCAATTGCGTTTTATAAAGTCAGAATTGCGAGATATAAAGTCAGAATTGTGAGATATAAAGTCAGAATTGTGAGATATAAAGTCAGAATTGTGAGATATAAAGTCAGAATTGCGAGATATAAAGTCAGAATTGCGAGATATAAAGTCAGAATTGTGAGATATAAAGTCAGAATTGCGTGATATAAAGTCAGAATTGTGAGATATAAAGTCAGAATTGCATGATATAAAGTCAGAATTGCGTGATATAAAGTCAGAATTGCGTGATATAAAGTCAGAATTGCATGATATAAAGTCAGAATTGTGAGATATAAAGTCAGAATTGCGTGTTATAAAGTCAGAATTGTGAGATATAAAGTGAGAATTGTGAGGTATAAAGTCAGAATTGCGTGATATAAAGTCGCAATTGCGAGTTATAAAGTCCAATTCTATGGGGGAAAAAATAGACTTTTTCCTCTCAGAATAGTTTATATCACGCCATTCTGACTTTATATCTCATAATTCTGACTTTATATCTCGCAATTCTGAGAAATAAAGTGAGAATTGCGAGATGTAAACTCGCAATTGTGAGAAAAAAAGTCGCAATTATTATTATTATTTATTTATTTAGTGGTGGAAACAAGCTTCCATACAAAAGAGACGGATTAAAACACCAGTTGTAAACAGGAATGGGTTTCTGAATACCAGGTGTGAACAGGGCCTTTAAGGTGATCAAATGACTTCTAGGCCTGGAATGATATCAGGGCAAGTAAACAATGACAGACATTCTTTGCAATGACACAAATACAGTCATTTTTGGGTGAACTATACCTTTACAAATATGTAAATTAGTCTAGTGGACTTCTGCATTGTGTGATACAGCTTAGCCCACCCTGTATATTGCCTCTATACGTCTTTATAGGTTCTCACAGAGACGATTTTTGAGCATTACATGTACTTGACTTGACGTTAAAATTGAACAAAACAGAATAATGAGAGATTGCTGCCTTGTTGAAGGGCAATAAAATACCACTGGAAAAATCCCTCATATTCATAGTTGTGGCAAATTTTTTGACATTAAACATTAAATCTTGTCCACATACTGCGTATGAAGACAGTACATTTATTTTTATTTTTTATGTTGCTTTCTATTGTAGCTTTAGAGCTGAGTGAAACGAGAAAACAATAGCATGGACTCCCAGAACGCTTTCTTACTCAAGTTCATTTCATTGAATCAGGTTATTCATGTTTGAATGAACTAGTTAAAAAAATCATTCAGTTAATTTTAGTATTTCAGTAGTTTTCATTAGTCAGTTTACGTCTTATAATGTAACAAATGTTTTTGAATCAGTTATATTTTTATTGTAATGATCTATATTTCAATTAATTTAAAACATAATGGTCACACTTGAAGTTGTTGGGAGAAATACATACTGTACAAATACTACATAATAGTATGTAATGCAATTACTTTTTCAAAAGAGAAACTCACTGTAGTTTATGTACTTTAAATTATTAGTAACTTGTAGCTCGAAAAGATAGTGTTTCAAAGTACCTCAACTCTGGATTTACATCAAGTACTGTGACACATGTGGCGCCTTGTTTTCATCATATTGGATGAAGTAGCGGAGAAAATGTGACAGTTTTATTATTGACCGTTTGTAATTTACAACAGAAACTGGCTGGCTAGAGTTCACTTTTATTTGTACCTCCTGATTCCCTGTGAGAAATCTGACTGAAATGTTCAGACAGACTGAAATGTGAACATTTCAGCCGAAGAACTCTTCCCATTGAGCAAAATTGTATTTAGCAGAGGAGCTATTCAAAACCGCTCAGAAGTTTAATTACATTTCCATATGTGTGTGTGTGTGTGTGTGTGTGTGTGTGTGTGTGTGTGTGTGTGTGTGTGTGTGTGTGTGTGTGTGTGTGTGTGTGTGTGTGTGTGTGTGTGTGTGTGTGTGTGTGTGTTGTCCTCTGTGAGTTGGGTTGAGGATATTTTCAAGGTCACACACTAAGAACAGGCAACTAAATCCCACCCAAGAGTTCAGCAATCACCCTCAATGGTCCATTAAAAGACTTCAGATGTGTCCTGGTCATTACGTTCATACGCTGGGCGTTCGATTCTGGTCTGGTCTGTCAGTGTGTTTTACTTTGTGGTTACTAAACATAATTTGTGACACTGAAAGTTCAGCGATTGAAAGTTGTTGTTTTTTAGCCCTTAAAGGGCCCTCATGAGGTTTCAAACCTGTATGACTTTCTTCTGTGAAACAGAAGATATTTTGAAGGGTTTTTTCTGTCCGTAAGTGGACGTAAATGGTAACCAAATTTGTCTACCAAAATTCTTCAAAATATACAGGCCATACAGGTTTGAAGTGACATGTGAAGTGATATTTTTTTGCATGAAATCTCCTTTAAAGACCTGCAAGTATTGTTTTGAATCATTTTTTTGTATTTACAGTATTTACATGTTATAATGTTGGTGTATTTTCAGGTTCATGAGGTCTTTGACTGTAGTGCCTGTGATAAGAAGTTCATCTCCGTGAATCAGTTGAAGCGACACATGATCTCACACTCTGGTGAAGAACACGCACTCACATACATACAAATAATATACAACTGACACTTGAGGAAAACTTTGTTTATGAAGATGGTGTTGGCTTTGCATTTTCTTTGTGTTTGTAGAAAAGCGCCCGTACACCTGTGATATCTGCAGTCGAAGTTTTAAGCGTCTGGATCAGGCCACTGCTCATAAGATCATCCACAGTGAAGATAAACCCTACAAGTGTAAGGTGTGCTGGAAGGAGTTCGCTCACCGCAATGTCTACAAAAACCACAAAAAGGTGCTGATCAGCCTATGTGTTTATTCCTGATGTCTTGAGAGGCCTGCGTCCTGTGTTTCTGATGCTCCAGTTTAAAGTGGGGCAGAGAGGCAGAATTAAACTGGAAAGACAGATGGTTGGAGGGACCGATAGATTGATCTGACAGATTTTTGGCTAAATAAACTTCTGGCATCTTATCTCAATGGAGATCTGGAGCCCAATCAGCCACTGTGGAGCCTAATCAAACCCTTCAGCCTAACCCTGACCTGTAATGACCCCACGTGACCCCTGACCTTTACACCGCGCAGATAACATGAAGCCCAAAACCCCACACAGCTCCGAACAGAGAGCGTGTGAAACAGAGAAAAGAGCAAAGAAAAGCAACATTCAGATCTAGATTGATAATAAGGCATCATTTACTTTCTTAAAGGGTTAGTTCACCTAAAAATGAAAATTCTGTCAGTAATTACTCACCCTCATGTTGTTCAACCCCGTAAGACCTTCGTTGATCTTCAGAACACGAATTAAGATATTTTTGATGAAATCTGAGAGCTGGATCACTCCTCCATAGGCTTCTAAGGGATTGAAACTTGTTCCCTGAAAAGTTATTAAAGACATCGTTAAAATAGTCCGAGTGACTACAGTGGCTCAATCTTAAGTTTATCAAGCGACGAGAATACTTTTTGTGCGCAAAAACAAACAAAAACTACGACTTTATTTCAACTATTCATTTCCTTCTCTGTGGGCCTCTGAGCTCACTAGTGTAACAGCGTAAGCTTCTGTGTTGTAAGTCACACGTAGGCTCACTATTGGCCGACGCCTGTCATGTGTGTGATGCGTGTGACGTACAACACAGAAGCTCTGCTTTATTACACTAGTGAACTGACTCCAGGCCCACAGAGAAGGAAATGAGTAGTTGAAATAAAGACGTTATTTTTGGGGGGTTTTGCACAAAAAAAGTGTTCTCGTCGCTTGATAAACTTAAAGGAGCTGTATGTAAGAAATTTATTTCAATTTATCATAAAATGGTCCTGATATGTCACTAGACATTAAGAAATCATGTTCATTTCAAATACTTATATCACTGACAACAGTAGTCCGGCCAGGATATTGTCATTTAAAAAGTGAAGTTGCAGCCCTCAACTGATGTTGATGTTGTCATGTTGTGTTTTGGTCTAATGCGCCACCCTCGACCTATCTAACAATCACG
The DNA here is from genome assembly GCF_051911475.1 of Siphateles boraxobius. Taxonomy (NCBI): domain Eukaryota; kingdom Metazoa; phylum Chordata; class Actinopteri; order Cypriniformes; family Leuciscidae; genus Siphateles; species Siphateles boraxobius. The sequence continues at coordinate 1,220,427 of NW_027509224.1, forward strand.
AAGTCAGTAGTGTTGCGGCATCCGGGTTGCCAGCTCTGCTAGTTACCACAGCTGCAGCTACAAACGTGTCGGAATCGGATAAAAAAAATGTCTAACGTTGCGAAACCAAAAAAAAACTCGTTATGAATCCAAAATACTTTGTGACAAAGTCTGAAATTAAACAAGGATCTGTATTGGAGATGCCTTTCAAAGATGGAGACGGCTGAAAACGGAGAAGAATTTGAAGACAGACGCCAACGTTGCTAATTTTCTCCTGGACCAGTAAGATTCATCTATGTTTGGCTAACTTGTACTTGATTTAAATGGACATTTCAAATATTCATGACAGACGAACAAAGTTATGAATGTTCGTGCAAAGTAACGTTACGTTAGCTCATATGGACGAGGTGGGTCATCGAATTGAAAAGGTAAAGAATTGTTTGGGTAATAAAAACGGCGAGTCGTCATTACTAACATTAGCAATGCATTATCAGAGCCCGTTTCTCTGCTGAGACGCTGAGGAAATTAACATTAGCACGCCCATTATTGTTTATCATGCAAGTTCTACAGCCAAATATAATAGAATGATGTAATCTTTCACATCACATATTTTAGCGTAATGGACGTGTACTGCAGGGTAAGTTAAAAAATGCAGCTGGTCGCTTTCACTTATAGCGTCAGCTAAACGAATAGCTGTATCTTTGATATCGGTTACACACAGTGACAGAGGCTTGTACTTGTACTTACGTTAATGACAGACACCTACCGTTACAAGTTAGACTAACAGCTACTGTTCTAACAATGTACTGTCACATACGAGTGTACATCTTTACGATTATATTACAAAACATCTCTTGAAGCATAAACATAATTAACAGAAAAAGCTTCTTGTAGCAGCCTACGTTCCTGCTGGATCCTGCAGCCTATCTGGCAACCTCGAGTCAGGGAGGAGGGGGAGGGGATACACCGCTCTACAGTAATTTGAAAGTGATTGCAGTACCAGTTTTGGCCACAATCTTACATACGGCTCCTTTAAGATTGAGCCACTGTAGTCACTTGGACTATTTTAACGATATCTTTAATAACTTTTCGGGGCCGGCAAGTTTCAATCCCTTAGAAGCCTATGGAGGAGTGATCCAGCTCTCAGATTTCATCAAAAATATCTTAATTTGTGTTCTGAAGATGAACGAAGGTCTTACGGGGTTGAACAACATGAGGTAGAGTAAATACTGACAGAATTTAAATTTTTGGGTGAACTATCCCTTTAATAAATGACTCCAATTAGTAATAAATTAAAACTTATATAAAATGTAATAATTTTGCAATGACATGGGCTGATTTACCAAGATTTTTGTGCTGATCTGACTTAGGCAATGTAACATTCGGGAGTCGGGACACTTCCTGAACACATGCTAAGAGCTGCCAATCACAACACACTGGGCCAGCTGACCAATCACAGCACATTTCGTATTTCAGAAGGAGGGGGTTCATCAAAATCGGCGTGTTCGAGCCAGACTGGGGAAGATGTGCTGTAATAATGTAAAATATGTGAAAAATTTGTTTTTTGAACAATCAAGCATGGAAACATATTTTAGTACACCCCAAAAACTAAACCAAGAGTTCGTAAAAGGGCACAATAGGACCCACTTTTTTATTTTTCATGGACACACACTAGTCTTTCCCAGTATGTTTGTGGTTTCTAGGGTGTTCTGCATTTGTTCAAGCCCAAGTCGATCAGTCCACTCTCAAGTCCCTTACATTCTACCTTCAATTCTAAGAGATATTTTTTGTTTACTTAATCGTCCACCATGTCCAGACACTTCACATTATGTAAATTAAATGCATTTTGAATTGCGTTTTATGTTGTTTTTGACCCGTTAATTAAATAAAAACCCTACATCAGATCTCTGACCTGCTTTTCTGTCTGTAGACACATTCGGAGGAGAGGCCTTTCCAGTGTGAAGAGTGTAAGGCCCTATTCCGCACCCCGTTCTCTTTACAGCGCCACCTCCTCATTCACAACAGTAAGTGTGTGTTACACGCATGCAACACGAGTGCTCTGTATCTGTGTACCCCAGCACCCCCTGAACCCTGGGCTGTGTGTCTCGTGGAGCCAGGATGGGTCTCAGCTCTGCTCTGCCCAGTCTAGACTGATCACACTGAGATTATTGAGCTAGAGGAATTTCCTGCTGTCCTCCCCAGAGACACACACACACACACACACACACACACACACACACACACGCACGCACTGGGCTAAAACTCTTTTATGTATCTGGTGGAGAGGACATGCACAGAGAGAAACAAAGTATTGTTCTGCTGTATTTACTGTGTGTGTGTGTGTGTGTGTGTGTGAGATCACTTATGGCCCACTGTAACACAATCTGATCCATCTGTGTCAATATTTGGTTATGAAATAAAGCTGTTTTTGTGACCATCTATTAAACACACATTATCGTTTTAAACGGCCAGAGTGGCTCAGTGGGGTAAGTCCTCCACAATTATTTCACAAACACCCTCCTTTGTGTTTGTGTGTTTATATATATATATATATATGTGTGTGTGTGTGTGTGTGCGTGCGTGCGTGCGTAGTTTAGATCTTTATCGGGGTCTTTTGACGTAGTGTCTTTTTTCACTTTTTTCAAAGTTCAATATTTACATCGCAGAAGCTATGGACAAATCAACCAATATTTTGCTATTATTGACATTGTGCTTGATCTCCTGAGCAATTAACACTTCCAAAATATTATAATTCACCATTTCTGTTTCCAAATATGTTTAGCAAATTTTGAGTAATTACTGTATGTTAAACAATTATTTTCCATGTGTGCATTGCAGTTGCTATAAATTGTAAGATGTTCTATTAAAATAAATTAAAAGGATGCATAAAATTGATTGAAAGTGACCGTAAATACAGATTTTCAGTTCAAGTAAATGCTGTTCTTTTGAACTTTCTATTTATTAAAGTATTCTGAAAAAATGTATCATGTTTTCCACAAAAAATGTCAACATTGATAATAATCAGAAATGTTTCTTGATCATCAAAATAACATATTAGAATGATTTCTGATGGATCAGGTGACACTGAAGACTGGAGTAATTATGCTTAAAAATTCAGTTTTTGATCACAGGAATAAACTACACTTTAAAATATATCCACATAGCAATTTTTTTTTTTTAATATTGTAATAATGTTGCACAATATTACTGTTTTTACTATATTTTTGATCAAATAAATACAGCTTTTGTGAGCAGAAGAGACTTCTTTCAAAAACATAAAACATCTTTCAGAACCCTTACAGAACTTTTGAACCGTAATGCGCATCAGAGGTCCCCCCCCCCCCCCCATGCATATGGGTCACATCTCGCGCCCCCACCCCACCCCCCTCTTTTACTTGCTCTTACATTATGCATCCAAATGTTACATTGCAAATATGGAAACGTTGGTTCGAATAAGAGAACGAACCCAACGTCGGTACAGTTTCAGTTTCGACTCAAATTCGTTTAGGCTTGTTTTTCAAAATAGGCTAAATGTTGTTTGTAATTAAGGGCACAATATCAATCAATTTTATCAATTTAACAATTTTTATAGGCTACTATGTATATTTTTATTATACGTGGTGGCTACTATTTTCATTTTTGTTGTTTTCTGAATAGGCTACCATTCATTTAAGGATTTTACATGGGGGAAGTAAAATATGCATAGCATATACGTTATTAATAGTGTTTATACTGTTTATTTTGTATTTTATTTACCGGTCTTTTACACAATGATGTGACGCGTGCGTGTTTTACTCTCAACATGACCCGGTGCGCCGCGCACAAGCGCGCATCCTTTAGATATAAATTATAGGCTAATACATTTTAATAAAACACAAAGCCTACATCATAAAATTTAGAAGAGTAGCCTATGTATTTCATTACCTCTGTTGTTCTCGGTTCTCCGGTTGTTAGATAGTCAGTCAGAATGACAGTTCATGCGTGAACGTTAGGCCTATTAGGCTAGTCAATCCATTATTCTTTCCTTTTTGTATTAGTGTTTAAAATATTTAATTTAGAATTAATTATATTGATTTATATCTTATTTTTTATTTTATTTTTACCCTGCCATACCAAGCTGATGCAAAGCACAGGTGAATTTATATCTACACAGAAGAAAGCCATGTCTGGCTCTTCCCCGTACGGGTTGTGTCGAGCCATTCGTTAGTCTGGATGTTTAATGAGAAAAATATGAAATGTAGTTGCAATAAACGAGATAAGAATGCGCACATCATCTGCTGCAGCGGAGGACTCTTATTCTGCTGTGCGGAGCCGAGGAAGAACTGATGACGACACAGTTTGATCTTCGGCTGACAAATCTGAGGAAAGGGGCGTTTCCTTCTCGCCCATGTGTAGAAATCGAATATTCAAGCTGTTTATTCATTTTTGTACCTCAGAACGAAAATCGAACAATCGAGCTGAATTCGTGTTTTTCGATTTTTTTGAAAAAATGAAAAAACGAAAAAGGAACTGTTTTCTTTATTTTCACACGCGGGCCCCCCCAATGGTAAAGTTTTGGCCCCCTTTAGGGCCGGGCCCCACACTTTGGGAACCTCTGATGTAAATTAACATTATATTCATGTGTTTCAGTCACATGACTTTTCTGCTCACCTGTCACATTAATGACTATCAGCGGGGCAAAGTAATTGCGGTGTAATTACAAAACCACAATTCACTGCAAACTCTCTCTTAGATCTGACTCACATTCTAAACAGTGAATGGAAAAAGTTTTGCTTTACATTTAGTTCTTTTAGAATAATGTTTCACATTATAGAAGTAAAATGAATGCCATTTCAAACTCCTAAATTATTTTTCACTGAAGCAAAATGCTGCACAAAGTGACAAAACACAAATTACGAAGAGATTATGGACCAACTACCCAACATGGTTTAATGCAGAAGTGGTCGTAGCTGCTTTGGGCAAAGGACAAATATTAGCCTTTCAGTCCAAGAAGTGCAAATATCTTCATCACCTTTCCCAGAATTCCCCATGCAATCAACGATCTGAAATGACATCTTGCATGTGGAGTTTTGTTTTGAAATTATGAACACACCAGCAATCTCTTACAGTACAGCGATTGCTGATTGTGACTTCAACCTGTTGCTGACCTGACAAGACCAGCTTACATGTAATCCTGATCATTTGTGATCAAAGATGGAGTTACAGTACGTCATCATACCCGGTTTCTTTCAAGAACGCCGCACATAACTTTATGGGCTCTGAATGCCAACAAAACCACCTTATGAATGAAGAGATTCACTGGTACGGAAACGCAGGAAGATTAGCATCTTATGTGATGACAGCCGCCCCGCGTGCCCATTAATTTAAAGACATTGTTCATAGTCCAGGTTTTTATAACCCAGCATTCAGTCTGTTCTGCTGGTGATTAGATGTGGTGACGTGTTGGACTCTTTTCAACCATTAAAAGACCAGAACTAGAGTTTTGGCACAGACTCTACGTGTTTGTTACAGAAAGCCATTGTTTGAGCAGAAGAGCCTCTATAGAGGTTTCCACAGAACATATTTACGTTTCTTGGCGTCGTTTACGATTTTGTGGGATTTGAAGAAAGCTTTGGAAGATGAACAGCGTGCCATCTGAAAAGGATTGTGACCTCTTTCTCTTTTTCGCTTTTTCTACCTGATCTTTTATCCTTTCTCTTTATACCCTTCCATCTTCCAAAACAACTGGATAACTGGCTGGCGTCCTTTTTTTCGAAAGGAAAAAGCGGCTCATAAAAGGATAATGGGACAATTTTGACTCCGAGGGCATCAAAGTGGATTCGGATACAAAGCGAGTTCCTGTAAAGCTACGATTGAGTGGCGCGCTTTTAAATGTGGAACAATGGCTGTCAACATTTGACTGAAGTTTAGCGTCTCACAGGGAGTCTTGACTGAAGTCTTCTGCTCTTCTCTGTCCAGGTGAGAGGACGTTTAAGTGCGACCAGTGTGACGCCACCTTCAAGCGTAAGGACACGCTCAACGTGCACATTCAGGTCGTACACGACGGCCACAAGAAGTACAAGTGCGACCTGTGTGAGAAGGCCTTCGTCACGCCATCTGTGCTCAAGAGCCACAAGAAGGTGAATTCATAATCACAGACATTATGTATCCACAAGATCTTAACAGATTAAGTAAAAATTGAATGCATATATTTAGCAAAATTCTTTTATCTAACGGACTAACAAGATTATGGTTCTTCACACATCAACATCACAGACCAAAATAACAATTCTTGGGATTTAAGAATCAACTTCGGTTCATCAAGACTAAATTCGATTCAAATCGATATTTTCAACTACAGACAACACACAATTAATCTTTGTTTTTTCCCCATGTAATATTACTAATGTGAGCACGTCTTAAGCATCTCAGCTCTGTGCAATACATTTTACAACTTTTAAAGTCCCCTGTTGTGAAAATCAAGCTTTTAATGTAGTTTGTGTCTATGTGGTGTTTTTAATATGCTTTAAGACAAACCATGTGCAAATTCATAAGTCTAAACCATTGCTAAAGAGAGTAAATCCTGCTTTGATATTTTGTTGTGCTTTAAAGAAGTACACTTATTTTGATGTGTTGACTAACTTACTAAAGCACATGTGAAGTGATTTATTATATTTTTTAAGTCCCCTGTGGTGAAAATCAAGTTTTGTGCTGTTTTTAATAAGCTTTAAGACAAACCGTGTGTAAATTCATAAGTCGACAGCATTGCTGAGTATTTTCTGCTTAAAACTGCAGTGAACCAAAGACAGTCTCAAAAACACGGTTTGAAATCGCTGGTGTTTCTGACGTCACGAACTACCTTGTAACCAATCAGATCAACGTGTGATCGTCAATGAGTGGATCTCTGAGCTGAGTGAGTGAGTGGAGGCGGGGCTCATTCATAGAATTAGAACATTCATATTCATAGAATCGCATATACTAAATGAGGGAAGGGTGTCGAGTTACATTCAAGCTATTTTAAGGCTTGAAGAAGAAAAAAATTAAGCAAAATAACGCTTAAATATGTTATTTTGGTGATCAAAGATGAGTTTTAAGGGTTCAAACTATTCACAAAGACTTACTTTTAGTCATTATTTGGGTAGCACACAGTCAGAATGCCTTCGGCAGAATTCAAATGAGCCATTTTAATCTAGATTAATCTAGATTAATTCCAAGATTACAGTGAGATTAATCTAGATTCAAAAAAATAATCTATGCCCACCTCTAATATATATATATATATATATATATATATATATATATATGTATTATTGTTAGTCCTGAAATTCTGATTGGTCAATTCTGACATCCTGCGGTAAAAGAACACCTATTTCCTACACAACTGTTATTTTTATTTTTATTTTATCAATCTGCGCTGACTTCTCACACATACTGTAATACAATAACTCAAATCAATAATTCATGTCCATTTATTTATTTATTTCGTAAGTAGCTGTGTTATAAGCATGATAATGTAAAGTCGGCTAGCATCACAAAAGATCAGAATGATAAGGATGCCTCCACTTCAGGTTTATTTTGTGAAACTTACCCAGTATGTGTTTTATTGAACCAACATGGAATTGCAATTTTAATATGCAGTTATGATCTCTGTTTTCTAATAAGAGCACTTTTAGTTCAAACTTTTATAATTGTTTTTGAATTTAGCTCACATGTATTTCAGCACGGTAATGTTTCCAATGTGTGTTTCCTCACACACGGTGAAACTCAATTCCATAATCATCTTATATCCTGCACATTCCCTCCTATCATAGCGTGCGGCTCTATCATGATTTATTGCTCCATCTACACAGAGGATGATTGTATTCACATACCATCAACTTCATATTCAATTTCATCTCAGATTTATACTTCAGGTAAACCACTTAACATGAACAGTAGCACAGTGACACCAAACTCCACTATAGTTTTAAAGCAGTCGAGATAGGATGGGCTGAATTTGACATTGTGACTGAAATGTGACCTATTGTTGGCACAAGAGTAAAGAACCTTTACCATATTCATTTACTTTCTGACAGCGAGCAGAGAACAGAAGCCCAGCTGCGTGCCAGATACACCATCACTGATATGAAACTCTTCAAGACTAGTTATTGTGATCGTGAAATCAAAATTGAGCTGTCCGTTTTCATAATCTTTCAAACAATTATCACTTTCTTTGAGGCTGTCTGTAATGATTTTTGAGCTAGCATAACTAAGACCACATGGATGGAGAACATGTTTTTTATTCCTTTAATAATTTTTTTCGGTCCTTAGTTGCAGTGAAAGATGTAGATGTAATGTTGTATGTTACCACACACACACACACACACAAACACACACACACACACACACACACACACATTCATGATAAAGGGATTCTGGGTTTTCTTTTCTTGACATTTTAAGCAAAAAGCTGTTTTATCCTGATGGAGTGTGTGACAACTGAATCTTTACTGTATTATTATAGGATTACGTATGTGTGAGTGAGTGAATGTGATCGTTCTCACTACCTAAGATGGGAGTGTTTGTATAATACGGTTACATAAGCAATAATATGCAGTCAGCTGGTCATTATCGTAAAATAAGCCCCAAAAAGCGTGGTCGGGACCCTGACATGAAGTTATATTTTTGATGCACCGAAATTAAAATGATGGTCTGAAACCGAAAATCCAGAATGCACTGAAATCGAACATAAATAATAAATAAATTATCAATTAATTATTCAAACTTCTTTAATAATCAATACTCAAATAGCTAAAACTGAGTTAAATTGCACATAAGGCAGTTTTTATATCAACTTTTTAATAACAGAATTGTTTCTACTCCAGTTTGTTGGTAACATATAAACATTTAAACTACAATAAACTGTATTAACTTGTTTTCATGACACATTTATTCAAACATATATTAAATAATGAAAAAACATCACTAACATGTTAAGTAAAAATATAATAAATATGTAACACAGTGCATATATTTAGTGAAATGTTCTTATTTTTTAGCTAACTAATGAGTTTATGGACATTGAATAGCTTTTTTTGAGGTTTTTATTTTTGAGAATAAATAAAAATATGAATCTAATTTTGTTTACTTCATTTTGATGTATTATTATTATTACTGTATGTTAGAAGAGCACAAGAAAGATATGAACATAGCATTGTATAATATCAATTCTAAAGTTTACACATCAATTCTAAAGTTTACACATCAATTCTAAAGTTTACACATCAATTCTAAAGTTTACACATCAATTCTAAAGTTTACACATCAATTCTAAAGTTTAGCAACACTGTAACTGCCATGATTGACCAAATCAAGTATTGCAAGAAGCTGTGTAATAACCAGGCATATTGCAGTCATATTATAGTCATAAAATGGACTGTTTGAGTATTTTATGAAATGTTAAGCGCCGTGTCCAGCTTCGTGACACAAACAATCCCCAAACTAATGGTCCGCTGACGCATCTGGGGGACATGTGTGAGCATCCGCACGTGTGTACAGGTTTATACAACATCACAGGGAGCATTTTAAGGGATTAGACTGAAAGAGTAATGGTATTTTAAACTGTCTTTCCACACTTTCTGAGTGAGTGAGAAAGAGGGGGGTTCAAGAAAGAAGGAGAGGAGAGGAAGGGATGGAGGTGAGGAAGTGGAGATGGGAGGCGGGAAAGGAAGCGAGTAGGAAAAGGGAGGAAAAGATGAAGAGATGTAGAAAATAGCAGGAGGTGGAGGAACTGGTGCAGATATTCCCTCCAGCGCTCTGAGATAAGTCATGTTTACATCAGCTTTATGGGAATACAGCCTAAAAATGATATGATTCATGGGTTTTCCTTCAACTTTAACAATAGCGCTCATGTCATCGCTATGATTTAAGATCTGCATGAGAACATACTGGCTCTGCAGTTTACATAAGTGATTGAAGGAACAGTTTACCGAAATATGGAAATTCTGTCATCATTTTACATAAGTCATACCAGTTAATGTCATTCTAAACTGGTATGACTTTTTTTCAAATATTAAATGCTCACCAGTCTTCACATGGTCTCCACACCTCATTTATAGTGACCGTGGCTGTTAAAAGGATAATCCACCCGAAAATTAAAATTGCATTATCATTTACTAACCTTCAGGTTTGGGACGACATGAGGGTGAATAAATGATAACAACCTCAAAACGTGTTCTCATTTATTTCAGGACTTTTAAAGCCATAGAGTAGCTTTGCATGAGAAAATAATCCAAAATGTAAGTACTTGCGATTCGTTTTAAAGTGGAAGAGTTCAAGTTAACATATACTAATTCAAGTTTCATAGGTCAGAAATGTGTTTAATGCTCTCGTGAGCTATGGGTCGGTAGGTTGCACTCCCCACTTACGCAGCTTGTGTAAAATTATTATAAAATTATAAAAAATTAATATTAAATTAATTTTTTAACAATAATTTCTACATAAAGATCCTTATGCATTCTTGCAAATTGGATTAGCTGAAGGTTCGTTTATATATTTTTATCGGTAGATGCTACAGTCCCGGAAGCCATTAACTTTCTACGTTCGGGTATCTACGAGCTACCAAAGTTGAAAATTGTCATACGATTGACATGCGCATTGAAGAGATGGCCACAACTATCAGAGGTGAAATATCTGAAACTCAAGTCGCCATCTTGGCCTTGCAAACTACGACCACGCAACATGGTTTTACTCTGGCCGACCGAGAATGCTCAGCAACTCACTCTTCAAATGCCATAACCAAACTTCCATCGGAGAAATGTGTTTAATAGTTGATGCATAAAGAAGAAACGGCAAGTCCAAAACACGCATATAAAACTTTTTTGAAAGGTACACTACGTAACTTTTGGCCCTCAGTTAAAAAAACAAACAAAACGGCATGCATTCTGCGGAAGAACGCTGTTTTGGTTGTGCTTTGGCTGTGCGTGACTGTGTGCGGATGAATATGATTATCCTACTGCTCATAAAACATTCACTACAAGACTTAAGGGATATCACCAGTTTAGATGGAAAGGATATCAAGCTGACTAGCTGAAGAAGTTACTGTAGCTTTAACCATTAATAGACACGGTACTTCCTTTAAAATATATTCCAGCACAGCGCTTCAACAACCATAATGTAATGACCCTTCAAAATAGACAATGGTTTACATCAAACTCTGTTAGAGAGCTACATATGGCCATTTATCAGTTCAATAAAATACTATATAATTGAGTAATAAAAACACCATCATCTGTGTTGCTTTTACAACATTTCCAATCCCTCAGTTCTTGCACTGAAGCACTGAATATAGCAATGTGTGGAAACGTTTGCTCCTGTTCATTTGTTTTTAATTCACTTTCATGAAATCCATAAAAAAATAAAGCCATCTCTGAAAAGCCAAACCAATGTTGATTCTGGTTTTATTTTGCGCTCTGCCGCGTGTCTCACACTCTCCTCTATTCAGCGTTTGTTTAAAACACTTTGTTTCAAATCACTTCAGTTCAAATCAAGTCAGTTCAGAACAGATCAGATCACTTCAGTTTAGATCACCCTTACTTTGGATAATTTTGTTTCAAATCAGGTCAGTTTAGTTCAAATAATTTGAGTTCGGATCAGTTCAGATCACCTCATTTCCAAATCAACTTACTTCAAATGACCTCTGTTCACGTCACTTCAGGTCAGCTGACCTCTGTTCAGTTTAGTGATCAGTTTAGTGATCACCAGTTCTGATCACATCAGCTCAGCTCAAATTCATTCAGATCACCTTAGTTCAGGTCAGCTCTGTTTGAATCACATCAGATTGGATCAGTTCAGATCATTCAGTTCATCAGTTTTCAAATATAGATAGGTTAGAGGATCGTTCTCAAATGTTAATGATCTGTTTAACTGTGTTTCTCGTCCCTTTTAGACACACACAGGAGAGAAGGAGAAGATCTGTCCGTACTGCGGCCAGAAGTTTGCCAGTAACGGCACTCTGAGAGTGCACATCCGCAGCCACACGGGTCAGTGCCTCCCCACCAGCCAAACTCACACGGTTTGCTGATCTGCCATTAATCCTGAGCTCATTTATCCATTTTCAGAAGTTGGCTAATTTTTCTTGCAATGGCATTCATGTAAAAACTCAGTAGTAAACAATATCTTTTGATGCATTTGTAGGAGTTTCCCTTTTATGATGCAACATTTATGGGAGGGGAGTATTTAAAGGGAACCTATTATGCAAAATTCACTTTTGTAAGGTGTTTGAACAACGATGTGTGTCCGCAGTGTATGAGAACAACCAGCCTATAATGGTAAACATCCACACACTGATTTAACTTTTTATAATTTCCATGAATCAAAAGCATCTCGTCATCGTAGCGAGAAGCCCCGTTATCGTAGCGAGAAGCCCGCGCCCCCGTCATCGTAGCAAGAAGCCCCGCACCTGTCATCGTAGCGATAAGCCCCGCCCCGTGATCGTAGCGAGAAGCCCCGCACCTGTCATCGTAGCGAGAAGCCCCGCCCCCTTCATCATAGCGAGAAGCCCCGCACCTGTCATCATAGCGAGAAGCCCCGCCCCCGTCATCGTAGCGAGAAGCCCAGCACCTGTCATCGTAGCGAGAAGCCCCGCACCTGTCATCGTAGGGAGAAGCCCCGCCCCCGTCATCGTAACGAGAAGCCCAGCACCTGTCATCGTAGCGAGAAGCCCCGCCCCCGTCATCGTAGCGAGAAGCCCAGCACCTGTCATCGTAGCGAGAAGCCCCGCCCCCGTCATCGTAGCGAGAAGCCCCGCCCCCGTCATCGTAGCGAGAAGCCCCACCCCCGTCATCTAAGCGAGAAGCCCCGCACCTGTCATCTAAGCGAGAAGCCCCGCACCTGTCATCGTAGCGAGAAGCCCCGCCCCCGTCATCGTAGCGAGAAGCCCCACCCCCGTCATCTAAGCGAGAAGCCCAGCACCTGTCATCGTAGCGAGAAGCCCCGCCCCCGTCATCGTAGCGAGAAGCCCCACCCCCGTCATCTAAGCGAGAAGCCCCGCACCTGTCATCGTAGCGAGAAGCCCCGCCCCCGTCATCGTAGCGAGAAGCCCCACCCCCGTCATCTAAGCGAGAAGCCCCGCACCTGTCATCGTAGCGATAAGCCCCGCACCTGTCATCGTGGCGAGAAGCCCCGCCATTCTAGCGAGAAGCCCCGCCCCCCCGTCATCGTAGAAAGAAGCCCCGCCCACAGCCGGTGACGATCTGCCCTATTAGCATAGACACGGTGACCTGAGACCTGAGTCCGCCATTTCTGTAGTTGTAAAATCTTTTTTCCACAAAAAGGGATTAAGAAGTGTTGTGTTTTGGGATGTACCAATACACATAAGAGTCTGCCATTTGAGTCACTGAGGACATTGTGCTTCAATTTCATTTTCGAAGTAAATGTCCTGAACAAAATCGCTAAAGTCTTATACGTTTGAGCCAATCATTATAAGCCAGACTGCTTCAAAAATACACGTTTAAATAAACAGGCTCCTGTCCAGGATGGTCAATAATACATTTGGGAGTCTTCTCAAGCAGTCATATCCATCTTTTCACCTTTATTACAAAACAGTATATAACACAAATGCAATAGCATGTCATAAAAGCATATCAATGTCATAAAAGCAAGATGACAACATAAGTTAAAACCGAAATCAAACTAAACTATACCTGTTCTATCTCCATGCGGCATATATTCTCTGTTCTCTGCAGGCATTTTACAACACTTCCCACACAAGCACCTGTACAGTGATTTATAGATTATCAGATTATTGTTAACTCCACATCAGTTACATAAATTAATCAATTAGCCATTCACAAACGTTCTGTTGCATTCTACATGTCGTCACTTCTTCTTGGATCTCTCCATCATTGACTGACTTTGGTTCAAGCATATAAGGATGAACACCACTACCGACAGTTTCTGAGATTCTCAGTGCATGAGATTGTCCTGTTTTCTGGTTGCTGGTATGCCGGAGCATGAGCTCTTGAAGCTCCGCCCTCTTCTTGAAACGGAGCCGGCAGAGCCATAGAGAGAAAGAGTTGCGACACTCTTTGAAGTCGCCGCTATGGCTGTCACGTGGTTCATGTAAGCCCCAATAGTTCCAAAACATACTCTGGCTGTCATGTTCTTCTATGGGACAGACAGCAGCGATTGGATTATTGAACGGTAAATATAGAATAAAACACACACCCAAGTACTTTTTAAGCTGTTATTGCATTTTTTTAATGTCAGTTTTGCATTTGGATAGGCAGGGTGACAACGAAATACTGTATATTACTTAGATAAGTTTTAGGCTATATTTTTGGAGGGAAAAGCTTGTGTTCATGTTCGCATGGGTAGTAGCACTGGCTTTAGCGGCTCTAACTTAACTTTTCCGTATCATTCATCTGATGATGGACGTCTCATGATATTTATTTTAGCACAACTGGGCTGTATTAGGCTATTGATTCCCGTGATTTTGCTTTTAAATTCCGATTCAGCCATTAGCCTACCTTCGTGATCACGCAAAGAGGATTGCCGTGGCGGTCTGTTCAGAATTCGCTTAGAAGCTAGCTCACTTCTTCTGATGAAAGTGGCCACCCCCAGGACCACAACGAGAAACATGATCATGTTAAGACTAAGAATATAATTTTAAGATTAAGCCACATATTATCAATGTCTATAGGTAAGTGCAGAGAGAAGATTTTTCTCTAACTAGCTAGCAGGCAGTGCTTGAAAATTAGTTGAAACAACCAACATAAAATATAAATAATTACGCTGTGCTAGGGGTGGTACGGTACATGAAAAAACATCCGAACCGTTCGGTTCGCTTGTCTCGGTTCGGTTCGACGCATGCGCAATGTAACCCCGTGCCTGTGACCTCAGACAGTGTGTTTACTTTTCACGCGAAATAAGAGATTGTGTGGAAAATGGTCATACATATGAGGCTTGTTCGACTTGAACCGGCGCTGCACAGACCGATCGATGAATAACATCAAAGTACCGCGAGAGCAACGGCTCCGTATGCTTTTCAATCACTCTCGCGGTACTTCGATGTCATAAACCGATCGGTCAGTGCAACGCCGGTTCAAGTCGAACAAGCCTACAGTAAAAGTGGAGTATGGAGTGCTGCAGGTCTCGTCACGTATAGAAATGTCAAGTGGGAGAGATAAGGAAGGCTAACCGGAGTTGGAGGATGCGCCAGCGTCGTATAGCTAAGTCCGGTGTGTGGGAACATTTTGGATTTCATGTTACCTATAATATTTAAATATATATAGTGACACTAAGTTTAGATAAGAACTCCAGTCATATGTTTCCAAATACTGCACTTTAATTTCAAGTGAAAAAAAAAAATTTATCCTCACTCTCAGGGAATAGAAGCATTGTTGATACTGTTTTTGTGTTGAGGTTGAACTTATGTTTCACTTTATGATTATGCCTTTGCTATTGTTATAGCCTCATTATAGGCAATTATGTGTAACATATTTTGACTTATTTAAAAGATAGTGCTTTAAGAGTTTCTCTCTTTTTCTTTTAAAAGATAAACATTTTGTAAGAGCTACACTGACGTTGACAGTTTGATAAATGCAAGTTAATTTTAATCTTTGTGTGCTAAAAATTCACATAAGTCCCTGTAGAGATAGCAATACACATTCTCCTTTTTTCCAAATAAACAAAAGCATTTCATCAATGTCTTCTCTCTTGCTGTATCAAAATGTCACCTAGTTTTCCTCAGAGATGGTCTCAATAATGTGCTTAAAGCCAAGTCAAATTAAATTTGTGCATGATTACATAATTTTTTTTTTAATACTGTATCCTGAATTGTGGATAATTAAGCTATAGCCTATATCATATGCTGAAGTACATTTCTGGAGTGTTAAAGATTAAAAGAAAAAATAACAACAAGAACCGTTCAGAACCGAAAACCGTGACCCTAAAACCGTGATGCGAACCGAACCGTGGGTTTCGTGAACCGTGCCACCCCTACGCTGTGCATGCACAAATGAAGACCAGTATAAGCATCGCAAAGGGCCTCTGATACAGTATAGTCAGTTGATAATTCAAAAGAGGTCGATATTTCAGCAACTTACCTCTGGAACAACTCAACGCGCAGCAATGTAAGTGAATGGAGTCCAGCGGCCAAATGAATGTGTTTGGAACAATCTTCAAATCCCGGAAGTAGGCGGTTAAAAGCGCCGCCATTTTTTACAACTATGTTCTATGGGAGTGTCACAACTCTTTCTATCTATGGCTCTGGGAGCCGGGAGCAGCAGCTCATTTACATTTAAAAAGGACACACACAAAAGCGGCGTGTTTTTCCTCACCCCCAAAAAGAGGTAATTTTAACATGCTATTACAATTATTTGTAGGGTATTTTGAGCTACAACTTCAAATACACACTCTGGGGACATCAGAGACTTATTTTACATCTTGTAAAAATAGGCATAATAGGTCCCCTTTAAATATATCGATTTACTAAGGTTTGCGCTGGTCAATTTACTGGTATTTGCACCTTTTTTTACAGCCAAAAAAAAGCAGATCTTTAACCAGACGCTAATTTGCGCTGCTCTTGGTGGATTGTGTTGGTCTTTATGTAAATGATCCGGTTGCGTCTGCGTTCTTTCATGTGCGGGTCATCAGTAGATCACGAGCAGAACTTTCCACCCCCATCTGCGCTTTTATGGAATTGCACTCTCACGCTAATTTGCACTGTTTAGTAAAATTGGAGTTAGAGTTAAAAAGAAATTATATAGTAAACGTATATAGTATGCCACCCACAACCGCACATACATTGCATTTGGCATCTCGCTCTCTGTCTTTCTCTGTGTGAACATCTCAGCATGGACATGGTGACAGACAGCATGTTCATTAAAGAGCCTTTATAGTGGAGAGCTCAGCATTCCAGTGTGCTGCCATAACAACAGACTACAACACACACACACACACACACGCACACTTGTTTTCTAACCCTTACCCCACACATACACTTACACACAAGGCCAAAACATGCCCAGTGGAGTAAAAACATTGTATGTGTGTGTTGGAATGCAGTAGACATGGTGAGAGTGAGTGATGCGCCTGAAAGAAAAGAACGCTCTTTGTAGGCATCCAGCATTGTGACCCCTGACCTCTGCTGCCTGTAAATCCCACTTTCCTTTCTTTCAACTGGACTTGTATTATATGCTCTTCTTCTTTTAAAGAGACACATGCTCAAAAACATCAGTTCAGTGTCTTTGTACCTGGTCTTGATGCCAGTGTAATGGCATATAATTGTATGTAATGTCAATGAGCATAAAATCTCCAAAATACTTGAATGCATTACTTCAAGAGCATTACTTCTCTTGTCAAAAGTAAGTGCACTTAATTGTATTAAATATGCACTTGTAGTGTACTTCAAATCTTAGAATTATATATATATATATTTTTTTTTTTTTTTAAACTAAACTTTCAGATATTTTAATGAAAAAATGGCCACTTAAGTGTATTTAAATCGTGATTTAATATTTTGTAGTGCTTTAAAGAACTACACTTATTTTGATGTGTTGACTAAATTACTAAAGCACGTGCTAGATTATAATTTTACTTGATATTATATTTAAAGTGAATTATATTTTAAATGTGCTAAATTGTACCTTCAACGTTACAAATGTGTAACTACAAATATGTTTGTTTATTTTAGTTTAACATAAATGCTTGTCAGTTTTATCAGCAAGACACTTTTACCATATTTCAAAGACAATAGATGTATGAAATTACAAAAAAATATGTACTAAAGTCCCACTTACGTGGGTCAAAAACACTTTCAGCTTCAGCTATTTGCACTTAATATAAATTTAAATGATAATATATTTTATTTTAATTGTAAATATCATGCAATTAAGTGTCTGAAATCATTACATTATTTTTGCACTTAATTTTTTTTAAGTTTCGTAATAAGTACTTTTTAAAAAGCATGCTGAAGTGAAGTTATTTTCACAAGGGTAAGGTGCTTGTCGAATTTAACTGTCTTGAATACTTCAGTATATCGCTAGTTTCTACATATATGTATTACTATATGTTACTATACACAATATATTTACTACAACATTTAAATATTTGAAAAAATATTAAATGTGATCAGATTTTTGTGATCAAAGGCCGCTTTTGCTATTGATGTGTAAGAGATGTTATTATAACAACTCTATTAACTCTCTCATATTTGCAAATGAAAACATGAAGATGACTTGGTTTTTATATTGCTGCCAACCTTATTGTGATTATATCATGATTATTCAACACATTACCCAATATTAATAATAACCATAATAACCACACAACAAACCAGAACTTCAGTTTAGTAAGGTGAATTTCGTGTGCTTTAAGTCTCCATAAGCTTATATGTGTTGAAAGATCAAAAGCACTGGAGCAATCAGCAATGGGTTTAGCAGGGCAAGCGCTTTCTGCTGCAGTTGTGTCTTCCCCCAGCTCACCTCTGCTCGACGGGGTTAAAACCCAGTGCTGACTGTCTCTCTGCTGGTTCAAAGGGTCAATCTCATGATTGTTTGTTTGGTTAACCTGCTTGATTAGAAGCTTGATTCGAAATCTTTTGCCAAAGTTAAACTCAAACCAGTACTTCCTATAAATGAAATCATACCTAATTAAAACATCTAAACCTAATCATAAACCCAACCATCTGTTTCTCAGATCCGCATTTAAGCTCAGCTAAAAACAAAACTTTCATTCCACCCGCACATTAACATCCCCAAAGCTGTGATTTTAACTCCTTTTCATTTCTGTGGTGACAACACAGACTTTTCAGACAAAGCTGAATGCACTATAAGTGTGATCAAGGCTGTTTATTTGGTAATGCAGGGCTTGGATTTGACCGGAGGGTTTGCATTATTCTCCAAATGCCAGACTGGCGTGAGTTATACTGAGCTCAGCGTGTTGATGATCTCATCCTCGGGCGCCACATGGGATTCCGCTTGTTAGCCAGAGCGGGATACAAAAACTACCTTTAAAAACATAACCTCACCTTATTTCCATTTTATGACGTCACAACTGTATACCGCTGAACAGCTGAATGAATGATTTAATTCTCTTCAGCTAATGTATAAGCACCATAAATGTACCATAGAACAAGTCCATATGACTTGCGCACTATATTCCAAGTCTTCTGAAGACATGTAATAGTTTTGTGTGAACAATAGTCTATAATTTGTTCACTGATTAATCTTCCCATCCATCAAAGTTGTAAAATTGTATTCAATTCTGCATTACAGAGAAACAAAATAACATCATACAGGTTTGGAATGAAGGTATGGTCACATTTATCATTGCTCTGTAAAATAATAATCCGCATGATCGAGAGTTTCACGTGAGGGCCAAAAAGTTCCCCAGATTTTCAAGTTGGCCGTTATTTTACTTTCGTTAGATAAAAAAGAACAAAGAAGCAAATTACAAACAATAGGACAAATACGATAGAGTTACAAATGAAATAAGCTCCGTTTTTTTTTTTTTTTCAGGTACAGTAGGTTTATTTAACATGTTTTACATTTGATGAACATTAATGACACAGACAGGTACACTCCAAAAAATTATATGTTGGCTTTAATTACATTTTTTTTTGTCAACAGGTTCCACATAACTGGTTTATGTTAAACAAACATAATTTGTTCATGTAACTTCAACATCATGGAATTAAGTCATTTTAAGCGACCCAATTAAAGTAGTCTCAAAGTGAATTTTTAAAGGCTTCCTGACATGCTAATCTCAAATGCTAAGATTTACATGCTCCTTCAACCGAAGCAGGAGATGATAATTAAATCAGTCCACAGCCAAACAAAATGCTCCACTCTTCTCCACAATGGTAACCCACTGTAATTTAAATGGTTCTAATAAGTCCAATGTAATTGAACATTAAACACAATTACACACTATCAAGTCTTCCCCTTTTTTCATTTTCTCAATAAAAACATAAAATAACACTTAATTTTAACATTTATAACTCTTAATTCAACCATATGCAAAGCATGCTGGGAACTAACAAGCACCGCCCAGTTTCAGTTAATGCAACACAAATCAATCATGTAATCCAACACAAACCGATTAAGTAAACTTAAATTTTACATATATTAAAGCAGATTGAACACAATCAAATTAAGTTAGGGCAAAATGTCAGTTGGCGTCGCACTATTCTGCCACCCTCTGGATGTAAGAATTGTTTACTTAACATAAATGGTTTGTGTTTAGACAACATTTACATTTACATTTATTCATTTAGCTGACGCTTTTATCCAAAGCGACTTACAATTGCTATATTTCAGAGGTTGCATGCCTCTGGAGCAACTAGGGGTTAAGTGTCTTACTCAGAGACACATTGGTGTCTCACAGTGGATTCGAACCCGGTTCTCACACCAAAGGCATGTGTCTTATCCACTGCTCCATCACCAACCCATGCAACACTGCGTTAGGATTTTGTACTGTTAAGTTGAGACATAATTACGTGGACCTTAATAGAAAAAAAAAATCAAGTCAAAAAACACCATTATTATAAGTAAACTAAATATAAATATATTATGTAAAGTGCACAACCTTCCTCGTTCATTTTTTTGAGTGTATTTTAGGCTGCTGTCACTTTAAGACCTAGGATCTAAAAAAATGACACATCCGGTTTTCACCAAGCTGTTTATGTTCACTTAAGCCGCAACCGGCTGTATTTACGTGAGATACTCCACCTGATAGGCAACTGTGACAGTATTTGACCGTTCAGCCATAAAGAGATCTGAATTCAGTAGGCTGGCTGCTGTAATCTGTAATCGCATTCAAAAATAGAAACCAGAAAAAAGCTAGGACTGTGGATATGAAAACATGAGAAGATCCTTCTATGTTTGCCCTCTTGACTGTGCCATTTGCTTGCTTTAATCACTTTTATTTTTCCTTTTGTGCATTGCTTCGCCAAGCTAAATCAGGGGTGTGTTTCCCGTACAACGACGTAACTCGCTGCTTAACTACCATAGTCAAGTCACCTTTATTTATATAGTGCTTTTTACAATACAGATTGTTTCAAAGCAGCTTTACAGAGATAACAGGAAAATAATGCAACAAAGTTTGTGTCCAGAAGAAAATAGCATCACAGTCCAGCTTAAGTAAGTTCAGTGATGTTTCATTTTGTTTCAAAAAGTAGTACGATGTACGATGCATCGTTGAAGAAATCAAATAGCTTGTCACGACTGTTTCCTGAAACGATATTGTCGCAAATTCGTCGACGCTTTGAATCTCTTGAAAAACTAAAAGACGTAAATTACATTTTGTAATTATTCTAAATAAAAGATGCAGATACTGAATGTCAGCTTGCTTATTTAGCTCAAGATAAGGATTTATTGAAGGATATAAGAAACTCTGCTTCTAACCACAGGTCGAGAGTGTCATTCCAAACACACAACTTTGCGATGCTGTCTGCGAATGTTCATTGGAACAATGTTTTCGGGAAACACCGACTCATTGAACTGCTGAAAACAACAGAACTTGCGACCATAGTTGGCTAATGATGCTTTCAGAAACACACCCCTGACTCAATTCTTTCAGTGTCGGCACTTCAGCTTGCTCAATCGGACGATAAGCTGCCGATAGTAATCTGACTAGTGCCACTGGTGCCAAACCCACCACAAAAACTAGGCCTATAGACGCTTAATGCTGGGCCGGCCATCGGCTCGGTGCGCCAAGGACTTAAAGGTTGCCAAATACAGTACAGAAGTTCAAAGTCGATGGAGACCGGGCTGTTTTAAGATGGAATGAGTGTTTCTCTTTAAAGGTTGAGCTAAAAACCCCATCCAAACAGATCCAAGGTCCCCGGCGTGAATGGATGTTCTGTCTGCATGTATGCGTGTGTTAGTTTGCACACCCTGCTGGGTTAGCGTGGTGCCGTTGGCAGGAGGAATGCAGGAGGACCTGAAGGAAACACTTATGGAATGTGAAGGGCTGAATGACATCATGTGAGTTGTCAAGGTCTGGGAGAAGCTAAAGTTGCCCTGGTTTTACATCTCATTTACTTGAAACTGAAAAGACTCATTGTACAGCCACAATGTACAAGGTGTGCATGTGTGGAAAAGCCTATGCGCTTGCCCCCAGGACAGATCAAGCCACATTAGTCTAGTGCCCTCATCAGTGAAAGTAGTTCAGCCATGAGGTCAGTGCTCATGCTATTGATGGTGGTTGGGGAAAGTGACACGAAACATTAGCCATGAGTTGAACACACTTCTCTGACATTAACTAGAAAAGCCCTACGTCCTGTTTGGTTTGGTTTTCCACCTACTTTCTGGCTACGTCTGTTGCTAATGTTGTTTGTCTTGAATGTAGCATGCCATGTTTTGATGTTTTTTCACTGGACAAACACCAGATTTAGTAGTAATATTATCTAACCTGGTAGATTTACAATGGTTGAAGTACAAAACACTGGGTAACACTTTATTTTAAGGTGACGTAGTTATATATTACTACATGGACTTAATACTAATAACAGTAAATTATGCATAATTACAAGTAACTAACCCTAAACAATGTAACTGTCGCCTTAAAATAAAGTGTAACCAAGCACTGTTATTTTAATATTATTTTATACTATTATAGCCAAGTCTTTTATTGATATTTTGAATTAGTTATATTTTCAGTTTTTGGTTTTTATATTACTATTTACTTTTGATTTATTCCCATTTCCCCACTTCCACCTAAACTTGTTTCTGTTCATTCATTTCTTCATTTCATATTTTTATTTACTTTGTTTATCATTTAATATTTAAATATTTGTATACAGCTTTTAATGAGTCAGAGGCTGAGCTAAAGTAGAAGACAGTTACCTGCTCAAAAGACGTTGTTGCACAGATATTTGTCTCTTTTATGTATTCATTCATTCAGGCATTCATTTATTTTTTTCGTTATATCTTTTCTTTTAAAAGGGAGGTATTTTTGGCACCGTTACTGTAATTTGCTCTGATAAAATGATACCTACACCTTACAGCATCATATTTTTCCTTTCTGAGCCAAAGCCCAACTCACTTACTTACCAGAACAACGTTCCTTTCCGAGTAACATGCAGTTTCACGGCTTAACCGCTAAAGGGCAAAAACGATTGCACTGCAGCTTTAAGATGTAACGTTAACAATTGACCTATGGCTAAGCCACACCCCCAAACACGATGAGCCAATAACAGTGCGCATAACTAACCCAATACACTCGGACATTCTCTGCTTCCACGTCCATTGAAATGCATTGCAGTTAGTCAGTTTTCATTCGTTTTTTTCATGTTTTTTCTTGTCATTTTAAGTTTAAAATGGTCAAACGGTGTTCATCGAGTACATGCAACTCCGACACTAGGTATCCCGAGAGGCTGGGCGACGGTGTGTATTTTTTACCCTTTCCCAAGCCACATCTCAACCGAGATAAGTGTCTGGATTGAGTTATGCGGTAGACCACAACACCAACTAAACGTGGATAAATTAAACAAGGATGTCTACATCTGTTCTAAGATAAGTTAACAACGTATTTGAACGTTATCTTTAACATCTCTAGCGCAACGTTAGGCTAGCGTTAGCCTAACATTAGAAAACGTTAACGTTAGCTTCTAGCTGCGTTGTAGGCTACATCATGTCACGTAGCTTCATTAACGTATCTGTAAATAACCGAGATAACAAATGTTAGCAATGCTGTGCTGAATGATTCATGTAAATACTGTAGCACCAAACTAACGGAGAGGTACTCTTGGTAAAGATGGTAAAAAGGCTTGTCCTGGAAACGTATGCAACTTAGACCTGTACATATTTATTTTGATCATGAACCATTAATTACATATTGAAGCACAACATTTAAGACAACTTTCTATCAAAACAACACAGTTAAGATCCTTTTGGTGACTTCAAGATGATATATAATCTTTCTGTCTCCAAAAACCATCAATTGCCTCCTGTGAAATGTCTCCTACTGTGACAGCTGCCATAGCGCCCGTCACCGAACGTTTACTTTTTGTCCGAGTGAGTGGAGGGGGCGTGGCTTAGCCATAGGTCAATTCTATAGGTACATGGTTTTCATGGACACCCTTAGACAGCAAATTATATCACTATACTCTCACTATCATGGTCACCATCTCTAGGCAATTTCTGTCAGACTATGAACAATATACTTGTAATTCACTTAATACACAGAAAACTGTTCATGTGTGGTGGACATGAACATCAGAGTTACTATACAGGCCAACTTGACTAGTGTACTAGCAATATTCCTTATCCATATTAATTTTCTACCAAAAATCTGTATCATGCCCTTCTGTATTAGAGACAGAATCAGGGAGGAACTACACAAATAAGGTTGGTAAATCCATGTAAAACAGCAGGAGTGTGGCGTTCCTCTAGTCTGAGCCTCAGACGCCCATGGACCGCTCACTGAACGCTTGATGGATGTTACACACAATAATGACAATAGCTTTCTCAAAATCCCATCTGATTCCAATTTAATGGGTTGGCTTTTCATGATTTCCGGGGATCGGGGTGCACCGTGCACAGCTTTTAATCAGTCCACTGGAAAATTCAGACATGTTTACAGGATACTGGTCTTAGAACGAGCGTTTTGTCAGAGTCAACGGATCCCTGGATTTGTCAGGGTTTGCGAGGTTCATTGCGTGAAATCTTTCAATGTTACTATTGCTTTAGTCACACAAAAGTCTTCTGAATAAGATGTATATCTATATGAAATGTAATGTATAGATTATACTGCAGTGGGCGGTTCTTGTCCAGAATAAGCTGCAAATTGGACCAGACTTTATATTAATCAAAAGCCAAAAGGTTTTAGCTTGATTTACTTGATTTCAATTGATTTCCATCCGATAAGTGATTTCACACAACAATTAAACCTTGAGGAGATGAAGCCGTATTATCTCAGGGCTGGAGTGACATGTTTATGGTGCTCAGATGTGGAAGGATAGCAGAATGAAATGTTATGGAACAGCTGTAGGAAGTTCTGCACATGCATCTAAAGGAAGCCGAGGCAAGCGCGTGTGTGTGTGTGTGTGTGTGTGTGTGTGTGTGTGTGTGTGTGTGTGTGTGTGTGTGTGTGTGTGTGTGTGATGATGGGTAATTCTTTGGGATGTTCTCGCTGCAGGAGTCTGTGTCCTCACAGTAGTCTAACAGTGCTCACTTAGACAATCACACACACACACACACACACACACACACACACACACACACACACACACACACACACACACACACACACACACACACACACACACACACACACACACACACACACACACACACTGTCCATCCACATCTGGAAAGTGAAACCCATCCTGTCTAGTAAAACTAAGTATGTGTGTGATATAAACATCTCTACTGAACTACCTACTACTGGATCCAAACAACAGAACAGCTTTTTCCACTTGAATGAATTCAGATTCAAGATGTGTTTGGGAAATATTTTCCTCAGTTACTGTAGCTGCCACTGTTGATTGATTCGATGACAGCTTTGGGAGTAGGACTATGCAAAGCTAAGCTTTTTCAACGTTGATTAGTTGGTGGGTTGTTTAAATTAGAGACTCCCAAAGTTTTTCATGCTAGGAAAAAATAATTGTCAATCTCGAAACCCACCACAAACGTAAAGTGAGATATATTTTAATTTCTTTGTAATCATTTAAATATTTTCTTATCATAGGATTACAGTGGTTAGACCTGCTTTTTAATGTTGTTGCAGTACAATAAGGCTTATTGTAAGCTAAAATACGAGAATAACCATGACCAAAGACATAATTGTGAAATATACAGATACAATTTTTTTTGGTATAGCAAGTATTAGCAGTCTAACGACATTATTGACTTACTAGATTGATACATTGACGTGGAACTTGAAGTGGAACTTAAATGAATCATATGTTGACTCAGGATTTATCAGAAGGATTCATCAAACTTATTAATGTGTTATTAGGCTGATTTAGGATCATGTGCATCATATCAGAAGTGTTGTTAGGAGCCGTTCGCATTGGACACTCTCAGCTGAGTGGAACAGAACCCAGGATTTTACAAAACACTTTTACAACTCAATGTTTAAGAGATGCTGAAAAGTGGTGAAATGCAGCAACGAGGGGTTTCCACATATTAACAACTGCAACTCTACATGTTAAGAGCAGTTCACACCAAGACGAATGTGCGAAAGTCTGGTGCGATAAACATTTCTAATGACATGTTGCAGACCAACCCAAACATGGCATCAGTGCGACCGTTTTTTTTAACATCGTACTGCAGGTCAACCAATAAGATTTACGCTTTTGGTCACTGACCTGCTGTATGAAACTACGACTTGGTGGTGCTCACGAATAGATTATTTTGCTAAGCGACAGCAAATAGCAGAAGAGGAATCCAGAACCGGCACTCTCATCACTGGCCCTGTCCCAAATGTGACGTAATCCTGCTTTGACTACCGGGTAGAAGTCCGATGCGGAGCTCTCTTCAGTGCGTGCTCGGCAAAAGCGTGAATTAAGGGTCATACCGTGAAGTGACAACTGGGTCGTCTACGCTCTTGTGGAGTAGTTCACTTCAGAATGAAAATTTCCTGATAAATTATTCTCTCCCATGTCATCCAAGATGTTCATATCTTTCTTTCCTCAGTCAAAAAGAAATTAAGGGTTTTGATGAAAACATCCGGGGTTTTCTCCATATAGTGGACTTCAATGGGAACCAACGGGTGGAAGGTCCAATGCAATGCAGCTTCAAAGGCTCTACACGATCCCAGCCAAGGATTAGGGGCTTGTCTAGCCTAACCATCAGTCATTTTATTAAAAAAAACTCATTATTTATATACTATATATATGTTTAAATATAAACATTTACATACTTTTTTACCACAAATGCTTGTTTTGCACATCCACGACTTCATGCATTACATCATCACGTTGGAAAGGTCAGACGGTAACCTGATGTAGGCGGAAAATGTAGGATAGGGCGAAAAACTCCATCTCATTTTCTCCTCCAACTTCAAAATCGTCCGCCATCGTTGTTTTACCTTTTAGTTTTTTTGGGAAATAGCTTTTGACTTAGTCTTTGCACGTTCGCTTTGTAAACTCTAGGTCTGTAGCTCCGCCTGTGACGCGTGACCTTTCAACATGATTATGTAATGTGTGGCGCATCACAGAGCTAGTGCAAGACAAGCGTTTGTGGTTAAAAAGTAAATATATTTTTAGAAAATGACCGATTGTTGGGCTAGATAAGACACTTATTCCCGTTGAAGTCCACTATATGGAGATAAATCCTGGAATGTTTTCCTCAAAAACCCTAAATTCTTTTCGACTGAAGAAAGCTAGACATGAACATCTTGAATGATGATTTTTTTTATTCTGAAGTGAACTACTCCTTTACGGGACATGTGCATGCTATGGCCATTTGGGACAGGGCCACTGTAAGTTGTGTTGTGTGTTGTTTTTTGATATACATCATAACAAATTGTTCCATGAGCGCCACCTACTTTCAGAGAGTGACTTTGCATCTTAATTCCCATTGTCTGCCATTTTTTCCCATATTGGTCCAAACAGACAAAACGCTTGTCCAAACTGGTTAAAATCTTTGCGCCGTACATTCGTGTTATGGACATTCCTTTAGACTGTCAGCACGTGAAAACCTTCAGCAATAAATCAAAACACTTAATTTCATTTAAAGCACCTCACTAAAAAAAAGTCACTATTCACTGACATTGATAGGCGGTCCGTGTCCTGGTAGAAACTGCTTATTTCTTTGGATTTAAACATTCTTAGAAACATTTTGGATAAAGTACACAAATCAACAAAATATATAACATTGGTCTAGTGGTATTTGGATATTTAATCCAAAAATCTTACATAGTGTGCCTTTTAATTTAATTTAAAACAACTCTTACTATAAAAAGTCTCTATTCACTGACTAGTCAAACATTCTGGGCGGCAGTGTGTGTAAGTCTGCATACGTGTACTGAACACAGTGTGTACATGGTAACGTTTAAGCATGTGTGTCGGCCGCAGCATTAGTTGTGAAGGTCTGTCAGTAATCACCAGGTCAAGTATGAAGTGATTGTGTGCGTCTGTGACTGATCAAAGTCAATCACTTATCGGTCAGAACCGATCAATATTGTATTACTGCACCATTCCAGTCTGCTGGTCCGTACCCGGCGGCATTCAAACTTACATTTACTGTGTGTGTGAATGTGTTAACCTGCATGGGTGAGTCTGTTTTGGATGTTGGAATGAAAAAAGGAAGCCAGGATGGAGTGTGTGATGGACAGGCCTAATGTCTTTCATACTGAAGGCCCTGAGCTACAGAGATCTCCCCATAACACCAGCACAATGCTCGGCATGTGACAGGGACAACCATCTGTTCACCAGACACACACACACACACACTCTCACACGAGGGGGGTGCCAAACGGATCGATTAGCAGACGGTGGTGTCTGGGGCCACAGGGGACCGCCGGGGATCTGGAAAGAGAGCAGAGACATTCGGGTCACACAAAGACGGTGTCGCATTACAACACATGCTAAATCAGTTAGCCCCCTTTCCGCACACTAGGGTCTCAGATAGCGATCCACTAGATAAATCAAAATGACGAGTAGATTTTCACAGTTTTGCAAGAAGTTATGTTTTGAAGCGAGTTATGTTTGCATGTGCCACCACTACACTAGTGTTATGAGTAGTTTGTTCAACCTGTTACTATGTGGATACTTATTGGCCCAAGTCAAAGGAGGCCATGTCACTCCAAACCTGTATTCATTTCAGCAAAACAAGATATTTTGAAGGCTGTTGGGAAATAAAACAAAATTGGAGGCCCTTAACTTACAATCTATGGTCAAAAAATATACAAGTCATACAGTTTTTGAACAACATGAGCTGGAGTATATTGAGTTCAGGATTTTCATGTTTGGGTGAAATATATCTCTTAATAATATTTCCCTTCAAATTAAGAATGTGTAATATATATATATATATATATATAAAACACCTGTACTGTTTTGGTTATTGACCAATAGTAGAGAGTTTATATATATATATATATATATATATATATATATATATATATACAGTAATTCAGCATCCTAATTTACCCAATTTATTTGAGTAGACTCACTTTGCCATCATCTAGTGCTCAATGTTAAATTTAATGTTTATCAAAACTCAAAATGAATTTCTTTTTTATACTTTACATTTTGGGATGTCTTTCACTTGTAGCATTTAGAGCAATTCATTTTAGTTTTTGGAAAAATAGTTAAGAATTTTAGTATTAGCCATTTGTCTGTCATCAGCCATAACATGAAAATAATTAGCAGCTTATCGTTATCGTCTAGAATTTTAATACCGGTGTGGCTCCTATTTCTACTAGAAGACTTTTACTTTCAGTACTAAATCCAACAACTCTCAAGACAACACACACTCTTAGGGACCATTCACACAGGGGTGTGTTTCCCAAAAGCATCGTTAGCCAACTATGGTCGCAATTTATGTTGTTATCAGCAGTTCAACGAGTCGGTGTTTCCCAAAAACATAGTTCCAACGAACATTCGCAAACAGCATTGCAAAGTTGTGTGTTTGGAACGACACTCTCGACCTGTGGTTAGAAGCAGAGTTTCTTGTTTGCATGACATGCGGACTCAATAAATCCTTATCTTGAGCTAAATAAGCAAGCTGACATTCAGTACAATCTGCATCTTTTATTTAGAAAACATACAAATGTCGTTTACCTCTTTTAGTTTGTCAAGAGATTTAAAGCGTCTTTATTGAAGAGTGTGCATGTGCGAACATGCTCTTGTGCGTAAGATCCAGCCTACAATTGAATATGGAAATAAAGCAAAATAACTGAGAAAAATGAGAAACAGTCGTCAGATGCCATGTTCGTAATTTATAGCAATTTATTTAATTTATTTAAAGTCTAGTATTAATTCGATCTCAAACGATTCATTAAAAGTAGTTATTACTCCATCAAGTTTGTGACATCATTAACCAACAAGGTTGAACGACCAATTTGCGACAATTTGGTTTCGGGAAACAGTCGTGACTGTCAACTAGCTAGTTGGTTTCATCAATGCACTGTACTATGGTAGTTAAGCAGCGAGTTGAGTCGTTGTAGGTGAAACGCACCCCATGACGTGTTCTTACGTTCAAAATCAACTATAAAGCAAAGTGAAGTGTTTTTGAAGTGTGTCTTGTACGAACACCCATGTATAGTGTTGTGTGGAGCTAGATGCTGCTCTCGCATCAGATATGAACTAAGCACTCAGTGTAGAGCTAGAGGGAAGGAGCCATGATGTATTTGATATGTCTCCGCATGTTGGAGACTCCTATTATAAGACAATAGTCCATCAGACTGTGGAAGAAGCGGCAGAACTTCAGCCAGGAACGGTCCTCCTCAATACCATCTGCTCATGAAAGCACAGGCTCTTTTTGTCCTGAGCTAATCCCTGTTTTACAGATCTGACAGATGCTCAAATCCCTTGACCCAGGGACCGGGCCTGAACCCTGTCTTGTTGGATGTCTTCTACAGAGGTCCTTCAGGCTAAGACAAGCTCTAACCCAATACCCTACTTGTTACATACATGATGGATTCCTCTTGCTGTACACAAGCACATCTGTGAAGGACATTTTCTTGTTTGTCAACATGCTGACCTGTAAACCGACACTAACTCTGTAAATGAAAGTTGCAAATTAGCGTCAAAACATACAAGACAAATGCAATGGACGCAATGGTGATAAACAGCTTTACAGAGCGAGGACGTTTCCTGATGGCAGAAATACACACCAAAATACAGGAGGAAACCACATCTCGAGAGATGGATGGGGATGTGATATGTGGTTTTAAGATGTGGCTGGTGAAGACTGGTTTCAAGATGCACGTGCAAGAAACATGTCATCATGTATAGAGTTGTATAAGGTTGTTTAGTTTCCAAAAGCAGTCTTGAGCATATGCAGCTGGTCATATAGATGTTGGTTGGCGGCTCCGGGAGGAAGTTGGAGTATGTGGCGCGTTTTTTTTTTTTCCGTAATGAAGAACTATTCGTGGATTTCATTGGTTTTTACACTGTGCATTACATCCATATTTTGGAAGTGTACAAGGGAAGCTGGTCTGACACCATCAAATCAGCACCATAACGGATCATTTGTAAAGCCTCGGCCGACTCGTTTGGAGAGCGCTCTCATGTTTAATGAACATCTTACATGTGCATTCCCCCTGAAGCTGAGCTAATTAACCTTATTATTCAAAGGGCAGCATACATTTTCCCTCGCCAATCTCTTCGTTTATCTAATTAATCTACATACGTGTTTTTTTTTTCTTGATCCAACAATTATTCCCTCAAGAGATTGCATTAACAAGAAAGCGAATTAGAAACTGGATTGTTGCACAATCAGGACACACACAGGAACACAGCAATTGGCATCTCTCTGAAGGCAGTGTCTTATTAAGTTATGTTTTGCCATTTCACGTTTCTCTGTGGGGCTGCCCCAATTGCCAGACGCATTACCTATTCCAAAGGGAGCCATTCTCCATCCAGAAAACCCTTATTTCATTAGCCCAGAAAGGCCTGTAATGAGAATAGAGCTTTGTTTCACGTGCCTGGGCTTCTCTCTGATTCCTGCTAGTGACAGCTGGATCTCACGGTTATGTGAGCCTGATATTTTACGTCTTTTCCGAAACTCTCTAAATAATTCCTACACAACATGCCAGAGCATCTGAAACTGTGCCAATGAGCTAACTTTTATCTCTAACTCTGTTTCTTATGTGGGCAAATCTTTTTGCTGACATCATGCAAAGCCTATTTTGTACATTGCATAGTCCTGATTTTAAATAAATCCATCAGACAACAAAATATAATGCAAAGTATACACATTACGTTCTCTACTAAGTTATAAGTGCCACTATAGGGGGGATTAGCGTAAAGTTTCTAAGTTACTTTTTTTTTTCTGTCAAGTCAAATATTTTGCTGCCTGTACCTGTGGCTGGATAAAGAAAAATTATTTGTATTATAGTTACAACACTAATACACTGCAGGTTTTCAAAATTGTAAATAAAACAAAGATTTTGGGAGTAAGTTCTACAAGAAAATACAATTTAAGTCTTTCTACATAAAAATGTCATGTTTAATTCAATGTGTTACTTACCAATTCTTTGTAATAATTGTGAAAATTGTTTCAAATATTATAATTTTTTCTCCCAGTGTAACAGTTTTAACATGGTAATCAGGAGTGGGCCATTCAGAAGTTTTACTAACTTTATTACCATGAAATCTAATTTGGATGCATTAGGATCCAAAACGTATTATACGTAACTAATGGTAATAGACAGATGGGCTGCTTCAGAACAGCATGTATTACAAAAGATTATGTCAGTAAAGAGATTTGTATTGCATTTTTACATAGCATTTTTTTAATTCAGTTCAGCATGTGACACTGTAAATATCTTTCAGCACTGAAACTCATTTGCAGTTCAGCCCCTGCTTCTGCGATGCCTTATTGAGCTGCTTATGAGTGCAGAATGCTGTATCCTGTTAATATGTGCACTGCAATGAATTACACGTCACTTACAGTACACACATGCTGCAGACACCCGTGTGAAACAGGCCGTAATCTATGGAGAGATGTCCCATTTTCATTTATTGCAAATTTAACCACATTATTTAAAGTATGCCACTGCCTGATCACACTTTACATTGTAGTGTCCATGTTGTAATTACACTCATAAGAAATGATCTGTGCGTTTTATTGCTTTTTCTGCACTGACTCTGTGACAAAAATCAGTGAATTGTGTGGAATGGCTGCATCCCATTCATTGTTGTTAATGTAAAATGTTCTGCATTTTCATGTGATACTTAGGCATTCGTTGGGTAAAAGTCAGTCAAATAAGGCCTTCTTGACTTATGTGAAGAAAACCAGAAAATAAAATTAATTTGTAACAAGGATAAATTATTTTTATTCATACCATGTTTCTGTCTGAATGCTTGATTATGATTGGCTGGAAGATGTCCATTAAAACAGTTTAATGCACAAGTAGTTCCAGTCAGTTTAACCACTGTTCTATATTAATGCCTGCTTTCATTGAAGCACACAGACGTCACTCACACACAGAGATTGGAGATCGTCCTATGCCTTGTTTGTGAAACCAGAGGTTATTATAATGAATTATAGTAATGTGTAATGCTTATAACATTCACATTGCAATGCAATTTTCATATTATGTTAATTGGTAGTATTTCTTGTGGCTAAACTACTGAATTGGGCTTCCAGCGAAGCAGTGTTTGTTACCTCACACTGCAGGATTGTAGAGCGGCAATCAAAACTGGTCTGCTATCTGCAACCTGGATCAGCTTTATCTAAAGCAGACCCACGTGTTTGTCCGCTCTCTGACTGACAGCTTGTCACTCCTCCTTTGTGGTGATACTGAGCGCGCTCCGATAGCATCTCTCCCATTCAGCTCAGCACTCTTTGATCCGCGGAGGGGCGTGGCTTATCCGGCTCCACCCACTGCAGGTCTGCGGTTCAAGATGGTGGAGATAGACACACAAAAACCCTGTGTGTTTGGTTTTACCATTTCTGGAGGGGAAGACCTGTAATCTGAAGACACATGAAGTATTGATTTGGAAATCCTGTTTTATATTTGAAATTCCTTGTGGACACATTATTCCAGACTTTATGTGGTCAAAGACAAGACAGCATATATCTAGACCCTCTTTGGACCAAATCGCATATATATTCCTATTTATAAAGATTAAAGCCTGCTCTGTTCGCATAAATATATATCTGAATGAAATATAAATATGCAGCTGTATCCCTGTATCCAGTCAAGCTGTACTTGATCTTGGGCTAAAAAAGGTATTTGCAATCAAAAACGTGGAACAAATTTTTACAAAAGTTATTCAGCCTTAAGGTGCAGCATTTATACCCTCAAAGTAAGTCATCAAATGTGTTTTATTTTGCTGGTTCCGTGCACAATACACTTTCTGCACTGAATCCATCATATTGGAGCCCTTAATATTATGCAGATTCTGAAGTTCTGAGCCAACTTTCCCGTTCCAAACCCGAATTATGCCTGGCATCAAAACATTCTCAATCCAAAAAGGCAGAAGATTCCAGTTTGTTTTCCAAGCTTTGATTCCAGTGGTGCAGAACGTTAGGAGTGTTCGTGATGCCATAATGTGCCTTGATCACCAATTAGAGTGTTGGCACTCTTCCTAAGATGGAGATCTGTGGAGTTCTGTTAAAACCAACTGACTTGAACAATGACGTAACTGACTGTGTTACAAAAAATACCCCAAAAAGAATCATGCCACTGCCACGTCATGGTCTTTGTTTATGAGACTTACTTTTGAGAACGTATTCTAGCATCCAAGTAACTGAGTTAAGGCACTGATACACTTCAAGTGAAATTTAAGAACAAACTGTTGTGATGTCATTTAGCAAAAAAAACCCCAAAAAATCAGGCCACAATGACATTCGTTTGGAGTTCGTTTTGGAAGTTCAAAACCAAAGCTCCAGCTGTTAAACACCTTCAAACCACCAATGGTCCATGGTGATGATGTAATAGGTAGGTGTGGCTCTGCAGCCCCTCCTTTTTTCACATGGAAATCTTCTCCAGTTCAAGCGTCTTAATGCCAACACTGGCTTAGATGTAAGGGTCAGGTATTATGCAGTAGTAGTATGACGGAACGAGTCACTACTCGCGTTTCCATTACAGATTTGCACAAAACTTTTGCAGTATTTTCTATATGTTGACAAAAAAAACATTTGCGAAATTACGGCGTTTCCATTAACCGATGTTCTGCGACTAACACTCAGTTTTTTCCTCTTGCGATAAGTCCTTCCAGAAATCATGGTACGGGCGCTGGTAGGTTTACGTATATCTCAGCCACCGCACTAGCCATTATTGTTAATGAAAGGAGACATTGGCGTGTTGTCCAACATTAATGGCGAGAAAAGCCCCTTATACTTGTGAGCAGCACATATGAGGTGTTTCTCCCTCCTATCAGCCTCAAGGTCTTGATCAATTTTGGCATTTCTTTGTTGTTTAGAATCCAGTATTCCCATTATACTTTATGAGTTTAACAAAGAACTCTGTCTGATCTTCTGCCTAAACATAAAAGCGCTCCCTCTTTAAAGAATGATCGACATTTACAAAACGCCAGGTGATCTGCGAAATATTACTTTTGCCTGAAAAACCACAAGCGAGCGTTTTTTTATTTTTTATTTTTTTCTCGATATATGGGATTTTGTGAACCTGGCTTATTTCCGTTGGGCATATTTTCAATTCGCAATTTCAATTTGCGCAATTTGAAGAGTAATGGAAACGTGGATAGTGCCATCCCATCCCCTTATTGTCGTCAGTAGCAGTCAATGGTCTTGTTAACAGCACAAGTGATTTGAATTTTTTAATATCTTGAAATTTGGTCACATGGTAGAGTAGTTACTTCCTGGAGGATGTAGAATTGACTCTTTGATGCTCTTATAACATTTTGCTGTTGTATTATATATCACTGTGAAGTAAAACATGTATCTTATTTTCTTCCTAATAATTATTTATGTGTTTGTTCACATTAAGCAGATGTGTTTGGATGTCTATAAGTGAGTTGTTTTCTAAAAGTCTTCTTGTTTGTTTGTCCTTGTCTGTCTTCAGGTGAGCGGCCGTATCAGTGCCCATACTGTGACAAGGCCTTCAGCAAGAACGACGGCCTTAAAATGCACATACGTACACACACTCGGGTAAGACTACACACATGCATGCACACATTTACTTTCAGATGTACATCCACCTCTCCATCTCTCTCTCACTGATTTTTCCATTGCCTTTGCATTACTCTGCTTGTTCAAAGCAAAGAAATTAAGATAGCCATAAATATTAGTATTGTAATTTTACTGTTTTTCTGTAAAATAAAATTATTAGTAGTAGTAGTAGTAGTAGTAATAGTAGTACTAGGATTATTATATTAAATACTTTTTTTACAGTACTATAGTATTAATAATACAGTACAGGGTTTCATGAGGGAACTGCTGAGGGTTTGTGTGTTGATGAAAAACTAATAACTGGTTATACCAAATGTAAAATTAAAATAAATAAACTTGACTGCATTATATTCGCAATATAGTGTAATTATCAAATAAAAGGCCATTTAAATAAATATTTATATAGGTGGATTTGCAGTGTTTCAGAGTTAAGCATTACAGCAGATTTCATTACTATAATTATCAAATATATATGTTTTATTTTACATTTTTAATTTACAAAAGTAATAATTTGAGATAAAACCTACTACTACTATTAAGGGGTTTAGCTGACAAAAGAGTTTGGGAACCCCTGCTATTTCAAAAGCAACATATCTTTATTGATTTGTTTAATAAGTATATTTTAATACACTAAATATTAATAATTAATGGATTCCTTAAACTATAGTTAGTGAATGTGGCCTGAAACGCTCCTGTGGTAAGTACACACAAAGACGAAGATTCAAGTAGACAGTATTTATTATCATCCAAAGTACTGAGGAGAAGCACAGGAGGTCAAGCAGGGATTAACGCTAACCACACAAATCATAAACGAAAACCCATAAGGGATTAAACATAACAGAAAGTATATATATATACAAGGCAAACATAATGAGAGACAGGTGCAAATCATAAGTAACCATAGAAACAAATAAGGACATAATCAGTAACCAGGGAAACTAAAAACTAAACAGAGCAGGGAAAAAGGAACTAAAGAAAACCAAACACTATCAGAGAAAGTCCATAACGTGACACTGAAGTGGAGAGAGATTTTTTTTATACTTATACTAATAATATATACTAAACAAAACTATATACGCTAAGATATTATGTGATATTATACTAGGGAACTATAGTGAATTTATCTCTATACTTGTGTTAAAGTCAAATTTTGAAGTTGTGTGTTTTTCTAGTTCTATACAGTGGATATTTTTAACGTTCACAGCAGCGAGTCATTAGGAAACATCTCCTCATCACAGAACAGAACACAAGCAATACGCTTACTTCAACATCTGCCTACATAAACACCTGTTCTCTGTGTGTGTGTGTGTGTGTGTGTGTGTGTGTGTGTGTGTGTGTGTGTGTGTGTGTGTGTGTGTGTGTGTGTGTGTGTGTGTGTGTGTGTGTGTGTGCGTATCCAGACATGTGCATGACATAAAAGCAGCAACAGACACATGATTAAGTCCACATTACACCACTTATTTAACAGATGTGAATTTTTGAAATATTTACATCCCTGTTATTACTGTAAAAGCCAAAATGCAGATGATCCAAAATATGGATGAGTGATCAATAGACATTTGGTTCTGAAATGTATCACGCCTTCACATATTATAGCACAATTTTGGCACATCAACGTGAAGAAAAAGTGGCAAAATTGTCAGTGTGTGAGTTCTTCAAAGTGAATTGAAAGAGAAAGAGTTCATTGGTCAGTGCCAAGGCCATGACAGCCTCTGAAACCTTGTATTGTTCTCAGAGGTTGTAATATCATCAACACAGCAGGGATTTGAGTCGGTATGGCTGTTAACATTTACCTGTAACCAAACACGTTTGCACACACCAACCTCGATTTTCAAATTATTATGTAAATGAACCTACCAATGATTGGGTGGATACATTTCATAGTGGAAGCTAAGAAACGCTTTGAATAGAATCTGCTATATAGCTAAATAGCTTTTGGAAAGCTGATCTCTGATGATGGATGGCATGGATGCATATGACATCATTTCCTGACAGAACTGTATCACTTCTCCGATCTTTCCCCCAGTCATTTAGAATAGCAGTGTCTCTCAGATTTATAACACAGACAGAGTGGCAACATCAGTGTTAATCCACGAAAACCTAAGAAAGCAGAACAGATGCAGGACATCATAAGAGCACTTTGCCAAATATGGACCGCGATCCTGTAATTCTGCAGCATAACATACGAGCTGTGGACTGACACAGCACAGAAACACAGCCATTAAGACATCTCATGAAAACAAAACACTCGTGATGCGGTAATGAGAACAAGCAGTGAGGGAACTGTGCTAATCCTCTTAAGTGACAGGTATTTCTTTCCGTTTAGACCTGTATGACACACTTACTTGTGCTGGAATAGAGGGCTGCGGTCGTGACATCAAAACCTGGAAGTCGAATTCGCCTCTGGTTCCCTCAAGGTTTTCCTATGGGGTTTTATAATGGGGGTTTTCAATTTATGAGTAAAACAAAGCCTGTGGTAAACATAACTTAACGATACTTCTATACGATTCGGTACTTGTCGATTTTGTTCTACAACGTAAACTGTTATAGTTAAATCTAGTTACTTGTTAAAAACATACGTTTTATAATAGGTTCAAAATTCAGATTAATGCTGTAGAGCAAACCGTATCTTCAAGTTATGTTTACCACAGACCTTATTTCACTCATAAAATAAAAATTGGAAAATCACAGGGAAACCACTCGATCCTGTGGTAAGCATAACTTAACGATACTTCTGTTCGATTTCATACTTGTCGATTTTCTTGGCAAACATATTTTCTATGCAAATGAGGTACATTATATCCTGTGTCAGATTCCCATGTTTTCTGCAGCCTTTTTCTTGTAGGGGTTAAAAAAAAGTTTGATTACACTTTAGTTTAGGGTCCAATTCTCAATATTAACTATGACTTTTGCCTCAATAAACTCCTAATTTCTGTTTATTAATAGTTAGTGAGGTAGTTGTTAAGTTTAGGTATTTGGTGGATTAAGGGATGTTGAATATGGTCATGCTTGCAGAATAAGACATTAATATGTGATTTATAAGTACTAATAAACAATATGTTCTAGTTATATGCATGCTAATAAGCAAGAGAATGGACCCTAAACTAAAGTGTTGCCAAATGTTTTTTTTATAAGCTTTGAACCAGTGAATTAAAACATTAAACTAACGTGACGCCAGACTTCATTCGCCCCAATGGAAAGCATATTTACACTGTCTGAATCGTTCCCTATCCCCTATATAGTGCACTATGTGCCATTCACTGTGTAGAAAATAGTAATTGTGTGAACAAGTGACCAATTTCGATCACAGCTTTTTTAAATGTAAGGGGCGAAGCTTCAGATTCTAGAAAGTATTTGATTGGACAGAAAATCTGATGAGAAGCTGAGTGATGTCATCAAAATCAATGATCCATATTGAATGGAAGTGAGAGACCGTAAGTTTTGTGTATATCTTCCAAATGCGAATTTTGTCATTGTTTTGGAGCACACTAGCTTATAGATAACCTTAATCCTAACATATTCATACTAAAAGCCAAAAAAACTTCCATTTTGATTTCATGGGGACTTTAAAGTGAGCAGGTGCGGTCTCGTTTTCACCAAAAAAAAGGATTTATTTCGGTTTATTGCGGGCTTGTTCTTGTTCGCTGTTTGTCTTGCAAGACCTGCTCTAGTAGACTGACAAAGCTGCAAAGCATTATGGGCCGTCCACTATCGTCCATCTGTCCTAATGTACGTATGTCGTAGTCTGTGACTGTTGACCTTTGCATATTTGTGTGGGGGTCGTGTTGATGGTCCCAGCTGACGGTTTTACTGCTGACCTCACAGCAACACGCTGGATGTATTATACTCTAGAATCGCCAAAACTCTCGTCTTAC
>NW_027509224.1:1265000-1457500 GCF_051911475.1 Siphateles boraxobius
CTGGTGACTCAAAGGTTGCTGGTTCGATTCCAGTACCGGCAGGAATATGACTGAGGTGTCCTTGAGCAAGGCATCTAACCCCCAATCGCTCCCCGGGCGCCACTCAAGGCTGCCCGCTGCTCCGGGTGTGTGTATCCACGTTTGCAGTGTGTGTGTGTTCACTACTCACTACTCTGCTCCTAATGTGTGTGCACTTACTTGGATGGGTTAAATGCAGAGGTCAAGTTCCAAGTATGGGTTACTATACTTGGCCATCACGTGTCACTTTCACTTTCACTTCACTTTCACTTTCACTTTCATTTTGTCTGGCAGAAGAAGCTACACCCAGACTATCCTCCCCTCTCAGTCAACACAAAATGGATTTATAAGATAAAATACACTGACCGACCAAAAACAAACGCTTAATGGTCTATGATTGGATCATTATTGCAGTGATTATTATGTTTCTAGCATGTTCTATGTTATCCAGTTTGTCTAACCCTAATAGATTGAGTGTGTAGCTTTTCATTGCTTAAACAATCATGTAAGATCATGGCCATATTCCAGGAGGACAATGTCAAGATTCATCAGACTCAAACTGTGTAAGAATGGTTGTGAGGAGCATGAAGAATCATTTTCACACATGAATTGATGCTCCTCTGAGTCCAGGCCTTAAAAACATATGGTAAGTCTGTGGGATGTGCTGGAGGAGACTTTACAGAGTGCTGGACTCTTGCATTGTCAATACAAGATCTTGACCAAAAATGTTTGCACCTCTTTTAATAGAAATAAATGTTGTGATGTTATTTCCATCAGTTGTTTGTCTTTGCGTTACGTCATCATTTCATAGAGTGGTGCAGGTATGACACACTTCGTAGGCCAAAACGTGGAAGCGAGTTGCATTTTACCACTTCCAGTTCCATCGTCCTGAAGTTGATGGGTTTTTTGAATGAGGTTTTGGTTGAATGGCTGAAATAAGGTCTGTGGTGAACACAAGCTCAAGACACTTTCACATTTTATTCTAAGACATAAAATACATCAGTATTACCCCACTCATGATGTGTTTTAAGCTGTTACGTGTCTTGAAAAAGGCGGTTGCTAACCAGTGCCTAATGGGACTACAGAAGCTGTCAAGGAGATTAAACGCCATCACGCTGAACAGGTCAACTTTTACAGCCTCATTATGCTCATAATTGTGCTCTTATAAACTATTATAACTTAAACGTTCTGGGAATTTTTTTTAGATAAGAACTGAAAGAGTTGTGGGAAGCTTAGTAAGTGGTGACGTTGAAGTCGTGGAACTGCGTTGTGGTTTGTTTATAGCCTACCTTTAGCTTTTTACTTCTGACGATTTAATTAGGCTTCAAAATTCATCAAAGTTGTGTTCATTTGTGATAATCATCTTGATGGACAAAACATGCAAGTATCATAAACTTTTGTTGACCACAGAGCTTGTTTTTAGCGGTAACCTAAAAGCCTATTTGAAAATCCTATTGGGTTTTTCTCGAAGGAACCAGCGTGATGCGAACTGCCGATTGGCCCACAAAGTGACGTCATACCTGCACCACTCTATTACTTCAG
Organism: Siphateles boraxobius; assembly: GCF_051911475.1. Classification (NCBI taxonomy): domain Eukaryota; kingdom Metazoa; phylum Chordata; class Actinopteri; order Cypriniformes; family Leuciscidae; genus Siphateles; species Siphateles boraxobius. The sequence continues at coordinate 1,266,561 of NW_027509224.1, forward strand.
AAGCCCCTCTTCAGTGCTCTGCTGGCGCCGGCTCTGAGCTACTCACTGTTTCGTCTTCATTTTTCTGTTTTTTTGACATGTGGTAGTCAGTTTTAAGGTGCAATACTGCCACCTACTTGGCTGGAGTGTCGATCAGATTTTTACGATGTTATTGGATGGGTAACACTTTACAAAAACTAGTGCTGGGACAATAAATCGATGCATCGCGATTCGTGGATCGATTCCAATTTTTCCGGAATGCGTCGCAATTCTCTTGAATCGATTCTGACCTTAGTTTTTAACAGCAGATGGCGCTCTAGGCTAGTTTTTAACAGCAGATGGCACTTTAGGCTAGTTTTTAACAGCAGATGGCGCTCTAGGCTAGTTTGTTAACAGCAGATGGCGCTCTTGGCTAGTTTTTAACAGCAGATGGCGCTCTAGGCTAGTTTTTAACAGCATATGGCACTCTAGGCTAGTTTTTAACAGCAGATGGCGCTCTAGGCTAGTTTTTAACAGCAGATGGCGCTCTAGGCTAGTTTTTAACAGCATATGGAGCTCTAGGCTAGTTTTTAACAGCAGATGGCGCTCTAGGCTAGTTTTTAACAGCAGATGGCGCTCTAGGCTAGTTTTTAACCGCAATCTCAAATGCTCACGAAGAAGAGCGCAAAAAAGGCATTGGAAGCCAGCAGAGCACGTCTGTTTCTGAAGCACACAGTGCCATCTGCTGTTAAAAATTCAGAATCAATTCGAGAGAGAATCGCAATGCATTCGGAAAAAAATTGGAATCGATCCAGAATTATTTCTTCACGGAGCATCGGTTTATGGTCCCAGCCCTAACAAACATGTTCCATTAGTTAACTGCATTATTTACATGAACTAACAATGAAAAAAATTCTGTTAATAATAAATACAATGTTTATATATTTTTTTATTTATTATACCAATAAAATTATTTAATGAACCATTAACTAACCATGAACAGTTGTACTTTTAATAACAAATGTTAAAAGATTAATAAATTGGCCTACTGTAACAAATGTATTAGTCAATGTTAGTTAATGCATTAACATTAACTAATGGGAGCTTATTGTAAAGTTTTACCATTGTATGTGTAATATTAATATCAGTGTTTTCTTTTTTAAATATTAGCACTATAGTGCATCGCATTAGTGCCCCGTGGTAGAACTTGCCACCAGGATTCCAGGGTGTTTTGGCTAGTTACCAGGGTGTTGCTATGCAGTTACTAAAGTGTTCTAAATCGTTGTTGTTTTTTTTGGCACTGTGCTAAGTTGCTTTTTTTTATTATTACGTCTATCCGACGAAAATTGTAAATATGATAACTTCCAGTAGAATTAGCACACCTGACCTCAAAAAGCTGCATGATTTGATTGTACTACAGACGTGAATGATTCCTCAAATCACATCGCTTGTTGAGGAGAAGTGTGCTGTTACTATTCTTCAAAAAAGCTTTATTATTGTTCTCTATTAGGCAGTGCGTGAATCAGAAACCGATATATAGATATAAGCAGATTCCTCTCAGTCTGAAATGCTTTGCCAGCAGTGAACACACTCTGCAGGAGTCTCTTGAGGAATCTAAACACACACACACTCTCTCTCTCTCTCTCACACACAGAGCGGTTTCTACGCGTACATTTCACCGATGTAAATGAGAAACATCCCCCGTGTATTTATTTGATTTTAGTGGCAAGCTGCAAGCATGTCTTTCTAAGTTTTGACTGTTTTAAAGACCATAAGAGAATTAAATTGGCTGTTTCCTCGTTTTTTCTCTCCGCATTTGACGTGACAAGTCTTTTGAGCCTGGACTGATTTGGTCTGAAATCTGGCGCTCTGATGACGGTTGTTAGAATGGCTTCCATTGATGGTGGCAAATTATTCCGGCACTTCTTTCATGCGCAGAATTTTTGAAGTGCAATGTGCCAGAAACCATCTATACTCCGAATGTATTTATTGACTCACTTTCTCTGAGTGTTTGACTGCTTTTGAAGTGGTTTGTGGGGTGGTCATGTCTGTCTTTCACGGCTCCTGTTGAAGTTAAAGAAAAGGATCTTTGTGGTGTTATTTTGTGAAATGTCAAAACGACGATTTGAACATTTTGAAACACTTTAGCGTTTATCACGGCACTTCTGCTCTAAAGGAACTTGCTTATATCTGGCTTAGATCTCGTTATTCTGCTGGGTTTCCATACACACAAAAACAGACTCCCGTATGAAAAATACATCAATCTACTCCATTTATGTTTTGATCATCGTTCTGAACTTTTAATTTGACATTATTGCGAAGGGCACTTTTTTAAAAAGTGAGTTAAGAAACTCTTTAAGTACACTTTAGTAGTTTATTAATATTATATTATCTGTAGGTACAGTTTTTTAACTATACTTTTAGGATTTGGAGTACACTTAAAAGTACACTTTCGATACATTCGATACATTCAAACTTGTCATAAATTAATCATATATTTGAATGTATTTAAAATAAAAATATAAGGAAACTAGGGTTCTAGCACTTGGCGATGCTTTGGGTGTTTGCTTGTTCTATATGCTCACTACAGCATGAACATTTCCATTTCCCTAAACTACATTCCAGTGTATTTGTGCTCAATTATTTTTGTATGGTGTCCTGCAATAGCTATTGTGTAATGGAATTAAACAAATGTGACAGTAAAGTGAAACTTGAGCGTGTTGTGTTCACAAAGATCTTTACAAGCGAACCACAGTGTGTGTGCTGTGGACATCTGAGAGGGTCTGGGTTTGTTTAGCGCATTCACACACACACACACACACACACACACACACACACACACACACACACACACACACACACACACACACACACACATGCCAGAACTCATGCTCCGAGACCCCTGAAATTAATGCAAGTGTTGGCCAGAAGCTGACTGAAGTTGCCAAAAAGCAAACTTTAGCTTTTAACACTGTTCATAACAATGCAAGCAATTTATATCTATATACCTAAATACAAAGGCCATCTCAGGAACCGCACTCCAATGGTTCAGGTCTTACCTCTCAGGGTGTCCTGGAGGGGTGAGGTGTCTAAGTCTAACATCTAGCTACTGGAGTGCCTCAGGGCTCAGTGCTTGGACCACTGCTCTTCTCCATCTGCATGTCATCACTAGGATCTGTCATTGAGAAACCTGGATTTTTAACACTGTTCATGGAAAATGAAAATGCAAGCAATATATATCTGTGGTCAGTAGAATTTTTGTATTACTTTTATTCAGCAAGAATGCATTAAATTGATCAAAAGTGACAGTACTTGACTTGCTACAAAAGATTTCTATTTCAAATAACTGCTGTTCTTTTGAACTTTCTATTCATAACATATGAGAATGATTTCTGGAGGACCGTGTGACACTGAAGACTGGAGTAATGACGCTGAAAATTCAGCTTCGATCACAGGAATAACATTTTACAATATATACACATAGAAAATAGCTATTTTAAATTGTAATAATATTTCACAATATTACTAATAACATTTAAAATGAGTAAGTAATTGACTGGATTTGTATTATTTTTGTATGCTGAAGTATTATTTTTTGGAATACAAACCAACATCAAGGATATTTGTAATTTGAAAAATAGTTGTTACATTGCTTGGCAACCAAGTTGCAATGTTGCAACCGTAAATAACTTCTACTCTTAAATACTGTATATGCTTCTATATATAAACATGATATACTTCTAACTGAAATCTACAAAGACTGCGATTCAGTTTTCCAGAGTATTCTATCGTTTTTTGCCATGGAAGTTTTGCAGAATCTCTGGCGGTTGACACATTTCTACCGCCACATGGCCAGCATACAGACATCCTGACATCCTGTGCCCACAGCCATTAATATCTGCAGTTCATGTGAGAGACTGAGACTAATAATTTTGTCTATCAAGGCGGTAAATGTATTTTCATGCTGTTTAAATAAAAAAATTACATTCATTTTATGAAGAAAGTGACAGCTGCAATATCTCTCACTGTCTCTTCATGGAGATAAAGAATATTGAGTGTTCCTGAGGAGATAAAGTTGATTTATCATGTGAAATTGTGTGTGTGTGTGTGTGTGTGTGTGTGTGTGTGTGTGTGTGTGTGTGTGTGTGTGTGTGTGTGTGTGTGTGTGTGTGTGTGTGTGTGTGTGTGTGTGTGTGTGTGTGTGTGTGTGTGTGTGTGTGTGTGTGTGTGTGTGTGTGTATCATGGCACCAGGCCGCTGCTTTGACTGCAGGATTTAACTGAATACGATTTACTGCTCGGTTTGGCTTCAGTTTGCAAACTGCCTGTCTTTGAGTGTCTGTTTTGTTGGCAGCATTGTTTCCAATGGTTCTGGTGTGTGTGTTAGGGTTCTTTGGTTGTGTTTTTATTCATTCAGTTATTGGTTGTTTGTGTGTCTGGTCTGATGAATTGAGCGTTGCCTTCACATCCTCTCTGCGGTCGCAGGGCATGAAGTCATACAGTACTAACACACAAAACATTATAGAATGAAGTCTGTAAACAAGCACTGCTTCACTAAATATCAATTCCAAAATAAAAAAGCTTCCTCTTATGGGTCTTTTTTATGGGTTATGTAACGTAAATTCACTTATGGCTACTAGACTAATTTATTATGTCCTGTCCTGGAAAAAAGTCTACAAAAGTCACAGCCACAATGCAGGATTGCCAGGCAATTGCTTATGCAGTGGCTAAAGTGTTTCTTTAGCATGCTGCTAGTTGGTTTCTGGATGGTTTCTAAAGTGTTCTGGGGTGCATTTCCTATACAACAACTTAACTCATTACTTAACCACCATAATACAATGTATCGTTGTAGAAATAACTAGCCACTCAGAACTGCTTCATCATTTTACCCAGATTAAACTGCAAAGTGCCATGTTATTTTTTTGACTATTTTTTCTGCCAGAAGAAAATTGTAAGTAGCTTAAAAATAATTGACCATACAGGAAAGCGGTTTGGAAAATGAATGGATGGCTTAGAAAAATAACTGACCGTAGTACAAACAGTCCATGGCCAGTTTAAATAGTAACATATTTGAAACAGGTTATTCAATGAGAAAAAAATTTTAGGGGAGAATTGATTTAATCCATTTTGAATTTATTAAATAGTAAAGAGTGGGTGTTACATACCATAATGTGGCATTTTTCACATTCAATATTATCCAATAGCCCACATGAGCCGGAGGGACATAATGTCTGAAAAAATCAGCAAAACCAAGGACAGCAAGACCAAGAACGATAAAGAAAATCTCGATTTACTCTCCAAAATCCATTTCATGTTGACTTCAAACTGGGATAAAGATATTAACAACATCATGTTTTCTTAATAGATTGTGTTTGTGTGTTTCTAGGTGTGTGACCTGTCCTTTAGTTTGAAGAAGATGTTGATCAGACACAAACTGACCCATAATCCCAACAGACCCATGGCCGAATGCTCCCTGTGCCACAAGAAGTTCACCCGCAACGACTACCTCAAAGTCCATATGGAGAACGTCCACGGAGAGACAGAGGGATAGACAATCATACACTACACCTATACATATACACGTATTCACACAAGCCGTATAAAACCATGTATAAAAAGGTATATACAACACACAAGGGTATAGTTGAGTGGCCACACTCATTCCAATGATCTGTCCTATCTACATGTACAGAACCAGTTCATTTCCTTCTGACACATTATCACAAGTCTGATCAGTGTGATTAAATGGCATTTAATCATGACTGCAAATCAGATTCAGATTGGAGGCAAGCATGAAAATGTGCAATTGTATAGAGCTTCATGAACAAAGTATATCCATCATATTGATCCTTTTTCAATAGATGTTTGTCCGTTTGTATGTCAACATCAGTTGTTTCAGATTTCTCACAATTGTTGTACGATGTTGCGTGACCAAAGAACATGATGTGCCAATTTTCTACAACCTTGTTGAGAGTAAAGTTTGTTGATTTCAAATGTTGTTTGCGTTTAACTGTATTATTCAAGATTTATCATTTTATATTTTCAGCATTCAGGTTCACATAAGGTTTGTGTTTGATTGTCAGATTAACATCTTTTGACTCTTAAATTGGAAAGTTTGGATTTCATTTGGATGAATGAACGATTGAATCGCTGATATCACTAATCTGTTTGGTCTGTTTGTTGTTTTTTTTTAGGTAAATAATATTTTTTCTTGACCCTGACCTGTCCATCTGCAGGATACATGTTGCAGTGCTATATGGGATACAGTCGACAGTGCTTCTCCCCTGATCAGATTGGCTTTAGTTAATTATAAACATTCAGTTTTTGGTAAACTGTTGGTTTCTGAGGAATAGGATGTGCTTTGATACTTGATTAGACATGCTTGGTTGATGATTGTTTTCTAAAGCTGGTAAGCATTGGTTGTAGCATAATTAAAGCCTCAGTGTGGCTTTGGACAGAAAAGTAATTACTCATTAAGTCTGAGATCCAAAGCTAAATTCACAAACTCTACTTCTGATCTCTAGGAACAAAACTTTTAACAAAAATGCCCGGTACACACTGTATGGTTTTGGGCTGTCCCAGATGAAAGTTTCTGTGGCTGTGGCTCCTGAACGGTGGCTCTACATCGTACAGTGATTCAAAGACGGTCATTGTCACGGTCCTGAGACCAAATATAAAATGCGATCATTTTCTGACAGTGTCCGAAATTTATCATGATCATCTCACAGTGTGTTTGATGCTACGATCTAGGTCTACTTACTAGCCAATAAAATTCAACATGTAATGGCTGATCAAGACGATATGGTTCTAAAACTTAAAACTACTGACCTCAAGCTCCATTTGCAATATTTGCATGCCAAGTTTGCCTCTTATCCATGACTGCATCCATATTCTCCTCTTCCTTTTATAATCTGACCTTTTCTCTAAAATCAGAGGGCTCTCATTGGTTTATTGGAACGACCAACAAAAGATGTTGCTCCAGAAACATGACGTTTTACTGAGGCCAAAGTTGAAGCAGTTGTAGAAATCTGTTTCAGAATATCTGTCTTTTTATCTCAGACGTTTTCACATTAAGCTCTAGAGTCATCAGTTATGGCCCGTTCCCACCAAGAACGATAACTAAAATAACTATATTAGTGTCCACACCGGCGGACAATATCGTTCTGTTTTGTTGTCTGCCACTTTAAATGCTGGAGCTCTTTAAAACAGGATGTTTTCTGATTGGCTGTCAATGTTTTTGTCGTTCATCAGCTGGAAAAAAAATCGCTCTGAAAGTTATTCCGAAGATATTGTTTCTCTGTGGCGTTATCGTTATTGTTGTGGTGTGGCTATATCTTTATCGTTATCATCCTGGGTGTGAACTGGTGACCAGTCTTTTAACTCAGGTTGAATATTAAACTTCGGAGGTGTTTAATTCAGACTGAGCTTAAGAACTTAAGTCTCAAGTCTTATTTGATTTCCAGATTATTGGTCTTTAATTTTAGGGACAGACTAATTTTCTTTAATCATGTGGGAGTGATTTCTTGTTGGATAAAAAGTGTTGAGCTCGAAATGGTCCTCATCTAAATCATTATATATATATCCAGTATATATATTTGGGAATGAGCTGAATCCCAGCTGAGGATTTTGTCTTGCTCTCTTTTCAAATCATATCTTCTCACTTTTCTGGGCCAGGAGTGTAAGAGTTAATCAAGCTATAGGCTGAAATATTACCCAAAAATATTTGCACACAATCCTACATCTCTCGTCTCTCGTTTTTCTCCTCTGTTCCTTTCTTTTTTCAGTTTATTTCTATTGTCTAACCTTTTTCCTCCTCACTTGTAGTCACTTTTTTCTAGCATAAAAAAATCATAAAGTGCCAACTGAATATTTTTAGAAAACATCTGTACCATGGTAACATCCACAAGTGTTGCAGTCGAGACAAGTGAGTAGGTTGTGCCTGAGCCAAGACTGAGACCAGAAGAGGGTCGAGTCCAAGTCAAGACCGAGTCCAAATGCCCCCGAGTCCGTGACAAGACTCAACATGAACAGTGATGAACAGTGTTTATAGGAGGAAATCCTTGCATGAAGCCATTGCTGTCTAGAAACACATTACTGCACATCTAAATAGTCAGAAGAGCACCTGGATGTTCCACCAGGTGGGAAAATACTACTGGGAAAATAACCGGTGGACAGATGAAATTAAAGCTGAGAGTTTTGGGAAGCACAACACACCAACATCAAAACCTCATCCCAAGTGTGTAGCATGGTGGAGGAACCATCATAGTTTAGGTTGCTTTGCTGCCTCAGAACCTGGAAAGCTTGCTATCATTGACAGAAAAATGAATTCCCATGTTTATCGGGACATTTTGATGGAGAACGTAAGGTGATTTGTCTCAGCTAAACAGACATTGAGTAGATACAACAAGACAGTGACCCAAAGCACAGGGGAAATTCAGCAAACAGAATAGCTTGAACAGATGAAAACACTTTTTCTATAGCAGCCCAGAGTCCTGACCTCAACCTGATTGAGATGGTTTGGCATGACCTCAAGAGACCAATTCACACCAGACATCTCAAGAATATTGCAGAGCTGGAACAGTTTTGTTTAGAGGAGTGGTGCAAAATTCCTCCTGACCATTGAGCAGGATTGATCTGCAATTGCAGGAAGCTTTGGTTTCTTTGGCTATGTCTGTACAATGATTACTGGAGACTGCTGAGCAATTGTTTGCTACTTCATTTCAGAATTTGCAGCCCAAAAAAACTTGAGTAGTTGGCTATTTCACATTTTGTTCAGATGATCGTTTCCTATTCAGCATCGGCATTTCTCAGCCTAAATAAGCTGCAAAGTTGACCAGACTTTCAGTCAGAAGTCAAAAGTCTCTCTAGGACTAGGACGGCCGTGGTGTGAGAAGACAAAGTTCTTTCAAAGGACCGTTTACCATTTCCAAACCACTTCAGAGCGAGGACTGTTTCTCTCACACCCTTTCTACATTTCAATTCATCCTCAATCACAGAGTTTTGTACACACACGAGTGATTTACTCGGCATCATCTGCGTAGCCGGGAGGGCGTGTGTGTGTGAGAACGTCCTCTGTGGGTTTTTGAAGTGGCTTCTGAATCAGTATCTGCAGCATCCGTTCCAAACTGCGGGTTTCGTCTCTATCTCGCGTCTTCTTTTTATCTCTCCATGTCTCCTCAACCTTCCCAAAATGCATACACTGATGCCCCAATCCTGGCTGCATTCCCTCGGGAAAAGGGAGTTACCACAGCATCCCCACACATGAACATCCCGCTCCATGTCAACCCACGCTGGCATCCGAATCCACTCGCACACGCATGACCGCCGACTGCAAGAGCCTCCTGGAATCTTTTATTTTATCAGCGGTGATGGAGAACCAGTATCACAGAGTGTGTGTGTATATATACGTTTCTAATTATTCTCTTTATGAGTCCGCTGGTTTCCTGTTCCCCGTGTGTGTGTGTGTGTGTGGATGGTGACACTGGTCTCCACCCTGACTTCAGGAGTATCATTAACCTCTCACCGCACAACCCGGTCAGTCAGATGGGACCGCTGTCACCACAGTAACAGGTAGTGTGGGATGCCTTCCTAAACCCTCGGAATGTGAAGTATGGCTGTCCACATTGAGTCCTGTGGGTCGGGAATCTAAGGAAAAGAGCGTGTTTAATGTGTGTTTGCATGGAAAAACAGGGAGCGGTACCAAGAAGGGAAACCCAGGCCCACAACCACAGCGAGGAAGAGAAAAGGAGGCGATAAATCAAGAAGGGGACAATTTAGCTGTAACCTGAGAGCTGAAGCCCCTAGTGGCAGGATAAACAATGACAGGTTCATTTAGCAGACAGAATGTGTGTGTGAGCTTCACAATGCTTATTCTACTATTATAAAACAGATAGTTATGCCTCTAACATCTGATTGCTTATCAAAAGGAGAGAGGACGTTCATCTAGATTAAGTGATGAGTTGTTTACTTTCATTAATAACATTTTCATTAACGGATTACATATTGGTCTAGATGACATTGTTCTTTCTTTCTACCATTTAAAATCTGATAAGTTTCATTTTACAATGGTCAATTGGAAAAAGTATTGGTATTTTTAGATAATTAATCTTTTCTAAAAAATATTTTTAGAAACTTTTTTTTTTTATCTGTCACTTTTGATTTACTGATCTAAAAGAGAAATAATAATCACTGATGTTAGTTAATTTTTTTACTTTTGTTTTATCATATTGATTTATAAAATCAATGACACATGTCCCCTACTGGGTTACAGTATTTTTACAACAGTTATACACAAAATATCCGTGATTTATCAGTTACTGTAAATGTATGTATAACCAATATTAAAGATTTTTTTGATATGTAATAGCAAAGAGCATGCACAGTAAATATTTTTTAAGGACAAAGTGACTAAAGTAATTATTTTCAATAAGGACCGGTGACTTCAGAACTGCAATGAGAACTTTACCAGAAGTTGTTTTATGCAAATGAGCAGTGATAACATTTGGTGACTACCAATGGGAGTGCTGGCCTTGTGATCTGTTGCCTGAAACGGTTGGATACTGAAGATGAACAGTATAGCGACTCGCCACAATTGCGCTAGTCCCAAAAGTTGTTTTTTTCCCATAGGGATTTAAAAAAATGAGTACTTGGTCAAGTGTTATAAGCCATGAACCAGGACTATTCATTTTAAAATGTTGAATATATATATATATATATATATATATATATATATATATATATATATATATATATATATATATATATGGGTGATTCTGCAACTACATGTACTTTTAAGTCCCAGCAGTGAAATTTTAGATTTATGTTAAAATTTGTCATTTGATGTTTCATAAATATATTCACAGTGCCATTACACACATTGACAAAAAATATAATTACTGATTAATGTGATTAAATATAATATTATGATGCATGTATAGCTCAAAACCCACACCTGTGGTCTCAATGTTGAGATACATAAAATAAGCTAATTTAATTACAATTTGACATAATTTCAAATGGAATTGTTTAATATACAGATTAATTTACAGCATCTTAAAATTCTTTGTATTATTAATTGATAATTTGTATGATTTTTTTTAACTAAATATGCCTGTCCCACACTATTGAGTCCTTACCGCAACAATGAAAAAAAGCTTTTATTATGAAATGTTATCGAACACAAACAAGTCTAGTTTCTATGGAAACAGAAATTATCACTTGAGCACATTGCTGACAGACTGGGCCACTCACTCACAAGATACCAAAAAAATCAGGTAAACATCATCTTTTCTGCTCTAGTATTTATAGTGCGTCCTTACCATTCAGCTTAATAATTGTGTATTTTGAACTACATTTTAAAAATAAATGTGTATTACTGTTGAATTCATGTATATTAAGATGCTAAGATTCAAAACTAATGTGGTAGGCCTTGCTAGCTGCCAATTAGCTAAAATATTAGGAAAAATGTCATTTCCGCAACATGTCTTTACCGCAGCAAATTTAGGTGTTGCGGTAAATACCTTGTGTTGCGGTAGAAACAAATTCAAGGTTTACTGTATACTAAATTACAAATATTCAGTATATTATTAGTACTGAAGTATATATTAGTATATATACTAGTATACATGCCATTTTTTAGCCCTAGATTTTAACATTGTGTCCTTACCGACACAAGATGTCATTACCGCAGCACTGCTCTATTTATATAAGTATATACGTTTTTGGCAAAATAAGCATATATCCACACATTTCAGTATTTTGAGTGTGTAAAGATATCGTCTGGATTACATAATTCGGAGTGCTTATGGGAAGTGGGCGAAGCTAAAGATTGTGTGTGTGTGTGTGTGTGTGTGTGTGTGTGTGTGTGTGTGTGTGTGTGTGTGTGTGTGTGTGTGTGTGTGTGTGTGTGTGTGTGTGTGTGTGTGTGTGTGTGTGTGTGTGTGTGTGCGCATTAAGTGTGGTCAGACATAATAGCTGAATGAAAGCTATAGTTCTCAGGTCTCCTCATTACCTCTACATCAACGTTCTACTCCTCAGATCTTCCCAAACAAAAACATTGCTTCAAACATGTCTGCTAAGACAATTACATCAGCAGAGACATCAAGAACACACACTGCTAGTGTCCTTCATCCAAACCATTCTTAAGGCATTTTCTCCATGGCTCTACGTCAAGCCAAAGCAAACATTTATCCTGACGTTTTCCTATGGCTGTGTGATTTTACAGTGCCTCCAAGTCTAGCCAACTATCGGGGAAATTTGTGAATTTTTCTCACTCAGATCCATTTTCTTCTCATAAAGAGGTGGAAGCTTGATTACCGTCTTTTATGAACTAGACAGATTTGAGTAAGTTACTTGAATTTTTCATGTTTTATCTCTCATGACTTGGGTTGCCAGGCCAAACACATAATCCCACAGTCGGAATTCCATACTTTCATCCTTCTGTAAAAGAAAACATAGCGTATTGGAGTTCTGTCCCTCGTACCCTCATCAGGACGCCCACGGGGAACACGCGGCCAGCCCGCCGCTCTGAGGATTATTAGTGGTTGCTGGAGAGCCCGACATTCCCGTTCTGAGGGGATTCCAACTACAAAGAGCAACAATTTAATTCCACTCTCTTGGTACGTCTCCAGTGAACGCAGGGCGGTTTATCCTAAACCTACAAACACATTTCATAACGTTCCCCCACAATAAGGGTAGACATAGAGAGAGAGAGCATGTGTTTAAAAATGTCAAATGGGAATTCCAAAAAACAGCCAAATGGGGAAAGTGATAGAAACACGTTGATTGAATTTATAATATGACTCCGGTAAAGGCAAAAAGGAGAAATGGACACATCAGCGGAGCGTATGGTGCAAAACCTTCAGGTCTGTCAGCACACACATCACAAAACATCACAAAGTATATTAGCACTCCACCACAAACCTGTCCGCACTTCACACACACACGTGCATGAACGTATAGCCTTTCACACACCGAGCTGTCCTCGCTCTACAGATGAATGTTGACAGAAAAACACACAGGGAATTATGTGAATTGCGTTTCAGTGAAAGAAAAGAGCAGTGCATATGAACAGAATAAACATTGGTCAATTTTCCAATTGGAGAATGAATGGAGGGCATGTGTTTTAGTTGGGTAAAAATAATACAGGGAATTATTTGAGAATAAATAGAATTAAATCCACACAGAAAAGTTAAATTTAAATGTATTTGGCATTATGATTTCTTTTATTTCCTTGATTATGGAAACTTTTGACTCTTGACAAAGAATAATTTTCATAAAAAGCATGTTTTGGCATTTTGGTATAATGTGTGCTGTGGTGGATTGATATTGTGTGTCAATGATATGTGATGCCAACGCATTCTCATCCTTTGGCGTCATGTAGGTGACGCCATATGACATTTCGTCGAAATCTTAGTCACATGGCATCCTTTAGCGTCAATATAACACGCACTGTTATGGGTAGGTTTAGGTCTGGGGTAGGGTACGGTTATGACGCCTTGGGATCTGCGTCTCATATTCACGCTAAACAATGCCATGTGCGTTGGATTTAGACGAGCGTCACCAGTATGACGCCTTGGGTTCTGCGTCTCATATTGATGCTAAAGGATGCCATGTGCGTAAGATTTCAACGAAATGTACAAAGCGTCACATGTATGACGCCAAAGGATGAGAACGGGCTGGTGATGCCAATTAAGTTTTAAAGGATTTGGAAAAAATGCCTTTGACTATAATACACATTAGCTACCTGTATCATTCAATAAAAATAAATGTAAAAAATCTTAAAATGAATGACATTTCCCGCTGCTGTTCTAGCAGAAATGTTTCTGATTTTCTTCATAACCAAATGTAATCTCTTATGGAAACCTCTGTTGCCTATAGTTGTATTGGTAATAGTATTGGGGACGGTAATTATTATTTATTTTTTTAAATAGTACACATCAATCCAAATGTATTAAGAACATAAAATGCAAAGCAGAATTTCCCATTTTTATAAATGTATTATAGAGGTGAAGTTAAAATGATTGGAGACAATTAAAAAAAAAGAATTATTAGTTTTAGCAATTAGAAATTAATACAGGACAGGAAATGTCCCTTTTTTGGAGAAGTTTTCTAATACAGGATGATGTCTGAGTGGCATCATCTTATTTCCCAGACTCACAAACAAACAAACAAACAATGACTAAAACCTTTCATCAAAGATGTGATGCCCATCTAAAAAACCCAAACCAAATGGATCTGTCTAATTAAAGCCATTTATCCCATGAAACAGGGAACTTTTGTCAAAAAAAGGGCTTTGTTGTGATAGAGCTTGTTGTGATAAAGGAGAGACGTCTCCATGAAAAAAGCCACATCTGGCCACCATACAATCTTTATGGCGAGGTAAGATGTAGATGCGGTTGTCCACCCGATCCAAACATACAGATTATTTGTTAATTTTCATTATTATTTATACATTTTGAATATTGGTGTATTTAATCATATTGCTGTGGCTGACACACATTTGTACAAACACAGAATGTAAAATCTGAAGAGGTGACATTTATTCTCATTTTATATGTTTGAGGCAATGTGTTCCCCTGGGTTCACTCCTGGGTCCTTTTAAATTCTCCCTTCTGTCTGTTTTTATTTTCTCACACAGACAGACACTTTTGTGTCACTCCTTGTTGCTATAACTCTGCGTAACCATCATCCCGTTGACGGATGTGTACATGTGTGTTCCTGAAAAAGGGGGACACAGAGAACTTGTCTGAGACCCCTCAATTAGTCACATTGAACCTGCTGGACCACACACATGCATTTGGATACACACACTCATTCGACAAAATCAATGGCCTTGGTGTCAGTGCTTACTTGGTCCTGCACTAATATACCACAACACATATCTGTCAGACAGGAAACCACAACTCATGTGGCCATCAGAGTTTGTGCACACACACATTTCTCATTTTCTATTGTGTGTGTGGCTAGAACTGTCTGTGTCTCAAGGCTACACCGCTCAAGCTGAGCCAAACACACACACACACACACACACGGATGCAGTCTCTTTACCTACAGTAAACAGCTTGCTTTATAACGTACATCTGCTCAAACACATGGAAGGACAGATGATTCCGAACCAGCGGATACGTCTCTCAATGCTTCTCTTCTCCTGTTGAGCATGTGATGATAAAACGTTTCAGTTCAAGTTGTCAGAATACAGAAAAATACACAGTATATTTTACCGGTATATATATTCAGCTTTGCAATGTTTGGGCTGTCTGAAGATTTGTACTGTACACAGTAATGGTTACAGTATGAAGTATGCAGTCTTAAACACACCCATTCAAAACCAACGCCTGGTTAGGTTAACTCATCACAGGGCCTCGACCATGACTCATAGAAGACCACATCTCTCACACACTTACAACTCAACCTGATAAAAAGCTCTTTCACCATCTGACACAACCACATCAGTGTGTTTTCAGGCTGGATCTGGGCTGCTTCAGGACATCGGGCTGAAAGAGACTCTGTCCACTGGGACAAAGATGACAATGAGTGTGTAAATCTCAGGTTCATTCTGTGGTTTGTAACTGCTGGGAATGCTGGGAAATCAGCAGGATGAAGCATCATGTGAATCACTAAAGCTAAATAAAAGAATCTTTGTAGAACATTGTATTGTTCTCTTTCATCGTTTCTGGGTTTTATCTTCTTTTTATCACTGTTCTCATTAGTCACTGCTCAGATTGAAACCTGACATAAGTCTGCATGCATATGGAAGACAGAGACGTTGTTGGAAATACTGCATACTGCATAGTATGGGTTTTTAATTCAAGATAACTGTACAGTGTATATAGTATCACTGTCAATAGTTACTTCATTTGATTATTATTTATTTTATTTCTTATTGTAAGCCAACCAAAAGATTATTCATAATGAAAAATGAATCCAGTAATATTTGAATTAAAAACAAAAAAATAGATTGCATTTAAATTCCAATTATGTGTAAAAGGTGAATATATGGTTAATATCTACTAAAATTGTATAAAGCTTACAAATAAAATAACATTAATATTACTTAAACAATTGTTTCCTTACAAATACACAGAAATAAAAATGAAGTTCTAAAATTCCTGACAATAAAATAAATAGAAAGATTTTTTAGACAAAAAAATAAAAATGAAAAAAGTTAAATTTTATTATTAAATATAAATATTATTAAAACTTAAACATTAAAATGGAATTTGAAAACCTTATCACACTTCAAATGGAAGATCAAGTGATCACATTTCAATGTGGGATACAGTATGTCATGCATTGTGCTGTGTTGTATACTGTACGTTTTGGCAAATGCAGTAGGATATTTGATATTGGGATTGATAAAAAGAAAGTGGCTGCATGTCTGAGAAAATGAAAATACTACAATAATGAAAGAAAGGGAGAACTTAATAGGACCGAGGAGCGAACTCTGAGGGAAAGAGCACCTCAAACACATAAAAAATGCATACTGTCCACTCCATTCATACTGCATACTACATTCTTTCAAAAAGAGTATAAAGTATGACATTCCAAAGAGGAGAGAGAGAGAGAGAGAGAGAGAGAGAGGGGGGGGGGGGGGATATCTGTGTATGCATATCTGTGTATGTTTTATATGTATGTGGGTCGCCTGTATATATCTCTTTTTCAAACACAGGAACTTCTTCAAACTTGTCCTTCATCACCCGCTCATCTGCTCTCTGAACTGCTCCATTGAGCCATGCGACATTTAGTGTGATAGGATCTCACTACACACACATACACAAACATGCACTCGCTCTCACACACGCTAAATCCATCTGCAGCTCAATAAAACTGTTTTCTTGTTTACCCGGAGGAAATATTATGGCTCAGAAGTTGCTCTTTCTTTGCTCAGGGGACTTCACTGAAATCTCACATATGTTTCTTTGAAGTATTAACATTGTCTCTGATGTTTCTTTTCAAATACAATTGGGGGAAATACAAATAAACACAAATTAATCAATTGTTGACACACAGTAAGAGTATGGAGGTATAAAATGAACATGGACAGCAACTCTTGGAAGAATGTGAGAAGAGATGATTGTGTTCATATTAAAATCTTTTTAGTGTAGACTTTGGTATCTGGACAAATCTGAGCATCTCTTCTGGAACTCGCATGTGATTACTTAAGAAAATATTATGCAAAAGTTTCAATTAGCTCTCCAATTGTCTCATTGTTGTCTAGGAAAAACAAGTGAGATATTGAAGTGATCATATTTGTTATTTTTCTTTCCTATGAGCGCCCATCACAAAAGAGTGATTTCAAGTGGGCAGTATTCAAAATATAAATGATTAAAATGAACGGCCAAACCGCTGACACTTGCAGGAAGCAGAATCTGACACGCTTCAGCTGCTGTTTTGCTTCAGTGATCTGGGTAACGCTACAGTTATCATGTAGGTTGGTACATTGTGTTAATGTTACGTTTATGTTGTATTTGCGTTGGCATGGGCAACATTAATACGGTACCGTACATTTCAGTTCATGAGCAAAAAAGGAAACATTTCTGTGATTTATAATAATGACAGAAGTTGTATCATTTCCATGAAACCTTATTTTCATTCTCACTGTGAATGTTATTTTCAACAGTAACTAAAGCATGTTTCAAATGAAGTTATGTGGCTTCCTCTCCAGTCCGCTGAAAAGTCATAATTTATACGCAGACAATGAATGTATTGCTTCACGCTTTTTTCTTTTGCTTCTTTTTATGTGCGCCCCGAGCCCTCAGTAAGTCATCAGGGCTGAGCACTGCGGAGAACATTTGTTCAGGATTACTGTACGTTTAACAGATTTTTTAAATACTTTTACATCTTCAAAGGGCCGCAGTTGCTCCGGTAACCCCACGTACCCATGATGCCTCACTCTGAGAGTCCTGTGTCTCCTAACTATGTAATTTATCTTGACGTCATCGCATTTTTAAAAACAACTGGGAACTTGAGAGATCTTCTGTAAATCTATAGCTTTCATTCACACACCTGTTTGGAGTCAGAGATGGACAGAGATTAGGGTTGTTTGGGAGTTGTGCTTTGGATAAAAAGTGTTTTTCCTTACATAAGTACACACACACACACACACGTTTGAGGTGTAATCTTAATTCTCTTTAGTGAGGCAGATTGAGTTTCATTAGAAACATATTGAGAAGTGAAAAGGAACTGACTTCATGAACTTATCTGAGGTTTAGAGGAGAGAGGTTTGCCTATCACCCATCCATCCATCTAGCCATCCAACTAACATCAATCAATCCAACCAACCAAGTCATCTATCCATCCATTTGTCCCTCCATCTATCAATCACTCCATTTATACATCCATCATTCATCTGTCAGTCAATCTATGTATCCATCGACATCCATCCATCTATCCATTAAACCATCATCCATCTATCTGAGTGTCAATCCATCCATCCAATCAGCCATCCATCCATCAATCAATCAATCAATCCAAGCATCCAAAAGTCACCTGCCACCACAATTCATCCATCCGTTCGACCATTTGTCCATCCATCCAACATTCATCTACCCATCTGTCTAACATCCCCAGTCCATCCAACTTCCATCTATCCATCCATCTCTATGACCATCCATCTGTCTTTCCATCTCTCCATTCATCTATCCAATATCCATCCATTCGTCCATCCTTCCATCTGTCTGTCCTTTTATCCACCAATGCATCAACCTGTTTTTCTAATCTCTCCATTAATTTCTGAGGTCTGAAATCATTTAGATAGAGGAAATAGGAAGAGAGAGAGACTGGGAGATAAGAGGAGAGGATGGAACACTTCAGGTGAGCGGGAATCAGTGAGGGATAAATTAACCAGTGACTGACAGCCACTCGAAGTGGAGTGAGACCAGCAGAGAAAGCAAACCTGTGAGTGAGTGTTTTATTAGCATGTGAGCTTATGTCAGAGAGCAGAAAAAGAGGCCAATGTGCGTGTGTGTTTTTCTAGCTCTTCATATTTAGTTTCGTTGCATTCAGATTCAGTGAATGATGTGTAGCGGTCCCTGGATCATTTGTGTAGTCGTAAATGTGCATGAACAGTAGGCAGGTTTGGGGTGTACACACATAATTATATGTTAACGTGAATAATTCTGACTAACACTGACAATGTTTTGCGTGTAGATGCTTGTTTTGCCTTATAGCGATGCACTATTTATTGGTGTGCGTGAGCCAGATCTTATAAAAATGCTTGTTTGAATGTCAGTTGCAGTTCTCATGAGGAATGTATAATCACACGGGGAAATCCAGAGAGCTTCTGTACATTCCTTTAGCTTGCACTGCAGGTCCAGACATACATTCCAAACAGAGAAACTTCACTATTAGCTCCTTATTTTCTCCATCAGTGTCAACAGGTTGAGTTATCCCAGAACTACAGACCAGGACCATGTGGACAGGATGGATTGGGCCATGCGTGTTGTGTTTGCATGGATCAGGCCTAACTGTGTTTGAAAAGAATGGAGTGGTGGACACCTATTCCCTGTGGAGATACTCCGCCATTCCCAATGAGGGTATTAGCGCCTTACTTTAACCACCGGGTCAGCAGGTTGAGTTATCCCAGAACCCTTGTTCCCCATTGGGGCTCAAACGGCAGCACGCAGTAGATCTGAGGGGGGCACGGTTTCATGCAATGTTTATCATATAACTAGGGTCAAAATGTCACCATCTCAACTCAAAGAGATCAACCCTGCCCGGCACTGATTTGCCTCATAGGCCGGTAGAGAACAAATTTCCCGCTGGGTACAAAGTTGCCCTCTCATAAGCGTTTGAAAGCACCATGGATGCAGGACATGTGTTGGCCAGATGTCCCGAACGCCTCGGTCTCCTTCAAAGAAACAATTAGGGACAATTATCGAAACATATAAATGAATTTCGTCCAGAATTACAAAAAGTGTTGCATGGGGAGATGCAGGGAGTAGGGTAGGGAGGTTAAAAGGGCTACAGGAACAGGTGGTTGCAATCTCTGCCAGTCTCAACGGTGTTCAAGAAGCAATGGAGGGGAGAATACAGAGGACAGAGAGAAACCTGACAAGCTGTTTGTTCAAGCACTTGTTTGTGTGGACAAGTGCTACCACTCGCAGTACACACATGATAATAGCTAGCGCTGCTTAAATGGTCGCCATTGGATTTAATGGTGGCTTATTTTCCAAATGCAACTATTAAACCAAACCCCTTGTGTGCATGATAAAGGGGACACCGACCTCTGCAAACAAACACTCATCAACAACAACCACAGTTCATGGTCCCTAATATGTATGTGTGAGAGCGAGGGGGTTTCTGGAGGTCGTAAGGATAGAAATGAGAGTTGTGCTGGTTTTAGATGAGAAGCACATTGGACCGTGTGGATGGGATGGATTAGGCCATTCATGGTGTGTTTGGATCAGGCCTAATTGTGTTTGAAAAGTGGGGAGCACTACAGTCGCTGTCCAATGGAGAGTCAATAGTCTTTGAAAACACATGCCAACATGTGTTCCTGTGTAGGACCTGCTGAAAAGACCTGTATAGCTGTGATGTTCACCCAGAAATAATGCTGGCCAATCCATATGGTATTTTTAGTGAAGTGTATATGGCCGATGCTTTAGCTTAATCTTTAACCAAGATATACTTAAGAAAAAGTATAATGTAATATTCTAAGTATACCTGGCTTATAGTCGTTTACTCCTTTTAGCCTATTAAATACTTTTTTTCACACACATTGGGTACTTTTATGTAGTACTCCAGCATATGTTTTACATATTTTCTGATAAACTTACATGTTTATGTTTAGAGTAAGTCAGTTTTGGGGTGGAATAGTTTGGATTTAATAGGGTGGACCTGTGTGCTATTAGCCCACAAAGAATCAGATAAACTTTGGCTGGTTTTATTGACAACTCTTCATTGTGTGAATAAACTGTAAGTACAATATTAAGATCATGATGTTAAGAAAGCGTAAAACTACACTTTCAGTATTAAAGCGATTAAACAAGTAGTTTACTGAGAGTACACTAAGTGTACTTTCATAATCTAAAAAGAGAGTTAGGGGTTTAGCTAGTAAATGAACAGAAAGCTGTACTTCACTTGCTGTGTTGTTAACACTGTATTTGAAAGGGAAAATGCAAAACTTAGATGCAAACTAGCTGCGTACCCAAAGCCTGCTATCATTATACTTAAAGTACCCTTAAAAGTATACTTTTTTAAATTAAAAAGAGGGACAATTTAGTCCCAATAAATATTGAAATAGAATACTTGTAAAGTGTACTATTCACACACACACACACACACACACACACACACACACACACACACACACACACACACACACACACACACACACACACACACACACACACACACACACACACACTTCAAATAAGAGTGATTAGAAGTTGAAAGAAACAGATTTCATTGGTCTCCTTACACAAACATATACTTCAAGTGCATTGATTTTAGTACACTCACTACACAATTGTAAATATACTTGAACTTAACTTAAGTTTCCTTAATACAATGCACTTGCAGTGTGTGTGTGTGGTCCTATTGGTAATCTCAGAATCTTAGCGGATGATTTACCCAACACGGTACATTGAACAAGAAACTGAAGAGGTGAGCAGAGCAAAAGAAAGCAGACATTATATTCAGTTTAATATTCTTTTAATAATATTGCATGTTTTAAGTAAGAAAGTAAGTAAGTACTTGTTTTGGTGAATAGTATCATCTACCACTGCATGCACACATTGCTTTTCAAAGTATCAGATAAGTCTCTCCTTTAATATGTGTATGGCATTTTTTGTCTGTTTGCCATGTAAAAATCTGACACAACCAAGGAAATTGTTTGAAAAGCATTTTTCAGTCAATTTGTCTGCAGAGTACGGCTAGAGTAGGTTTGGCAGACACATTAACACATATGAAGCAAATAAAATAGTACAAACAATATCAAACTATAGGTACTAACACAGGTGACTCTAATAATCACACGCTTCCATTCCCAGGGCATGACGGGTAATGGTGATGTATGAGGTGTGAAGTGTTTTATATATGTGACGGTTGTGTTATCTGCTCTAGAGAACCGTAGACATGTGCTAAAGACTCAAACTGCCTTTCTGAACCCCTGATAAAAGAACCCAGACACTTCATACTGGGCAACACACATTAATCACACTCACATCAAATCCAGCATATGCATCCTCAACACAAGTAGACTACTTGTTTTCCTTCATGCACAAAGAATCTCTCACAAACCGAATCCTAAAAAGTTTAGTGCAGTACACATGCAAATGCACAGATAATCAGACTACATCTGTCATTCCTCAGAGCAATAAAAAACTGTGGGACTAGGATGGAAGAATAAAGAGATGGTGGGAGTTGAAATGAGAAAATATTAGAGAACAAATTCAGGACAGATAAAAGGAAAGGTGTCCCTTGCCTTCTCAATGATAAAATCTGAAGCACACTCCATCCAAATATCATATCGTTGTGTTCTCAAGCGTGTCAAGTATGTACGCATATAGGGCAATAATGTAAAATATCTTCTACTGTGATCAAATTTTCTCTATTAGATTAACTACTATCAGGGCAACAATTTGAGGAGAATCTTGCCTGGGTTACACTTTATTTTAAAAGTGCTGTATGTAACCTTTTCACTCTACTAAAGCATACAAATACCATAATATGTT
The DNA here is from genome assembly GCF_051911475.1 of Siphateles boraxobius. NCBI lineage: Eukaryota > Metazoa > Chordata > Actinopteri > Cypriniformes > Leuciscidae > Siphateles > Siphateles boraxobius. The sequence continues at coordinate 1,289,193 of NW_027509224.1, forward strand.
TGTAGATATTTAGGAAACATGCTGAGTTCATATACTCTTTTCTCTGAGAAAAAAAAAGAACTACTGCCAGTTATTTTACTTTGAAATGTCTGTCTGTTTTTGTTTTGGTCTGTGCGATACTGAACGTTGAAATATTACCAGTTTTCATTGTCAATTGCACTCCTGTTCCTGTTGCTCATCCTCAAATTGGCAACCCGTGTGAGTGTCGAGTCTGAGGAGGCAGGGGCGGAGATACAACGATCTCCGATATTTTGAATTTGGACTGCAGTACCTATTTCCACCACTAGCTGTCATTCTTACAGACTGCACCTTTAAGAGCCCCTTTCACACAGCGCGTTGATCCCGGGAAATTGCTGGGACATTGCCAGAACACCTTCTGAGTGAACGCAAACACGACCCGGGATTGATGCCGGGATCGATGTCGGGTTGGGGACCTAGTAACATTGCCGGGATCAGTCCCGGAACGCGATGATGACGCTAGTGAAGCGGTAAGTAATGCGCTAGTTTATGATCGAATAAGAGAAGAAAATGCACAAGCGTGGTTTCTCGAGAGAGAAATTGAAGCTCATAAGCAAACTATAGACGCTGCTGAGACATTACATGTCACATCGATGTCACGTGTCTTTACGGGATTTTTACGGGTTGTGTTTTAACGTACTCTCTGACTCCGGAAAATCACTGGTTGTGTGAATGAACCAAAGTCAAACGAACCCGGGTCACTTTATCCGTGAATTTTCTGGAATCTCTGTGTGAAAGCGGCTAGAGTGATGTAGTTACATTGTACTCACAAATAAGTACTGAGTAATATTAATGTACTTACTATAGAGTTACGGTTAGGGGTTCTGGGGTTAGTTGTAATTATGCATAACTTACTGTTATTACTTTAGTAAGTACATGTAGTAACATGTAACTACGTCACAATAAAATAAAGTGTTGCCTGATGCCCGTTCTATTTCTGTAAACCCGATTTCACGGGAAAGCCTAACTATTTTACAATATGACAATTTCAAATAAAAAAGCAAGATTCTTAGGCTACGCCTATATTAAACACTAGCGTTTTCAGGCGTTTTCCAAAAGTTTCTCATCCACACTGGAACATCGGAAAACGCTAAATTCACCTTACAGCGCATGCGTAAAACCTCACAAAAGCTCACCGAGATGAGATTATTTTATTTAGTAAAATATCTCCGTATTCACTGATGCGTCCGGTCGCACTCACTCACCATTATATGTTTGTTGTAAAACTCCTCTGCTCTCATGTCTTGCCGCAGGACAGCAAATGCGAGTGAATTTTCTGTCATCTTTGCAGGACTGTGAAATGAAGAGTGTGCAAAGTCACATATTTTTGCAGCAATTTGAAAGTGAATAACACATAAAAGGCACAATACCGTTATAAACATGAATATCTATTAGTACAAAATTACTGACTAAACTTATTGTTTTTAAATACCTCCGTTTTGACAGTCCAAACTGCAGTGTGAAAATGGCGTTTTCAAATTTATCCACTTTGGAGAGCATTTTCAAAAAGCTTTGTTTTCATTAATAAAAATGCTGTCTCAGTGTGGACAGAAGGCCAAAACAGAGAGAAAAAGATGATTTTTCAAATGAAGACGTATGTGGCGAGCAGGATCGAGCCCGAGGGCCGTGAGAGAGCGGACGAGGCCGGTGCCGTGATTAATGATGAGCGACTCCTGCGGGACGCACCGGTCTCGTATCTCTCACGGAGGAGCGGAAGCATAAAAGGAGGAGCGATGACAGGGAAGAACGAGAGAGGCCAGGCCTGGACTTGTGTTTTGTTTGTTTTATTGTATGTGACAGCAGTTGTCTGTGAGGGGCTGCTGTCTTTTACTTTTGTTTTGTATTTGTTTGTTTTATTATTAAAGTCAATAATGTTCGCCGGTTCCTGTCGCCTCCTTCCCACAACAACAAACTGTGTTACAACGTATTAGTGTGGACAAGGCCTTAGAAAACATAACCATGAACATAACTGTCACTGAGTCTGAGCAGAAGGCAGAAAAATGTTCAAATGAGATCATGGGAATCCATGCTAATTTTGAACAAAAACAGTTCCAAACTGTAAAGAGATTATATTGTTTCTGTCATTGCCCACAATTGCACTACTTTCGATAACCGCACAAATGGATTTGACCAGTACAACTTGTGTTCCCCTAGTATCTATGATGCATCTAAGATTTTTCGTCTCCACTCCATTTGAATAAAAATGCAATTTGAAAAGAACACACATTTGAAGCAGAGCTACCACAAGTAATGATTTTTTTTTTTAAATGTTAACTAATATTACTTGTATGTTGTATTGGAGACATTTTGTTAGAAGAGGTAGACCAGTGTTTAAAGCAGTCCATGAGTTTCTCATCTCCAACAAATGAACTTTAATCTTCTCGCAGATGTTCTACGAGGAGTCATATTTTTTGCTATAGTCCCTGAACCCTGGCCAGGAAAACCCTGGTGACCTCGCAGAGGGTTTAGTAGACGACTGAGCAGGTGTCAACCCAGAAGAGTTTAAGGGTCAGGCCTCATTTCAGGGTGGGACCTCATAATGTGGGCCATAGTGCTCAACCCTGACTCTCATTGCACATATGAGTCTTTGGAGAAACATCACCCTGATTCACAGTCCCAGCTCTCAAGACTTTTCTTCAGCGACTATTGAAAAGAAAAGGTGGTTAGTTGGTCTCCCAATGCTGAAAAAAAATCAGCATTGCTAGTCACCATCATAAGTTATGTTTGGCATGGGATGCTGGTGTTCTGGTCTCGAGGAGTGTGTTTCCCAAAAGGTCGACTGTTATCAGCAGTTCAACGAGTCGGTGTTTCCCGAAACCATCGTTCCAATTAACATTCGTAAAAGAGCATTGCAAAGTTGTGTGTTTGGAACGACACTCTCGACCTGTGGTTAGAAGCAGAGTTTCTTGTTTGCATGACATGTGGACTCAATTAATCCTTATCTTGAGCTAAATAAGCAAGCTGACATTCAGTATTTTTAGTTTGTCAAGAAATTTAAAGCGTCGATTTTGAAGAGTGTGCATGTGCGAACGTGCTCTAGTACGTAAGAAAGGGACTATAATAGAATCGGGAAATAACTGAGAAAAAAGAGAAACATTCCTCAGATGCAATGTCCCTAACTCATAGCAAAACATCTAGCATTAATTAGATCTCCATTAAAAAAAAAAGTTATTATTCCACCATGTGTGTGACATCATTAACCAACGTGGTTGAACGACCAATTTGCGTGAATACGGAGTCGTGACTAGCTAGTTATTTCTTCAACAGTGCATACAGTAGTGAAGCAGCGAGTTACGTCGCTGTACGGGAAACTCACCCCTGCATTATAAACTGTTGGACCTGCTACACTATCTCAGGTTTGCTTCAGAACAGCATGATTATGATGGTCCATCAGCTAGATCAGCATAAACCAGCCTGGACAGACTGTTTATGCTGTATTTTTGAGGAACGCTGCCAGTTTCAGAGAGGTATTAAACACTTGTCAGCTGGTCAGGGAGAACAACCAAGCTGTGAGTTTAGCAAAACCATATTAAACAAGTTAAGAAAAGCAAAGACTGGATTAAGCTGCTTATTCCCCTGCAGAGTTTAGTGTTGAAACATTTTTTTCTCTTTAAATGTTAGCACTGCAAATGCTGCTTAGTCGTTTAAGTAGCACGTTGAGTTTTCTTTTTAGTGTCTAAACTGCAGATATTGTGAAGGCCTGAGAAAATATAATTCCTCTCTGGAGAACAATAAAGGTCTCTTTCTCTTTTCTCCATCATACGTTCTTACATTTCTTCTCAATTTTAACTCCAGAACACTTTCCACACACACACACACGCAAGCACACGTAACTGGCGGCTCTGGGGAGGTGCAGCTGCAGATTGTAAAAATAAACGCAGCGTGTTTTAAGAACTGGGAGATTAGCTCTCTTTTATAGCCGGCTCTTTCATGTGCGACTCCCCGAGTGCTGGCCGTGGAAAGAGAGAACAGGTTGGAAACAGAGAAAGGAAGGTGTGTGAAGTTTGTCCGGAGTGAGGCACGCTGCCGGAATGTGGAGAAGTCTGGTTCTTTCTTTTCTGTTTGATGTGCAAAGAAACAGTAATTGAACAAAAAAATCTATGCAAACGGCACATAGCCAGATGTTTTCCTGAGAAATCTGTGAGTGAGAGTGTGTGATAGTGTGTGTAGTGATGGTTAGTTATTAAGGTGAACTGGACTACTGAACTTATTGAGTGTTTAGCAGTGAACCACATCAGGCCTTTAATTTTCTTTTTTCTTTTCTTGACAAGACTGTCATTCAACCATTTTAAGGACCTGAATTTAACCGCAACAAAGAAAGAGAACATGTTCTTATTCAAAGTTCATATTTTAAAAAGACAGGAAATGAATCTACTTATTTGCTTTGAATTAATTTTGTAATAGGGACAGTACACTAGCACAGAATTATGAAGCTAATTAAACGACACACAGGTATCAACAATTAGCATACAAAACTCAAATGTGCTTAATCAGCATACATCTTAAAAGAAAACGTACTTTGATCATTAGTAAACAAGAAATTGATTTTTTTTTCCAAGCTGTAGTGCATTCTGGGAATATAAGCACCAGTATAGTGCAGACACTATGGCAGATACTATGTAAATATAAGATATATGTATACATGTACTGCAAAGCACAGAGTACTATAATACAGTATGGCCACTCTGTAAGAGATATGGAAACTGATCTGAAATGTGAGTTAACTATTTGAGTCAGGGTGCTTTGAAATAATACAAATAAATAGTTGCAAGCAATAACAAACATAGAGTATGGTCAGTGTAGTCCAGTTAACAAACAAACAAATACTTCTGTTTAATAAACTGGTCAAAAATACTCATGAATCATCATTTCTCGCGGACATATACTGTGACTCCATCTTGGCAAGTGCAGACTGTATTTTAGGCAGCGAGATTACAGCAGTCCTTTGTTGAAGACTGTTTTGATAAGGACCACCATCATCAAATTCAGGTTGATTTTAAAAGGGGGGGATTCCCACCTACAGAAACCTGAGCATCTTGACATGCGCCCCTATCATATCTCATATTCTTATGATCAGTTCAGGGTGAGATGATCTTTTCCATATCAGATGTATGAACCAAGAAGATAAAACACACTGACGGATCATATCTGGAATATGGTAATGTTGCTGTGGTGATGTGCTGTATATATCAGTTAACTTAAGAAAATACAAAAATATCAACATCAAGGAGACACAAGTTCAAGTGAAACTGATTTCCTGATCCTTTACTCCCCACTAATGCCTCAAAATATATATATAAAATAACTAAACTAACTAAATATATGGACGGATGGAAAGATAGACAAAAACAGTTACACTTTATTTTAAGATGTCCTTAATTAATTAACAAAATGTACTTAGTATACGGTCAGGGTTTGGATTGGGGTTTGGTTTAGGGTTAATTGCACTGTTACTACTATGTGTAACAAGGTTAAAATAAAAACTATTGTTTTCAAAGTTAATCTGAGGTGAATTGAGGTCAATGTGCTCATATCTTTTGGGGGTACATAGAGAGCTTGTCCCATATTTCTTTTTACACTTTAGGGAAAAAAGACAACTTTTTTCAATATTTTCTCACAGAAGTAGGGATATTCAACAGCATATGCATGCTGTTCTGTTCCATACAATGCAAGCATACAATGATATATAGTCATGGTACTCATGCTCAAAATTGTAATTTTGGGGAAATTATTCCTTTAACACTCAATTCATGGCACATGAACATAATTAATGTGAGTAACATCCAGAGCAGAACCAAGAAAATAGAGCCCTCCTTCAGTTCATTGTTCCAGATCCTGAGCTTTTTAATGCTCAATCAATAATAACTGTCCTAAAAAACCGATGCACTGTCAAGAATGTTGAACTGTCTACATGTATGCTAAACGTTTTGTGAATAGATGGTTTTGTGGGCTATAATGTGAACCCTGCAAGAGCCATATGATTCAAATGTTTTCTTCAGAAGCTGAAGATCATTTTGTGAACCTTCTCATAATTCCCATTTCTTTTCAGGAATGTAGCCAATGCGTACGTGTTAATGTTTAACATGCAAAAATAAAGGGTCAGCGTGAGGTCTGATCGATTCAGACAGAAATAACGTATTCCATGTAATACCGAGTTCACACTGAACGATTGAAGGCCCGATTTTTGCTTGCTGACAGGTTTTGTGAGATCGCCGACAAATGCCCGAAATCACAGGCAAATCGGTGGTCGTTCACGTGAGTGACAATCACGCAGTGTGAATGATCAAAGACGCGATCTGAGAGAATCGAGTCACTGACGCCCATGAGATATTTGGCATGCTAAATATCTGGACCTGTCGGCGATTCAAAATCCTGCTGTGGGAATGTGTTCTGACTGAAAACTACATCGGCGATGACCGACAGCCAATGAGAGTGCACGAAACAGGACAGCGGGAAGTTCAGGGAGTATTTTAATAGATACATTTACAACTATATCAAACGGAAACAAAGCACAAACATTTGCTTGACCAGCAAAAACAGCCGCACATTGCAAAATTATTAATTTATCTTCTAGTTCTCTCTTTGCAGAACACACAATCCGTGCTCCCCTCGTCTCCACAACCATTTCATTGCAGGAACATTATATGTTTTTTTTCTCCTTTTCGCTGCAATCAGCGCAAAGACAAATTGGATCACAAATCTTCTTGCGTGTTATCATTTTTAATAACAATTTCAGTCTCACGCACGAGTGATCCTGCGTTATTTCCTTATCGCTTCTTGCGTGTGTTTGGTTGTGAAACGTAGTTTGCGGATTAGACAGAAGTTGTCTGCGATTCTTTCTTTTGTAAAGTCATGCAGTGTGAAACCTCCTGTCGCCGATCCATCGTGGAGTGTGAACACAGCAGCAAATGTTACCCCAGATAGTCACGTAGTGTAAAAAGAACAGTGATGCTACTACTTTGCAAATCGTGCAGAGTGAACTCGGCATAAGGTGCAGTGAAATAGAGGTAGAGGCTCTGGCAAGCATGCTTAAATGAACTTGGTTAAAGCTGGTTGCACTGTATTGATTTTGGCCATGATTTGGCCGTCTCAGACACATTTAGTGAATCCTAAAAGATTGCTCTGATCCTAGGCCAAAGTCTGAAGTCTTTGATTGCTAGTTTGACATGTTAGCCGACAGCTGATTAATGACTATTTTGAACAAATTTTACTTCTGAAGAAGTCAGAAGATTTGAGGCTCAGTTAAACTACGACAACAACCAAATCAAACACCAATAGATATACAGAACCTGATCATGCAAAAAGAGAGACAACAACAAATGTCTCGGTAACGTATGTAACCCTTATTCTCTGAAGGAGGGAACGGGAGGCGTTACGTCGGCACATCGGCGTAACGTCAAACGTGACCGAACGAAAGGGAACCACCACTTGCTCCTCACACACGTCCAGTGTTGGGAAAGTTACTTTGAAAAGTAATGCATTACAATATTGCGTTACTCCCTAAAAAGTACTAATTGCATTACTTAGTTACTTTTTAGAAAAGTAATGCGTTACGTTACTTTTGAGTGACTTTTTTTCACCTGGGCTGGGCTTGTTTTTTTATAACAAAAAAGTTATATTTTTGGGGTAACTTAAAGACCCTTTCTCATAGACCCAGATAAACCTCAGGCTGAAGGAAATGCAAAATCACGCATGTACAGTAGAGGGCGCAGCTCAAACAAACCTTTCAGCTCTGCTGCCGTTCTGGATAATGGAAGAATAGGATGCAGGAGAAAAAAATTAACACTTACTTTACCAATAAATACAAAAAAAATCTATAGTCATTTTTGCTTATGGTTTAACTGAATCATTGAAGGTCAGAAGCAAGTACATTGGTCAAAGTGAGATTAAATGCATAAAAAATACTGTTTTATTTAACATATTTAGTTATTGGAGGTTTGCATAGTATTTTGAGTCTGCATTTCACTGATTTTATTCATTTTGAGGAATATTTAATCTTTTTTTGTGCGAGTGAGATGAGTAAATTCATGCTCACATTTAGTCTAGAATTACAATAACCATCATGTTTACACACAACGCCTCTGCACTTCAATTTGTCTCAACATGGGGACAAGAGAGATGTCAGTCAATAAATAGGAAAACAAAGTAAATTGTGTCATTTATTTGAACAAGTAACTCAGATATGTTGTTGTAAATTTTAAAAGTAATGCGTTACTTTACTGGTTACTTGAAAAAGTAATTGATTACGTAACTAAAAAGTTACTTGTAGTGAGTTACCCCCAACACTGCACACGTATACATTTTTTTTCAGCCATGATAAAAATTAACGCCAGTGATTGTTTTTGTTCACTAGCCAAAATGTCTATCCCGCATGTAAATCACAGTAATTGAATGTCACAGATTGATGACGTAAAACGTCAGACAAGTCTTCTTGCGTGCATCTGTTTTTTACGCATCTTGACTGTTGTACCATCTGACATGAATGACAACTGAGATCATTACAAGGATTACACCGAGGATCATGTTCGTACAGTCTGACAAGCAACAGTCGTAAATGACTATTATAAATCGTACAGTGCACACCCGGATTAAGGTGTTGTCTCTATGAAGCAAGCTTTTTGTAACCTAGAGGCAATTTTGTTCAAAATAAAACACGATCTAAGTTATAATACAGGCAACTAGTTGATGTAACGTTCTAAAACGTAATCCAAAATATGGCAAGTAATATAATTTGACTGTTTAATATGCTTTAATATAACTTAGAATTAACATAGTTAATTAACCAGTGACGTAGAATGTAGAATGTAGAATGTCTCATCCAATCAAAATTTATAGTCAAAGCTATCCATTTTACAACAATGTATATAGTACTATAAATTACCCAAAGGGCAGGATCATACTCAATCTGTAAATGTCATCCATTTGTCAGAGTCTTTAGGACACGAGTGAGGTGGTTCCTGGCATCCGGGTGCAGGTGATTGGGTTGCATTATAAAAGTGTAGTGAGGGGCCATCTGTGTTTATGAGTGTCACTGGACTGTGGAAAAGAGCTTGTGCTGTCTATAAATGTATAAAATCGGTGATTTCATGTCTTTTTATGAGTGGCAGAAACACAAAGGGAACAGCTGTAGGTTCTTTAGCTTGGGCAGTTGAGTAGCCTGTAAAATATCCCAAACGCTGCCATAAAGGTGAAGGATGCAATCACTCAAGGGCTGGAGCAAAAAGTGAAAGAACAAATAACATTTTTACTCTTTTCACATGCCCAGGTGTTATATTCTACAAGAAACTCAATAGTTAATTATATTAATTATAAAATTATATTATGCTGATTGACCAATGTGAAATGTCTGATATTACCTGATATCTGTGTCAATAATGGAATGTGTATAAGTTTAGTCTTGGCGGACTAGATCTGCTACTGTCACGGGAGCTGATTGCAAACCTGAACTGAAACTTAAATCAATCTGTAACTTGGAAACAGGAGGAGGACAGAACCAATAAACACACTGACAGCAAAAACACTAGACCAGAAAACAAACTCAAAATATGACACTGGATGAGTGAAGGCCGAAACATGCACATGAATGCGGTGAATAGAATGTGAGTTGCTCAAGGAAAGTAGGGACGCTAGCAGATCTAGGCAGCTGGTGCTAGGGAAGGTGGAGGGCTAGGGAAATTCCCATGGCGTGCTGCACTAAGCTGGTTCGGGATTGAAATAAATAGGTAACATAAGGGAGAACAAACAAATCGCCTGGCCAAAGTGAAGAGGCTTTAAGAGAACCAATCAGCCGCTCAGAGCGGTTTCATGACTGAACGATGTATAAAAAAACTTTCTTGAGACGTTCATTTAACAGAAGTTAAAAAAAAAAAGAGTTAAATATCGCATTCTACTGTATGTACATAATAAACACCTTTAAAAATACTTCTTGAACCAGCGGCCATTCCAAAGAGTGTTGCACTCTATTGATATTGTTGCTCTTGTTTTTTGGAAAGAATAATTCAACCCCATATTGAAAACATCCAACCAATATTCCAAGAGAAGAGAGAAAATGTTAATAATTAGGGCTACACCTCATTCCATATTGAACAGTATTGATAATAATGATTCAATAGGCCTATAATAAAAAATATGTGCGAATTTAGGCTTATTAGAGTAGCACGCTATTAGCTTGACATGCTATCGTCAAAGTCTATTAAATCAATTGTATTGAGCACTAACAGACCCACTGCCTCAGTAACACCAAGACACTCCTATAATAATGAAAGAGACACATCTTCTCTAGTTAAACGGATTCACTTCTCAGCCACAGAAGGTTTTCAGGAGCTGATGAAAACAATACGGCTTTAAAACATCACCTGATTTACATCAAGTGAAAAATAAACATAGAACTCACTGTCTCTTTGTGCAAATGATGTGTCATGAAAACATCACGCCAAAGTGTCAAACTAACATTCTGGATCTATTCCACCTCTTCCTCTAACAACAATACATGTCACATAATAATGAATATACCATTAAGAAACATCAATCACACCAGCTGGTGGACAAACCATTTCACAAAAATTAACCACCATGTCCACAAGCATTAGATAAGCTTAAATATCATTCAGCTTTAGCATAATGGATATACCTCAGTCTGGTGGTTTGGTAAACATCAGTTCACAATCTGTTGAGAAGAACAGAGAGCACTCTTATGTTGACATGTTCCAGTGATGTCATTTTATCTTATCTTTCCATATTTTGATTATCAGCTGATTAGTAAAACACCATTGAAACCAGCTACTTGCTCCAAAAAATAGAAGTTAGTGACATTTCTTAACAGTCCCATCAGAGCACCAACATGAGCACACTAAATCTAGGCTAATTGCTGACAAAGTGCCACTTCAAATTGTGTGTGTCGGACCCTGAGTTCTGACAGGCTTCACCGGCTCTTCATCGCCATGAGACACGCATCAGCGGTAAGCAGTCAGGTAAGACATGTCTCACAGCTAACTAGCCAATTAGAAACAAACACCTGCACTCATGAGCATGTTAGTGAGTGGTGTGTGTGTGTTAGCGACATGTGGGGCTCTAGGGAGAAGGCCAGGGGCTGCCAGACATGTTCTGTAAAACTTCCCTCTATACACATTCTGTAAAAAGACTTAATCCTGTCCCCAGTTCCAACCAAATCAGAAAAGAGCAGGAAATCTGGACTGCATCTGAAATCTATGTCAATGTGTTCACATCAGGGGAGTCTGTTTCAGAATACATGGTGCATGCAAGGTAAATTAGAATACACAGGATACTTTTCCATGGATGAAAGGGATATTTAAATTAAATGTAATTGCTAACTAGCCACTTAACATGCTAGGTTAAGAGTTTGCCATGTTTCTGTTGCTCAAAGAGCTGAGCATGATACTTACAACACCAACGTCATGAGTTGATTCCCATTTAATTCATAAACTGATATAATGTACAATAATAATAACAAAAGTCCACATTTGTGTAAGTCAGGGGTTCCTGGAGATGAACCTTCCAGGAGTTCAGATCCAGCCCTGCTCCAACACAGCTGTACATAATTATCAAGTGCTCCTGAAGATCTTAATTAGCAGCTTCATGTGCGTTTGATCAGGTTTGGAGATGAACTTTACAATCCTCTTCAGCAAAAGTATTGGGCACCCAATTATAAAACCATCAACTGTACTCCTAAAAATATTTAACAATGTTGCAGACTTTTGATCCAGCTGAAATAAAATGCATTTAAACCAGCCAATTATTTTTTGGGGGGTTGACAGGTGTGTTAGAGCAGGCTCTGAATTGAATCACAATTTGTACACTATGCTCTAATACAGTAAAATATATTAGGATTGATTTAGCGTATATGTTCATAGTTTAACATCCTTTTAACATGCCATTACCCAATATCATCGTCTGAAGTCACTAATGCTCCTGTGTCTGAATGATATCAAATCCCTGCATTCATGGGCCAACATCAATAGAGGAGTGTTACTCAACCCTCTTCCAGGAAGCACACCAACAGTACACATTTTCCAAGTCTTTATATTATACATATATTACAAATCTTTATATTAACTGGCTTTCTATTAAACTAATACTTTCTACTGCAACTAATACCGTACAGTGAATGACAACCGTATGAGGTCTCCCAGTTGCTTACATTATTGGCAGTTAAGTGTTAAGGGACACATTTACAGCAATACAAAACATAACATCTATACTTTCATGTCCAAAAACATTATTTTTGTCTTACATTTCATAATAAACTATAATAAACGAGCTCATTACAGACTCGTTTTCCGTCAGTTTATTTTTGTGAATTTGAATACGTGCAAAGGATTGTGGGTGATTTAAGGCCGCAAAGGATACAGTGCATCCAATGCATCCTTCAAAACAGGCTGAATGATGGACGCGAAACGAAGGCTGCCTTCCAAAGATCCTTCATCCTATAGTGAGAGTATGGGGTGTGGCTACTGTAGCAGGTGAGTCCAGAGGGTGTGTAGCAGGTGTGTGACCATGAAGGATGCCGTGCATGGGAAAATTTATTAATCTCTGGGTACAGAAGCGCAAGCTGAAAAAAAATGCATTTAAACCTTCAAAGATTGAACATGTCATGAACACATCAAAGCGAACAGGGGATTGCAATACAATGCACTGCAATGGACAGTTCAATACAACATTATCAGGCACCCGTTCAAAAAGACAAATGTTCCAGTTTATAATGTTAACTTTGATGTGTCCAGTGTAGACAGCCGCAAATAATTGTGACCTGTTATGTCAAAAATGTGTCCGATGCAGGGACTTTTCATGGATTTGTTATAAGAGAGACACTTGAGCTCACTCTATACTCCTGGAGGCCATAGCCCTGCAGAGTTCACCTTCATCCCTAATTAAACACACCTGATCCAGCTAATCAAGTCCTTCATTTGAAAACTACAGGTATGCCTGTTATAGCAGGGTTCAAAATAAACTCTGCAGGGCTATGGCCTCAAGGAACAGAGTTGTGCACCCCTGCTCTATACAGAGTGTTAGGCCCTGTTTACACGAGAACGATTCCGGGTGAAAACGTAAAAATATTTTAAATTATTAAATGGAAATCTTAAAAATGATCCACCGTCGTGTTCCCGTCTAAAGGGTTAAAACACAAATCTGCTCACTGTGGCTCTCGTCGCGTACGCGTTTACGTCACAGGCATGCGCCAGTACATATTGGTTGAAAATAACAACCAATATGTCGGATTATTTCCATACGTCGGACCTTCAAGTTGCCCTAGCAGCTCTGTTAAACGTACAAGAGTCTTTTCAGCAGTTGTACAAAATATTCTCAGATATTGGTGTTGTTGTGTGGCAGTGCTTCACATTGCCACCTAGCCGCCTGGAGTGCATACTACATCGAATTTCACACACTTTTGCATCACCATATGCACACGGATTTCCCCCACTTAACGCTCGTCTAAACGCAGAATAAAAAGGGATAGCGCAACGCCACTTTTGCGTTTTTTCTTCAGATCGTTTCCGTGTAAACATAGCCTTAGTCTACTCAATTGCTTACCTATGACACATAGTAATACAGCTAAAAGTATTCCTAATATTTAGGACCTTTTATCGAAAGTAGCCTACATTTACCTGGTGAAACATGCCTACACAAAAGGAAGGCATTATGAGGAAGTGTTCTTTGTCCATGGAAAAGCTTGAAAAATACAGATATAGGGTGTGTTCCACTTCAGTTTCAAACACACACTCACAAATGTCCCCAAGCACTTCTTTCTGGTGGAATCTCTGCCACCATTTCTAAGTGCATTCCACTTCAAGTGGATGGGGGAAGTTTGATTTTGAACACTTGATTTTGATTGAGGGAGCAAATTGACTCATATACACTTCAGGCAGCCCCATATACCACAATGAAACATGACTGTGACATCACAGCAGATGAGGATTAACTTACCCCCAACCAACACAACAGAGAGGTAAATGTCCATGAGCACCAATCAAGAGCAAATGTAGGCTATCCACTAGTTGTCTCAGTTGGTAGATGCTTTTAGAACGCAAACCGTGGCCTGAAAGGAGAAACTAATTGAGTGTGTTGACTGACATTGGTGTTTGTTGATGAATGTCTCTTCAGCGGGCATCTGCCAGTCATGTTTATATCATCCTAGACGCCCATGGTCTAAAGCTGCTAGCATGAATCTGACAACATAACCTTTTCTACTCACTGTGGGTGCACATACACATCTATTTAGTCACTGTCATCTACTAACAGATGGAACTAAAATGAGAAACCTTCAGAGAATACTCAAAGTCTGTATCACAAGACAATTTTGAAATGTTCACGGTCTGAATCAGATCTCCTTATGTCCTGCAGCTCAGGAAACTGCCAAATCAAACTGGCACGGAGGCTGTCCCAGCATCCTTTTCTCTAAGAGTGTGGTGAAAGTTCAGACCTTCTCAGTCATGTGTTGAGTGCGTGAGTCCTTCTGTGAAGAATTGAAGGGTCTATCAATGTATCTTTGATGAATTATCAAGGCCCCTCAGAGACTCTTCCTGTTCCCCTTCACAGGGGGTTTCTACATTCATCAAAGATTTTCTGCTGCCACACGCCGAGACGCAAACGATTATGGACATTTACCTGTAACGTAGGAAGGGATGCGGGGAAAAGCACAGGAGGTTTTCATGGTAAACACCTTTGAACCACAGAAAACCAGTGAATTGAGGGCTAGCCTACACGCTGCAGGTCTGCAAAAAGCGTGGGGATTGGATTTCTTTCAGGAATCATTTAACGCTTCTGGAATGTTTCACGTCCAACACATGGCCCAAAGTGGGAGTCCTTAGAGAGAAAGGTTTTTATTTCACAGCCTGTGTGGATATGTGTGTTTTCTGGTGTGTGTTTCCTGGTGCACTTTTTCCTGTCTGTTTCCATTTCAGACACACAACTGTTAAAGTTGAATCCAGCTAAATCCATTCCAGTGGAATGATCACTAAAATCGAGTATCTGTTCAATTGAAGGCCGTTGTTTTTTAATGTTTGCTAGTTTTATGGAAAGGTGTAGGTAAAGAAAACTCCTACCAACTTTATTGTCAAGGCTGCTTAACCAGTAGTTCAAATGAACTGACAATCAAAGTGTCTGAACAATCCATGTAATTCCTTCAACCCTGCTGTACAAAATGTTAGCCAATTTCCTAACTTCCACCAGACATAGCCTCTGAATCAGACCACCCCCCATTGCTTCAACCACATACCTCTCCCCCAAACCCTCCAAAAACATTTGAGGAAATCCAATGTCAGCAAACCTGAATGTGCAAAATGAGTGGAAGTCAATGAAATATAGTACCAAGATTGGCAAACTTGTGTGGGATGCAATCAGATTTCTTTTTTTTTTTCTGTTTACAGAGCTCAGATGCTGTCACAGTCCCAGGTGTGATTTCTCAGGACACCTATTTTAGGGATATATGTCAGGCAGTAGGAACATTTTATGCATGGTGTTCCAAAAAATAGCTTAGATCAGCTCTATTTGTCTGCTAGTGAACACAAAGCCAGGGTCTCTCTCGCCCTGGTTAATTCTGAATGTTCAGCACTGTGGCGCAGATGCTGATGATGCGATAACCAGCAAAACTCCCATGAGCCTTACCATCTCAACCATGATGAAATGTTGTACCGCTTCTATATTTGAGTCCCACACGTATATGTTCTACCTGCCTCTCTGTATATTGGAAATACACTCTGTTCTCCACTGATCTTTCATTTACCTTCAAGTCAAATGTTCATAGTGCAAAGTTCATAATGTTGCTGCCCAGTGATCGTGATTTGCCAAGATAAACACGTTCCTGAATCAACATCTTTGTTGGTCCTGGAGCATCTATTAGATTTTAAGGTTAGAAGTGGGATTAGAGGCTTGAACAAACTATTTTTTAACCCATCATTTCCATCTGGTTTTAGAGGTTTTTAATGGTTTGAATTAGTGTTTGGTATGCGCCATGTAAGGAATATATTTGTATGAAACATATGTTGTTTCATGACCAACAAAATATGTTGATCCAGAAAGATATTTTAGGCCAGTGTACTATTCGCAAAGGGAAGTGTCAGAGGCAGTTGTTTTGTTTGGTATCTCTCTTTTCATCCTTTGATGAAAGAGGGTTAGATTTTGGCAAAAACAGTCAGAAATTGTGACACCCCTGATCAGATTCCGTTTTCTGAGTCAGTTAGTGGGACACCATGTGAGCCAGGAGGCCTTTCTCAGTGGACTGTGCATGTTCTCCCTGTTTTGGTATTGGTTTCCTCTGTGTTCTGGTTTTCCCCATGATCCAAAGACGAACAATTGTGAATTGGATGCATCCAAAGTGATTCCCTACCTATGAACCAAAATGTTGGGATAGGCTCAGGGGTGTGAAGTAACGAATTACAAATACTCACATTACTGTAATTAAGTAGTTTTTGTTTCAGAAATTGTACTTTTTTTAGTAGTTTAAAAATTGTGTAATTTTACTTTTACTTGAGTGCATTTTAAGTGATGTATCGGTACTTTTTCTCTGCTATTTCCGTCTGTTTGTGGTCGTTACTCGTTACATGCTTGTTTTAATTTTATTTTCCATCAACGTGATTGGATCGAGTAATCGGTCTCGTGACTGTCATCAAATCAAATTAAGCATAGAAAACTTTAACCGCCTTTTCCTGCTGTTACTCGTGACTGCTGTGGAAGTGCATTCTTCATGCATCAATTCAATCCAGATATCAGCGTCTTCCTCTAATATGCAAAGGTACATTTTACATTTCTGCTTAATATGATATTTATATAGGCTGGGCTGTCTACAGGGCCTAACATTTGGTCTGAGGTTGGGGGTATTGCGTGACGAGTTAATAATGCGGTGAATTCCCGCTCCAATTTACTTCACAATCACATTATAGAGAGACGCGCGTCACGATCTGTGCACTGCCGCGTCTCGCGCTCGCCATGCCGCCAGATTCAGAATCAGTGCACTCTATGAACCATGGCGTTAACTTGAACTGCATTTCTGTCAGTGCGTGACTACAGCTCATTAATAAACAACCAACGTTTTTTGATTGATCCATTATACAATCCGTCTTCATTTGGCAAGTGCACTTGAGCAAAAACATTTTAAATGACTTTTTTCCCCAAATAATAGTGAGTGTAATGATTTGATGCATTTTAAAAAGATGGATGATAGATATTCTTCAATCTTTCTGACAAAGAACACAATATTATGTGTATTACAGTATGTGCAATTTTTTTTAAATTTATAAATTGTAGTGCACAGTGTTTATTATAGCGGGTAGAATCCGCAGCTCAGAACTCACTACTCACTACTCATGAGTACTTTTAAATAAGCTACTTTTTTACTCTTACTCAAGTTGTTTTTTGGACAAGTACTTTTTACTCTACTCACACTACATTTTTTGGAATGTAATGGTACTTTTACTTGATTATGTTTTTTCAGTACTCTTTCCACCACTGGATAGGCTCCAGCATCCCTGACACTATTTAGGACAAGTGGTTTGGAAAACGGTTGGAACACTTCCTTTAATTGGAAAACTTTCAAGTCTTTTCTTTTTTATCTCTTTTGGATAGTATTTGTTCTGATCAGTTAGCAATGTATCAGTCAGGAGCCCTGAGATCCATGGATCCACTTTAAGTTATGACCCATGTTGTGGATTAGTGCTGGAAGAATGTTATTTTTGTAATCTGTGTCATAAATGAAGTGAACAAGCCTTGGCCCTCCCTTCTATCTGCTCTCATATCACCACCCAACCAAGGCAATAAATCAACCCATTTTAAGGCTGAATCAAAGGCGATTCTCATCCTTACACAGTGTCCTAACTACACGCGACGACGCAACGCGAGATAAAGGGTATCTTTTCCTTGTTAATCAGAGTTTTTTTTTTCCTAACCAGCCGCAAAGGCCACATGCGATGATTCTGTTTTAGAAATGGTTTCTATTTTTCTGCGATGTCGCGGCTGAAAAAACAAACACAAAGTGAGGCAATGATAATCTCAGGTACTGTTCATGTGCTTTATTTAATGTTAAAAGCATGCAATGTGACTTTGAATATCATTTAGTGCTACCAATTAGAATACCAGCTTTGTAGCTGTAAAAGCAACAATGGATTATTCACCTCAGATCTTGAAATTAATCAAATGTAAACAAGAACGTTCAAACTGTAAACAAACATCTGTATGCTTTGACAAATATTGTTTTAGTAACTCAGTAGCCTATGTATTTTTAATAATGGTTAAATGGTGTAATATTTGTGAATTTGATTATGTAGCCTACTTATCCTTTTTCTTGTGAGTGCCGTCAAGATTACTCTCTGGTGCTGTGCACTTGACGCGAGACTCCGCCCACACGCTGTTCTGATTGGCTGTGGGTTTTGATCTATTTCGACGCATCTCGCAGCCGCATCGCGTCTAGTGTGGACCATAGACTGTAAAAAAAATATGGACGTAGTGTCCGTGACGTCACCCGTAGGTTTCTGAAGAGTGCTTTTGAAGCCTAAAGTAGGCGGGGCCAACCGTCGCCATCTTGGCATCGCGTCAGCTCTCGTCACTCCCGGATAAAAGAAAATGGGCAAAGAGGCGGAGCGTGGGTGGAGCTGAGGTACTAATGCTATGCTACTGGCCTCATGCTAAAGTGACAGCCGAATGTAGAAGTAAAGCCAATAGTTAAAGTTCATGTTTTTGCCCTTCAAAATACTATAATAATTAAAAGACGTAACTAAAAGTGAGACTATGTGTATCGGGATGCATTATTATTCTGCTAGTTAAAAATGTATTATCATGCAGTAACTTACAATATTGCTCTGAGCTTGTGCGTGTGACAGTGATTCATGCGCATACATGTCAGTCAGTGCGGCATCGCACGTCAAGTTCATCAAGAGCTTTATTCAGTTCAGTTGATTTTTAAATCTGATTTTGGCCGCTTCTCAATTTCTCAAATGGGTTAAACCAAAAATATTACCTCAGAAGTTCAAGTAAATGCACTAGAAATCCGCGCTCATTCAAGGGTGTGTATCTATTGCATGGACGGAGAGAAAGCACTGACACCTGCAGGATTTTCTCACGGTACTTTTTATTTAACACTTAAAAGTTTGAGAGCAACGGTACCGCATGACTTGTGTAGCCTGTACAGTATACTCCAAAAAGCAACGAAATTGTCAGACATCCATTAGTGCATGCGAGGAAAACAACTGGAAATACAACGCTGGTTGTTCTCTCCATACTCGACACCGACGGAATCCAACGGCGTGGGCAAAGGTATAATGCGTGTATTAAATTGTATGAAATAATCCCGAAAAAAGCACAAACACTGCAGAGATGGCAAGTACAGCAGCTGAGGGTGACGTTAACAGAGACAAACGTCGGCTAGCAGTTATAGCAGCCTCAATCCACCAGTCACGCAAGTGGCCACGCCCTTAATTATGCAGAACTTTAAGGCTTAATATAATTTAAACGGATGAGGTGTAAAAAAATTCACCCCCCTCACAGTTGTCATGAAGGGCAAAATTAGCTATATAGACCAAAACCACTTTTTGCTCCAGGCTGTAAACATATTTTTTTCTGCTGTAAAGTTGGGGATTTTAACATGGGGGAGATACAGATTTGACTCACTTTTGCAGCCTGCCTCAAGCGGTCAGTCGATGAATTGCAGTTTAATTCACTTCCGTGTTGGTTTCAAGAGAGAGACGGGGAGGTTGCCGCTTGGTGTGGACAGACAAATTATGTGTCGTTGGAATCTTATGGCATTGCGCCTGGTTTGGACACAGTGTTAGCCTCAAACCATTTTGGGTTGTGAACAGTCATATTCTGCTGGTTTTAATTAAAACAAAATGTGACTGTACATTAGCAGCAAAACACGGCAAATGTACTGTGACAGCATTTTTCACCTTCCCTGTCGAAAGTGAATTATGAATCCAGTTAAAAACACAGTGCTGCACAGCTGCTTAATGCTGGACAATATTCTACAAAGTGTTAGATACTGACTGAGAATATCTGAGTGCTACAATGATTGGGAATCAAAAAACCAAACATCTACAACTGTCTCTCACATGCAAGAGATCATTTGGTTACACTTTATTTCGATGGTCCAATTTAGACATTCTTAAAGCTATGAGTAACTTTGCAACATGTTAACTAACTCTTATTAATTTGCAGCCACATGTCAACTCTCATTAGAATATAAGAAGATTGTTAGGGTTCGGGATAGTAGAAATAGTTGACATGTAGTTGCAAAGTTACTTATAATTAGTTGAAAGTCTAAAGTGGACTATCGAAATAAAGTGTAACCAATCATTTTACTCAATGTGATTTTTTTTAATTTATGCTTTATTTCCTAAAGGTTCAGCATGCTATGATTTTACATAAACGGCTCTGGTATATGAGTAGCATCTCTGAAAAACCAGAAGCATAAGACATCATATAACTCAACAGACTTGATAGAGAGAGAGCTATAGAGCTGGGATTATGTTAAAACTCAACATACTTGTGTATTTATGCACCATGTTCAGAGTTTCAGAGGATTATTAGTAGATTAAGGGACACACACACTCACAGAGAGATGATTATAATTTGATGAGTGTAATTAAAGGCTAAACTTCTCTCAAAGGCAATCACAAGGGGTTAATTAACTTCACACACACACACACACACACACACACACACATAATGAGAGAGAAATAGATGTAATGCTTTAATTAACTGCATACTATATGATTTTGGATTTGTGATCATGTTGTATGTGAAGTTCTCACAGATGAACTGAGTTTTAATCTTCCAGTTATATCTGTTATTTTTAAGTCCGACTAACTTGCCGTCTATGTCTCTGTATTCAATTCAGTGTTAACCATTTTTCATCAAAAGCACTTGAAGTATAGAACGCTTTGATTATAATATACTTTATTGCAAAGTAGTTTATTTTGGGTTTTTGATTGTGTTCCACCCCAAGATCACCTTTTATTGATGAGAAATTCTCAAATTTGAACCAGATTGAGCAGTGGTAGTTATGTGTTTTACTGGAAGGAGTGTTTTCCATGCACTGAAGTATCTGTAGCAGACTGAATTTACGTCCAGACTGAATTCCTCTTCATCATGTATAGTACTATGGCTCACAAAAACCTAACCCTGACTTGCACCTGAGTTCAGATGATGGCTTTCGCACTATGAAAACAGAACTTCATGGCCAATTGAAGCTGGGTCTGTACCAAAACCACTAGTGTGGAAGCAATATCACCTTCTCACTCTCTGTCCTCAGGGTCATCCATTAGTTGAGGGCAGTGGTAAGTCACTGGTTTATTAGACTGTAAATCCTCCTCTCAGCCCTTTGTCAACCCCAGCATGTGTGAAACCTATCTCAGTTCTCACAGTGAAGCACAGAAAACACTTTTACTGATCTTTACCCACCGGTTTGCTTTTTCCTTCGGATGAGACGTTAAACCGAGGTCCTGACTCTCTGTGGTCACAAAAAATCCCAGGATGTCTTTCGAAAGAGTGTAACCCCGGCATCCTGGCCAAATTTGCCCCTTGGCCTCTGTCCATCATGGCCTCCTGATCATCCCCATATATATATTCTCATCAGTCTGTCTTCTCTCCACCAGTAAGCTGGTGTGTGGTGGGCGTTCTGGCGCAATATGGCTGCCGTCGCATCATCCAGGTGATGCTGTACATTGGTGGAGGTTGAGGAGACTCTATATGAAAAGTATTTTGAGTGCAGAGAAAAGCGCTATATAAATGTAATTAATTATTATTATCATTATTTATGGTTCCACTGATTTCACCAGGAGCATTGGATTCATTTCAGTTCATAATATTACAAAGCACTGTTCAGTTTTAACATGCTCTAACCACTTTTAATTTAAAGGTGCTCTAAGCGATGTCGGGTGACATCACTTCTTTGACATCACTATTGTCAAACAAAATGAAGGCTAGCTAGACCCTCCCTCCACCTCATCCGCGCACTAACCCCTCAAACCCTTCTTATCGGTTATTGGCTGGAACAGTTTGTTAAGTTTCGTGGTGCGGGTTAGCCCAGTTTGTTTTTGTTGCCGTTTGTGGAGCCTGGTGTGTCTGCAGAGACCGTGTTTTTTTACAGTGTGTTCAGGGGACAGGCAGCTAGCGGATAGTGAGGAGATGTTTGTTGTATGTGACAAAAAATTTTTGGCCTACAAAACGCGTGACATCGCTTTGAGCACCATATAAGCTAATATCATATATGAACATTAGCTTGAAAAGCCCCCAAATGAAGATCAGTATAATTAAAAGCCAATATGTTGTTTGTTTTATTTTTTATATCATTACAAGAACAAGTACATAAGAACATAGCTCATACAGTATACAGTCATACAGTATATATATACATGTATATGCAGTATATAAGGTAAGCCCATTTTCCACGTAAAACCACTCTGTCTGAGACAGACTTACGCAAGTCTTACAAATTACTGGACATTAATATGGCATGCTTTTTTGCATTTTGTCACATTTTTGATCATTGTTGCTCTATGTACATATGATGAGATGGACATTTGGCTATTGCATCATATCTCATTCAATTATTAAGTCCAGTGTGATAGAAGAAATATGAGATTGAAGAGCTGTCAGCATTTCGATTCTCCTCACTGACATCTGTGTCTTCACTCAAGTCTCAATGAATTAGTCATAACTACCCTCACTGAGTCAGAGATCTTATATCTCACAGTCATAACATTCAATGTCAATAACTCTGTCAATGTTAGCCAGCAACTACAGCTGTGCTGCAATCATCTGACACCAGAAGGGACCAGACATTACACATATCGAATCACTGCAGCCGAGATTATCATTGACCAGAACAGTGGGATTTGATGATTTCAAGGATAATCTCACCACTGTAATAAGCAGACAATTTGACCTTTCCTAAAATCTGTAATGACGACATGTGATCAATATTTAGCGATGAATTTTTCATTGGACTGCCTGTGAAAATAAATGCTTAAATGGCACATGCAGACGTTTTAAAAGATGTTTCCCCAATTTGCTTTTTTCTTAGTTGACAATGGAATCATGATTTTAGAGCTCATTTCAGGTACCACTGCCATGTGTACCTGAATAATTATATTTAAAACTATTTTTGAATATTTACATTTTTATATTTAATATAAAATAGGTAGTGGTGAACTAAAAAACAAAACACATACAATAAAACTTAATTTTAGCATTTTGCACCTCACCACACTAATCAACTAGTCATTTTGCAACAAAATAGACTATTTTATAAAACAAACATTATTATTATTATTATTATAAAAGGAAAATTCCACAATTTAAAAGATATTAAAAAGAAGTGAGAGACAAAAGAGAAAACTTTATATGTAAGTCTTGTGAAGTAAAATGTAGGTAGATTTTTTTATATCCTATATAACCTATTCAAATATAATAGTGATAAATGGAGGCATTAGTTGATAGGCTATTAAAAAAAACTTTCAAAAAAAAAATACAATACATGTATTTTAAAAAGTCCTTGGCATGACACATTAAACAGGGACACATTTATCAAATAATGTGACAAAGTTCAGTATCGGTGCATGTTTCTTGTTAATTAAATCAGTAGTAAGTCATGGGACTTCAAAGAAAACAGTTTCCTGAGAACAAGCCTTGCACATAATGTAAATCACTGCATGAAGGGACATGGCTGCTATTAAAATGGACACAGAAATATAATTGATAATGGATGTCTGCAGTTTCTCCAGACCCCTGATTAGAAGGACAGAGACACACACCGAGAGGCTTCATTACTCTTGCTGCTTCTGACAGACGGTAAAGAAGCACCTGAATCCAGTTTAATGGTGGAAATAGACGCACAGGCACCCGCAGCGAAAACCCCTTTAACACTCACCTCTGAGTAACAGACACAAGACAGATGCAGCGCAGCAGAGCAGGGAGGACAATACCCGCAGCTTTTAGTGTTTGTGTGAGTGCGCTGCGGTCACAGGGTCATATAGGGAGCAGCAGAACGCAGATTTTTCCTACGGGACGGGAGGGCTAACAGAATGAATGCTTGGCACAGAGAGACGTGATGGAGCTGTGCTTGGCAGAGACTTCAAACTATGAAGACCAGACCTTTACCTGACCCTTCACACATAGATTTCAGAATCCATCTACCTTTGAACCACCTCAACTGATGTTCATTATCTGAAAGAACAAGATTTATTCTGTTCATCGTGATTGGTGAACCTCAGTGTGGAATATAAAAGATCTTTCATGATGTTCTTATTCTAGAGAGCATTTTTTGGACGAAAATTAACACACACCCATGCATTTTTTTAAACCACTATTTTGGTTAAAACTAAAACTTGTTTTATTCAAATTAATAAAATACAATTTTTGGAGTACAATATCGTATTGATACGTATATTGAATAGACAGGGAAAGACATTTTAATTTAGATTTTGTGGGGTCTTTAAAGTGCCCCTATTATGCTATTTTAAAGGTTCCTATTTTTTGTTTTGGAGGTCACCTACAATACATGCATCCAGGAAAAAAAACTAATTGGTCTACTTTGATCTGATTGGTCAGATGACCCAGTCTGTTGTGATTGGTCTACTCTGCTCTGATTGGTCAGATGGCTCAGTCTGTTGTGATGGTCTACTCTGCTCTGATTGGTCAGATGGCTCAGTCTGCTGTGATTGGTCTACTCTGATCTGATTGGTCAGATGGCTCAGTCTGTTGTGATTGGTCTACTCTGATCTGATTGGTCAGATGGCTCAGTCTGCTGTGATTGGTCTACTCTGATCTGATTGGTCAGATGGCTCAGTCTGTTGTGATTGGTCTACTCTGATCTGATTGGTCAGATGGCTCAGTCTGTTGTGATTGGTCTACTCTGATCTGATTGGTCAGATGACCCAGTCTGTTGTGATTGGTGTACTCTGCTCTGATTGGTCAGATGGCTCAGTCTGTTGTGATGGTCTACTCTTCTCTGATTGGTCAGATGGCTCAGTCTGTTGTGATTGGTCTACTCTGATCTGATTGGCCAGATGGCTCAGTCTGCTGTGATTGGTCTACTCTGCTCTGATTGGTCAGATGACTCAGTCTGTTGTGATTGGTCTACTCTGCTCTGATTGGTCAGATGGCTCAGTCTGTTGTGATTGGTCTACTCTCCTCTGATTGGTCAGATGACTCAGTTTGTTGTGATTGGTCTACTCTGCTCTGATTGGTCAGATGGCTCAGTCTGTTGTGATTGGTCTACTCTGCTCTGATTGGTCAGATGACCCAGTCTATTGTGATTGGTCTACTCTGCTCTGATTGGTCAGATGGTTCAGTCTGTTTTGATTGGTCTACTCTGCTCTGATTGGTCAGATGGTTCAGTCTGTTGTGATTGGTCTACTCTGCTCTGATTGGTCAGATGGTTCAGTCTGTTGTGATTGGTCTACTCTGCTCTGATTGGTCAGATGACCCAGTTTGTTGTGATTGGTCTACTCTGCTCTGATTGGTCAGATGACCCAGTTTGTTGTGATTGGTCTACTCTGCTCTGATTGGTCAGATGACCCAGTCTGTTGTGATTAGTCGACAGCTTACATCGTGTGTCAGAAACTAAACGGCATTGCCATATCTTAGTTTCATCTCCGTATCTTCCTCAGCACAGTGATATGGTGTCGGTTTTACTGTATCAATTCCAGCGCGAGTCATCTTCCTTTTGAAGTGCATGCAAAACAGAGCTGAAAACAGCATCTTCTCGACATGTTGAAAACACAAACCAAACTCTTCAAGTCTCAGTTATAACTAAAGTATTTGAGGGTCAAAGTAGATGTTGTTTGCCAGCAGCCAATTAGAACCATAGACTGGCATTATGTATTATGCATAATTTGTTACATTGTTGTATAGGTATGTAACAGGAAGTGAGACTGAAATTGCAGATAACTAATATCAGTTCAGGGTTGATTCTTTCTTTTAGGAGACAATAATTTAATTTGTTTTACATTTTTGATCTTTAAAACCTTGCAGACCTAATCAGCCGTATTACACACGTCATTAAAAGTCTATTATTCGAAAAAGCATAATAGGGCACTTTAAAATATTCAGTCACTCTGCCAATACGGATGGTGTTACAGATGCGGACGCTGGGATATATGTACTTCCTGTTATCAATCTGTGCATTGTTCATTCCAGCTCCCAAATAGATCCTAAGGTCAAGGGTCAAACTGTGTAATGACAGGAAGTGAGATACGGTGAGATTGTGAGAACGGATGAGGACGCCGTAAACCAAGACAACCGTCTGCTGTGCTGTAGGGTGTCTGGTTATCTCTGACTCTATACTTACTCTGTACAGAACTGTGCTATTTTAGATTTTTCTGTTTATATAAATTACTGTTCAAAAGTTTGGGGTCAGTAAAATTTTTTAAAGAAAGAGATTAATACATTTATTCAGTGAGCATGCATTACATAGACAGAAAAAGACATTTATATTGTTCCAAACGTGTCTATTTCACGTAATTCTTGTTCTTTAGAATGTTCTATTCATCAAATAATCCTTACAAAAATAATATATATGTATATTTATTTCTTGATAAAATAATAAGAAGAAATGTTTCTTGAGCAGTAAATCATCATATTTCACGTTTCTTCTGTGTGGTTTTGGTACTTTGAGTTTAGCTTCCTTGCCAGTGTTATTTGTTTCACCTGTTCCTTGTTTCCTCCCTCATTTGCCCTGTGTAAAAGAAGTTTTTGAGTTTTAAAATGTTAAAATTGTAAAAAGCAATTTTATTACATGTAATAATAGTTGACAATATTACTGGTTTTACTTGATCGGGCCTCATCAGGGCTTCCTCGGCGGCCTGGGGTTTTTGGCCCGCCGAATGCCTTGGTCCACAGCGGGCCAGCTGGGGCTTGAGAGAGTGGTTATGAACAAAAGTCTAGTCAAGTGCACCATGCTACACCATGCAAGTGTTTGAAATAACTTCCGATTGCGATCCGATGGGGATTCTGATCACCGTATGATGCAGAAATATATTTATATGGGATGCGAAAGGCTACTTATGATAACCATTGCCAAAATAAATACACACGTTTATGGAAAATACCAGAGACTGCTTGAAGAATGTAGAAAACTCATATATGATTATAATCATGTATTTATTTGGTTTCATGTTTCATCTGTCTGTTCCCTGTGCCTTTGTTGATGGATACCAGACTAATGCGTCTGTATATATGTAATAAATAACATACACCCCAGTTAACTCGTATAACTTATAATGCTCAAACCTCCTCAGATCGCATAATTTCATGGACTTTTAATAGAAGTGCCCACTCTTTTTAAACAAATGTGACGCAAACATGATATTTTATCAAATGTGTAAGCCTTTGGACTTAAAAGTGTATGGAGTTGTTCTGTCCATTCCTGTGATCACAAATAAATGGAAGCAGGTGCAACTAAAGATGTTCTCTTTTTATGTGAAATGGTGAATGCCAGTTTGATTCAGCATTGATGTGCACTCCTGACACGAATTAATACATTACTGTCACTGTAGCCTTTTATTGTGTAAAACATTGATCAAATATCAATGCTTGAATCTTAAGTCTTTAAGTAAAGGCCAAACGATCGCTTCTGTCATGCACATTTTAGATGTCCAATCCTGTTGGTTTTCAGTCAGCTGGTGAAATGGAGGGGTTGTGTGACATTGTTCTATGCGGGGCTACTGTCCCGACAGTGGGAGGGAGCTAATGAGCCAGAGCATGGACATGATGGCTGGTTCTGGCTCCGATGGTGGGCTCTAGCTCAGGGTCTGTGGCAGCTGCAGGCTCGGGCCATTGACCCATCATATCAAAGTGTGAACAGACGTTAAAACATCAGAAAGTCATCACCTGAATGTTCACCACACTCCACACCTGCACCTGCACCCTAAATAATCCTGTGGTCTGAAGTCTCCCAAACTTTAAAAATCCATTTATGAGCTAATTATTCCGTTGATATGTCCATGAAACATGATGTCCACTATAAATAAACAGATGTGAAAGCTTTAGAGGCAAACAAACATCATCAGACTGCGGTAAACTGTCTACATAAACACAAAAGGACTTTTATGAAGTCTTAAAATATGCATGGCATAGATATAACATTATTGAGAAAGATCAGATAGATATTAAAACCTCCACAGGCAGCGGTCAAAATCTCTCATACACTCTGGGCTTTAAATATGAAAGAAGCGGTCTGTGTGTGTGTGTGTGTGTGTGTGTGTGTGTGTGTGTGTGTGTGTGTGTGTGTGTGTGTGTGTGTGTGTGTGGTCCCGCCACCACAGAAAGTTGTTTGTAGTCATACAGTGTACACAAACAAATTTACACATGATTTTAATAAAATGTAAGACTATTTTAGTAAAAAAAAAAAAAAAAAAAACTATGGCTGCATCCGAAATTGCATTCTCGCCTATTATATTGGAGACGCAAAACAGTATGTGACAAAAGAAGTATGCCCGAATTCACATTACTCACAAAAGAGTAGGCAAAAGTACACGGATGACCTATTTCTTCCGGTGAGATTCTGAAGTGTGCATACGACGGACACTTTACTATCCCATGAGGCCACTGGAGAGGATTTATGAATGGCAGTGAAGCGACGCAACTGATGATGTTGTCATGTGATAAGGGCAACATGGCAAATGTAGTATGTCCAGAATACATTCATGCTACACATAGTCATGATTTCCATTACACGAGAGTAGATGTTAAAACTTCATGCTGATTTGTACTCGGCTTTCGCCAAGATAATCACCAACTAAGACGTAGCTTTACAGTAACCTATGCTTCTCCATCCATTTACGCTTCTTTCCATCTGGTGACGTGAATCTTCTGTCTGGTGTTAATACAGTGTATTGCGCGTCAGCACACACAACGGCTGCAACCACAGTGCGGTCCCCCATAACAACCCTCTGGATTGAGCGGAGTAGGGAACATCTCTAGGGTCTTCAAGTGGGCGCCTTCCGTCCTCAGTGTTTCGTCGACTAGCCCACGACACCTCAAGAGGGCTCGACAGTGACTCTGGCGTCCCAGAGTCACCCCCCTCCGTCCCCCACTCAACTCAGCCCAACTTACTGACCTCTACTTCCCTCTTGCTGCTGAGACCTAACCACAATCTCACAATCTCTCCGCAACCCAACCATACGCGCCAACCCGTTTGACTAAGGCTGTCGAGCCCCACTGGTGCGTTAATATGCAGTTTCAGTGGCAACGGTTCCGTATGGCATACCACCTACCACAAAACACAATATCTGCCCAACCACCCGTCATTCACGCAATATATACAGGAACGTAATGACTGGAAATACTATACAACCTATACAAATAAACCAACAGTTCCTGCTGAGACCTAACCACAATCTCACAATCTCTCCGCAACCCAACCATACGCGCCAACCCGTTTGACTAAGGCTGTCGAGCCCCACTGGTGCGTTAATATGCAGTTTCAGTGGCAACGGTTCCGTATGGCATACCACCTACCGCAAAACACAATATCTGCCCAACCACCCGTCATTCACGCAATATACACAGGAACGTAATGACTGTAAATACTATACCACCTATACAAATAAACCAACAGACCTTTCAAGTTTTCAAGAATTCTACGAAACCGTAGCATGGCGACCTGTACACAGCCAGCTAGAATCTTTCCGTCTCAACCACAGCCAGTTGCTGCTCCTTTCTGCTGCTTCAGATAAGTTCTTTACTGTACGACGCAACTCTTGGCCACTGAATCCGACGTCTCTGAGGAACCGGGTTGTAGAGTGTGCCACAAAACCACGACAACCCACTTCCACTGGATAAACCTGGACTCTCCATCCTCGCTGTTCTGCTTCAGTGGCCAGATGAGCATACCGCAGTTTCTTCCTCTCATATGCCTCATCTACCGCATCCTCCCATGGCACTGTTAACTCTATCAGTTGAACAATGCATGCTGATCCAGACCACAAAACAATATCTGGTCGTAGGTTAGTGGTGGCAATCTCAGGTGGAAAAATAAGCCGTTGATCAAGATCAACCAGCATCTTCCAGTCCCTAGCAGCTTCCAGTTGTCCTGGGCGAGAATTGGTGTTAGCACCTTTTCTTGGTGGTTCTGGTTTCTGTGTTTGAACTTGTTACCATGGGTTTTCATTGATGGTTTAGGTTGTTACACTTCATTGCTCTTGTGTATTTAAACCCTGTGTTTTGTTCAGTTCACTTTTCTGTTTTTAATCACTTTATACTAGTTTTTCTGTTCATTTTTGAGTTTATAATAAATGAATCTACTACTGCCTAGATCCAGCTCTTTATTTTCCATTTGTGCTTGCAACTGTGTGTGACAGGAGTGATATTTTTTTCTATTTTGTTGACAATCAAAGTGGGGTGATAGCAAGAAACTGCATTTTGATCACTAACTTTAATGAAACGTTGTGGTTCTATTCTGTCTCTGAATTTTTTAATCTGCCTTTTTGCAGCTTGACAGTCCCTGGTGGATAAACATGTTTTTCACCAGTTCACACTTACAAATGATAAGTAAAAGAGTATGCATATATGGCGTCCTGTCCGGGGGAGGACTTCAAGCTCGCAATGTGGCCCGAACCCAGAGTATTCCCCAAAAAAGCCAATGAACTTGGGACAGCAGCCGGGAATTTATTAACTAACCCCCAAAAAATTAATGCAACGAAGCTTGGAAAATGGTGTTGGTCACTTGACCGGGAGGGCTCATTCAGCATCCGATGGGAGACTGCAGCTCACGGCATCGGACGGGCGAGCCCCGCCAGCCGAACAGGGAGCGAGAGATTCCAACCGCCCAACCGGAAAGGCTCACACAGCATCAGAGAGGAGCATGCAGCTCAAAGCATCGGATGAGTAAGCCTCGCCAGCCGAACAGGGGTGCAAGCGATCCCAACAGCCGGACTGGATGGGGCCCACGAAACATCCAACGGGTTCTGTTCTGTTGGTTAAAAAGACTTAAACCATTTTAAAAGCCCACACAAAACGTTTATCTGGAGATTAAATCTTGTGATCAATTATATCAAAGGCAGAGGACAGGTCTAACATAACTAAAATGACAGAGTTACTTGAATCTGTAGCAATTAAAATATCATTAAGAACTCTTAATAGGGCAGTTTCAGTACTATGCAGTGCCTTAAACCCAGACTGAAATCCTTCAAAAATCTGATTATCATTTAGAACGGAGGTGAAACGTCCGGCAAATGCCAAATTTGTCCTAAATAGTATTCAAAAATAGAATTAGTACGTCCCAAATCGTAGTATGTTGAAATGAGTGTTTTAAAGAGACCCGGATGGTCTACTATTTCCGGTCAGAATCCGAAGTGCAGATCGATGCACACTCTAACGGCTAATATTACCCACAACCCATCGCGCGTTGGACGTGGATTCGGTTAGAACTACAGACATGGAGGACGCGTGAGTCCGAGAGAGGTTTAGATAAAGGGGTTTGAGTGATTAATTATCAGTATCTAACCTGACAAAATGTATTTATTCAACGTTGTCTACATTATATTGCATCTGCAGCAGCATTGTGAACTTTTGTAAAGATAAGTTTAGTCATTACTTTTTAAACACATCATTATATTCAAATTGCAAACACACATGAGGAGAGTCTCCGCATGAAAGGGCAGTGGAAAACGCAAGGTGTCGAGATGTGTTTTTTTTTAAAAGTTAAACTAATTTGGTCCAACTTTATATTAAGTGGCTTTAAGTACTATATACTTATATCGAAAAAATAAGTACAATGTACTTATTGTGTTGATGTTGTATTGTAAAACACTTGTCCTGCTGTTGAGGAGTGATACGGGTAAGGTTAGGGACAGGTGTAGGTGGTATGGGTCGGTTTAAGGGTAGGTTAAGATGTAAGGTAAGGGTTACAGTGTAATTACATAAATTAATTATAGCTGTAATTTCATGCAGGTATTTTTAACATATAAGTAGAATGTAAAAACATGTATGTACACAATAAGTCCATTGTAACAAATTATTAATTTCAATGTTAGTACATAGTAGTTAAAGGCACTTAATATAAAGTGGGACCACTAATTTTAACTTGAACGCTGCGTTTCTATGACATCGTTTCCTGCACGAGACACTGTAAAAGATGCAAGACGCGAGAGCGACGGTCAAACACGTCCGTCTAGCGGATTTATGTAGAAAAGCAAATAGCTCAGTGTAATGGAAAAAACACATTAAGTG
This sequence comes from Siphateles boraxobius, assembly GCF_051911475.1. NCBI lineage: Eukaryota > Metazoa > Chordata > Actinopteri > Cypriniformes > Leuciscidae > Siphateles > Siphateles boraxobius. Next base: position 1,321,386 of record NW_027509224.1, read on the forward strand.
TTCACTGATACATCCAACAACCGAACATTTAGTTCATCATGTAGCTGACCCTGAGACATTCTTCTGTTTCCACTAGCTGCTCTATTGAGGAGGTGAACATGGCGGACTGTGTAGCGCTCACCAGTCTTGGGCTGGGCCTGTTACATTGTGACATCACAATGTACAGAAACTGCAAACGACTCACTTTGAGACAGCGTTTATGATTTACGGGGAATATTAAAAAAAGGAGTGGGTGGATTTTTATCATTATAGGGTGCACACACTGCCGAAACACAATTATGTTCAAACACCATGAAAAAAATAATTTTGCATAATAGGTCCCCTTTTAAAAAACACTAAAAACTGAGATGAAAAATAAACTTCAGTAAGAAATATACTTTTGCTATGGTTAAATAAATGTTCAGTGATATCTTCCAAAGATTTTAGAATTGTGCCTAAAAAAAATTCTCTAAATAGTGTTGATGTGGCAGCTTGTAAATACAACACGTTTTGTCATGCTAGCATGTTTGAAAATGTTTAAACCATGTGTGTTACAACTAGCTCCGCGTTAAAACCATGCACTAATTTGCACACATTTCCAAAACAAAAATCTGAACAAAGGATGAAGCTTGGATTTTTTTGACATTGGAGTTAAAGGTTTTTACATAAGGAATTAAATAATTTATCGCTTTTTATCACTCCACAAATCAGAAAATACTGCCAACAGACAGGAATGAAATGTAATATAAATCAGGAAATTGCTATATGAACAAACTCTTATGTAAAAACATTTACAGATATATAAGTGTAATAAAATAAACACTTAAAATTGCATTTTGGATGTTTCCTTTCCACTGGTCTAAAAGAAGACATGTTACGGAAGCAAACTAGCCCAGAAATTGTCAAAATTTACCATGAATGTTTGTCAAAAAGACATTTTTATTTTCTTTTTCTTTGTTTCTCTCACTATTGCTGCTGCTGCTTCTGTGAGTTTCGACATCCCCAGATTGTTTATTGCTTTATTGCTTCTCTTCAGAGCCAGACAGCACACAGTATCTCTGTAGAGTTCCTCTCTGGTTCTTCAGGAACGAGTGTTTTCTCCTGCTGGAGTCTCTCCGTCAGGCCCATTGGTGTGTCTCTTGCTGTGAACATCGTTATCAGCTTCATTAATGGCCACTTGTTCTCCGTGAATTCAATTAGCGCTGCAGACTGGGCCGAACAGTAGGAGGGAGACAGAGGGTCAATAAACACACACACACACACACACACACACTCACGAGACCCCCTGATGCTCAATGTATGCAGCCGTATGTGAAAGTCCCTCCAAAACACCGTGATGCTTTTGTGTCTCACTGTCTCCCATTACTTCTGTCTAGAGAGAGAGGCTCATGGGAATGAGTTATGAGCGTGAATCATCAGACACTCTGATCAGATTCAAAAATAAAGACACACTTCATTAGTCTCGACATACCTTCTGCTCATTATTGAATTATTGCAGATTTGCATTTCCGTGTTGGACGTTCCCATGCTTTTTGAGCAATATAGAATGTGTTTTTTTGTGCAAAAAAGTTTAAAAAGTATATAAGTACTAGAGTGTCATCTATCCCTTGTGAAAAAGATGTACATCTACACATTAGAGTACTTTTAAAAAGAATACATACTACACAAATACAGTTCTTAAAAATAATACTTAAGTGCGAACTGAATGTAACGTCAAACACTTAGTTGCATGTCATTTAAATTCATATTGAATTCAATTAAATTCAAAATCACATTAAATAAACTACTGATCCAAAATTGAATATGGGTATAGTTTTGTGTAATTTTTTCAACCAACAACATTAGATACATTTAGAATGTTAGAATAGAAAGAATATTTTGCAAGTGAAAATTTCATTCTCCCAAACAGTATAATTTAATAATGCAACAGGGCTGGAAAAAACATTCTTAAAAGTTCTCCATAAGTGTCTCTGAATGTGTGTGTGTGAATGATGAATGATGAAAGCTGAATGAGTGTGTGTAATGTGAGGCATTAGTGGGCCGCTGGCTCGCCTGCAGGGGTTTCATCATGGTCAATGGCTGCGTTCGTCTCTCTTAATGTGAGATTGAATTAGATTGTACAGGGTCAGAATTAGACAGTCAGAGACTCCACAGACATTGTGTGTGAGAGAAAAAGTGAGTTTGCTTAGCTATACTGTGGGGATACATTTGTCCATAGAAGTTAGCTAGATCTGACAATACATCCATTCACGGACATTTTCAAAGAAAACAATCCATCAATTAAATACTTAATCATTGTAAAGCTCTACTTGCTTGCTCATGACGTTTTTCCTGTTATACGTTTTACTGGAAGTTCTTCTTTCAGTTCTTGTTGCAGCATAACTGATCCACTGTGATCTGGTGATCAGTGATAACCACAGATTCATCAAAAACTCTCCGATTCATCCACGCAGACGCATGCATGACGTAAAACAACGATGGTAATGTCTGACCTGCAGAGTTTTCCCAGAGTTTTCCCTGTACTTATTACTTCCCCATAAGTACAGAGTTTTACAAAAATGTAATATATGGCCATATATGCACTTATATTTTAAATAGCATGACATTTATCTATACATATATTGGACTTATCTGAGAACACAATATATGCCTGCCACATATATGAACATTTTTGTGTCCAAATATGTGAAGAAAATATTTGAGTTCATCCATATATGATACCATATATCTGCATATATTGCAGTATAGTATTGGTTTCTCGCATATATGGACAACATTACGTATGAATATGTGACATACATATTTGTTTCCCACATATTTAATACATGTATGTAAACATACATGCATGTGATACTGATGCATTGAAATAAGTACATATATACATATATGCGTCTTACATATATTTGACATTTATGTGCATATACGGGAAAATATATGACACTTACATGAAAACGGACATTTTTGCTATATTTTGAAATATATGTTTCATATATGTCTATGTGTTTTATATATATATGAATTTTGCATATATTCTCATATAGGCAGCAGACATACATGGGCACTGACATTATATATGTAATTTACATATATTGACATATATTACATTTCTGTATGGGTTGCTCCAACCATGATACAAAAATTCACCTGCCTGTAGTCTTAGTGATCCAGAAGACATTGATTAGCTTGTTCCGGTGAGTTTTGAGTTTAATCCAGGAACAATGTTGTCCATCCCAGATGTAAAAGAAGAACCTCTCTGCAAGCAACATGCAGTTTTATGTTTCAATCACAGATGGCGATAGTGAGGCCAAAGTATTGTAGTGGAGCTTTATACTTTTCTTTTAGGGCTATGTTGTTATCTTTTCTTGAGATAATCGGATATCATTATAATTAATTAGCTTTATATAAAATCCAATACAAGTCAATGGTACACTATATACTCATTTGCATAGCTAGCTAAATGTGTGTATGTTTTTGAGAAAGAGACAAGATAATGGGTTGGTCGCTGTGTGGTGTAGTTCTGAGTTCTGTTTTGTTGTAATAATATTCTATAATAATGTCAGAATTGTCTTCGTAAGAGATTGCAGGAGCCAAAAATATGATGGCACACACACACACACACACACACACACACGCACGCACATATCCAGCCCACCTCAGAACAAATGGAAATACACTCATAATTCACAGCAGAGTTGTAAAAAAGTATATTTAAGTTTGTATTTTTATTTCAGGCGCAGATGCCAAAGTAAAGAATGGGAGTGTTTAGGTTAAAGAGTTGAGTCCAGATCTGAGGGTGTGACTGTCGGCATGAATCAGAAACACTAAGACTCAAAAACAGCCGTCACCATAAGATGAGTAATGCCCTGTACACACTGTATGAAATTGGGCTGTCCCAGATGAAAGTTGAGCAATCGTGGTGATTTCTGTGGCTCTGGGTCCTAAACGGGGGCTCTACGTCGTACACAGATTCAAATACGGCTGTTGTCACGACCAAACAATCATTTTCTGAGAGTGTCGTAGTTTCATCATGATCATCTCACAGTGTGTTTGATGCTACGATCTACGTCTACTGACTAGCCAATAAAAATGCAACATGAAATGCCGTATTGATCAAGCCGACATGGTGCTAAAACTTAAAACTACTTTCCTCAAGCTCCATTAGCAAAATTAGCATCCCAAGATGGCCTCTTTTCCCAAACCATGACCGCTGCCTCCCTTTTTTTACGCACATAAATTCATCTTGCTGTATCTGTTTACCTCTAGCACATGCTGATGACGTTTTATTTTTCTATATCTTGCGTCGTAGCCGACGATTCAGTAGGTGTCATCATCGTAGAGTCTACATACATGTCGTACCCAAGTTTATTAGATCCATGTCATACAGTGGGATTTGTAATGATCTTATAGGATCTGATGCAGCTGAGGATCATGATCATCAATACACACTGATTCTGTTCAAGTAGAACATGCTCCTTCTTTGTGTATGTTCGTGTTTTTGTCTGTGCAAAACTCACCACCATTACGCTAGGATGTTGTTTGGTGGTTATCAGGGTGTTGCGATATCGTTGCTAGGGTGTTATGAGTGGTTGTGGTTTCTGGGAGTGTTTTTTGTGTGTTGCTATGGGCTAACTAATAATATTGCTACAGTATGTGGTTGGTAAGGTGTTCTACAGTAAGTGTATTAAGGTTCATATGTGTTTGCTAGCATGATCTAGGTCATTATTAGAGGACAGCTAGGTAGTTTGCTAGGGTGTTGTGGGAGTTTCGTCCTTGCTATTTGGTTGATAAGGTGTTCTGAGTAAATACAGCAGACGAGTTGACAGGTGTTCCAGAGCCAAATTACCAAACTTCTTCTATTGTAGCTTGTTTAACTGAAACATCAAACAAACCAATGTATTCAACAATGAATGTACTTTAACGAATCAGTTTATTTTTAATGCACTCTATGTAGATACACTTGAGCAGAAATAGGCTCCAGTACAGCCATGTGTTTCATTTTAAACACAACCACAAGATCACGGAAAGCTGAAACAGGGAGTAATTTACAGATAAGTTACTGTAAACACACACACACACACACACACACACACACACACACACACACACACACACACACACACACACTGTGAGTTACGGTGGTCCCTGAGGTCTATGATCTCTGCTTCCCAAGTGTCGGGCTGTTGTCGGTGTCTGGTCATGGAGGAATCTGAGGAATCGCTTGCATCTCTCCTGAACTCCCATGAATCACCGGGAGTAACAGGGTCAAACTGAGGTCACGGCCCTCTGGCTTACAGGAAAGATACATTTTATGGGCGCATTCTGAAGTCACCTGTGGAGACGTCAGTAAGGGCTCGTGGGAGATGAAGTTTATGAGTTTCAGGAGTGCGACGATGCTGATTTCACTAGACACGCTTCTAAAGCACTACAAACCTGCAAGCAGGTGGTCATATTCACCCATTGTTTCACTATCTACAGTATTCACCCTCATAATGTCCCAAATCTGTATGATTTTCTTCTGTGGAAGATGACAAGAGAATTTATAAAAATTAATCGTTTGATTACAATGACTTCTCGACGCTATGCAACATTCCAGGAATGGGATGAATGGGATTTCTGTGATAAACACTCTTTTTTTTTAAAGTATACTTTTGTGTAACAGCTGAGCTAATGTCAAAGTTATTATTAGTAACTACCTAACACTGGTTAGACAGCAGAGTGTAGGTACTGTCACCCGATAATGAATGCTGTGGTCTAGGTAAAGGGAGCTTAGCAAATGGTTGCATTCCATTTCTCCCTCTGTGCTTCCCTAAACCGTGGTGTCGTGTGAATCTAAATGCACACAACCCTGCTGCAGATGCACCAATGCATTGTGGGTAACGTCACACCCAGCCCACAGGCCATGCATGAGGATGGGAGAGATACTGTATCTGTAATTAACAGCACAAATAGCACTAAAATAGGCTCATGTCTTGTTCTGTTAGTACACCGTTACACTCGAGGGAGTCCCCAGACTTATGCCTGACTGATACCAATCAGCTATTTTCCAAGGTTCCAGAGCCGAGGCGCATTTCATGTCGACCCTGAGGCGAAACAGACCAGAGGTCCATGCCCGGGGTGGAACTCGCACTTTCAGCCATAACTGCAGTGGGCGCATGTGAAGCAAGCCCACCTGGAGGACTGACGATGCCGAAGCCATAAGGCCCAGCATCTTCTGAAACCTTTTGAGCGGGACTATAGAGCCACGGCGGAAGGATTTCGCGGCGCCCTGAATGTCCAGTTCTCGCTCTGGCGATAGACGTGCTGTCATAGACAGCGAGTCCAGCACTTTACCCAGAAAAAAGAGATTTTCTGGCTGGGAAACAGCAAACTTTTTGCCCAATTGACTGTGAGACGCAGATTCTCAAGATGCTTGAGCAATGTGGTCCTGTGTTCTATGAGCTCTGAATGTGATCGAGCTAGAATCAGCCAATCGTCCAAGTAGTTCAACACTCACATGCCCCGAAGTCTCAGGGGTGCGAGAGCCGCGTCCATGCACTTCGTAAATGTACGGGGTCGCAAAGCGTTTTACATTGATTAAAAGTTAAGGATAATTTTTGGCTTCAATATCTCGTGGAAAAGAGGTTTTCCCCATAGCATAAGATATTACGCAGTACGAGAGATACTCTCGTAAGAGAACCACAACTGCTAAAGTGCGATTCACCTTGCTCTATTTGTTTTGCACTAGCACATGCTGATGACGTTTAATTGTTTGATAGTCACTTATGCCATATCCTACGATTCAATAGGTGTCATCCTCGTACAGTCTACATACATGTACCCAAGTTTATTAAATCCATGTCGTACAGTGTTATTTGTAAGGATCTTATAGGATTGCTGAAATCATACAGTCTGTAGCAGGCATTAGTAGGAAAACTAAGGGCAATCTTAAGGGGGAAATTACACTCAAGGTGCTTTATGCAATAAAACCTGTAGATTGTTTGAAACATGGACTAAACATTGTTACAATGTTGCATTTCTCCTTGTTTTGCTTTCCAACATGCCAACATGTGTTTATGCAAGTCACATTTGTGTAAAACAAATTTTGCTGATTGCTTTGTTCATAAACGGAAGAAAACATTCCAGGTTTATAGACAAACGCTCTAAATGAGCCCAGTTTGAAACTGTCCTTTTTTGCAGTGTGGAGACTCCTTTGAGGAGCACAATTGTTTTTTTGCGGCAATTTACTTCAATTTTGATCCGTACCGTCTGTGAAATGTGTCTTTTCTCCCACCCTCTTTCCATGTTTTGATTTGACTTATATACACAACTTCTCTCAAAGCCTTGTTATCATTCTCTTCAAATACATGACCTCTACCCTGACTAAAGTCCATATGTTGGTGTCCGAGGCTTAGACTAGTAGGAGAGGATTGTGGGAAATAAAGTTGCGGCTGCAACCGGCTCTGTTCGGTCGGTGGCTCGTCTGTGCGAGCGTTCAGAGAGTGTCTGCAGGTGAAGACGTGATGAGTGCTGAAACGTAGGAATCCCTCACCGTAAATAACAAACTACTTCAGTGCACTCTCATAACGAGACCATCTGCACCCCCGTCGCCTCACATTCCTCCTCGCAAACTAACTCCATATTTCTGCCGAAGCCCATGAGAACCTAACCACCCTCCGACCCCAGACAGATCGGGGTTTTTGAGAATTACAGATGTAATATTGACCCTTGTTAGTTGACGGCAGAACCAATGTTATTCGATCAGGTTTTTTAAAGGCTATAGAGTTTCCATTGTGTTTCTCTGTATGGTTGAAGGCCTTCATGTTCCCTTGCGTGTATGTGTGTCTGTTCATGGCCCGGGCTCATGGTTCTCTATATGAAGCGCTCTTAATAACTTCCTCCCATGAAGAAATGACCTTAAGTTGAGGCCTAACTCTTAACCCTAGCCCACATTATCTCACTCTGTTCTGTCTTTTTTCTTTCTTCCCTCCCTTAAAGTCCTTTCCCTCTATTGTGTTTATGTCTTTCTTGACATGGTACCCTGTGGCTTCCTGTAGTCAAGTCATTTCTTCCCTTTTTTTGCCTTAAGTTGCGGTCAGTCTCAAAAAGGGTCACATCTAAATATCTAAAATAAACAGTACTTTCCCCTCTCCTTCTGCAGTTTATAAATCCATCATGGAAGTATTTGGGGATCCAGTGTGGGTTTTATGGGGGCTCCATTTTCTTGTGCACTCCCCAAATTTAATTTCAGCCCCTCTTCCTGTTTCAACCCCCTGGAAATGGTGCTTGTGGAACATACAGACAAACATGCACACTTAATAAAGCTTTCTTGCTGTGATACTAGTGTCTTAAGTTGCCATAGACAGTGTGTTATAACCACCATCATAAATCCGAAAGCAGAGTCACTCCTACAATGTAAAACAAGTTAATTGGTTAAAATTATGTTAACTTGCCATTTATGCTGAAAAATGGTAAATGGTATAACAGCACATTATATGCAATTTTACTGTACAATTTCTTACACAAAAAAACAGTAAAGGGACATTCCCAGAAGTCTCTGCATAACACATCATAAATTAATATGAGTATTGGTCATGTTTTATGTACTGGCTACTTATGATGAACTCTGATTCATCATATGGCTTTCTACCACCCAAGGACTTCCCAAAAATCGTAACACCAAGCTACCAAAACCTGCTATTATAAAGTAAATAGCAGAGTTTGGTAGGTTGGGGTTGCAATTCTTGGGAAGTCATTGGGTAGTATGCACTTCTAAACCAAAAACTGGCCGTTTATAAAATAAATATTCAGGGTTTTTTTTTTTTCATTAATTGCTTTAAACACAACATATACTTAGGAATACGGTTTAAATTGGTAATCAAATATATGGTTTTTCCAGTGTTTTTAATGTAATTTTGCTAATCTTTTGTAATCTCCCCTTAACCAGTATAAAACAGGTTCTCAAAGGTACACTATGTACCTTTTGGCCCTCTAGCAGTTAAAAAGCAAAACTGCATTTTGCGGAAGAACATTGTTTTGGTTGTGCTTTGGCTCTCCTTGACTGTGCAGATGAAAATGATTATCCTACTGCTCATAAAACATTCACTACTAGGCTTAAGACATATCTGTTGAACATATCTGTTCAGCGTTTGTTTAAAATGTGTGATTCCCCAAGGTTTGAGATTTAGCTGCTCCATGTCAACCTTTCTCTCTTGTTGTGACAACTAACCTACGCCACTCCCACACCAGACATGCGTCAAAGTAGCCAGAGTAACTATTCTCTATTTACAGATATGACTAGATACGCATGGGTGAATGACGTATATATGCAATTTTCCAAAAATACCAGGTCTAAAATAAAAACACTTATAATAGGCTTACCATTGCTAATCAGGGTAAGACCAAAATGCTCTGGAAGTAGGATGTATTGACTTGTATTGATTTTTTTAATTATGTTAATTTTGAACAAAAAAAAGTTACATAGTGTACCTTTAATGGCATCATCCAGGAAGTGACATCACCATCATCATCATTTCAGAGGTTTGACAATATCACAAACATCAGTAAGTATCAACAATAGATTTGATGAATTCCGAGATGTATTGTGATATTTACATTTATGCAATTATGTTAATTTTGGATAATGACTTTTTGCCGTGTTGTGAGGGAAAAACAAGACATCGCTCATCCAGTTACCTGAGCGGTAAATTTAAGGGTAAATTTAGCTCTATATTTCCATCATATTAGGTGTCACGGTGTGGGTCTTGTCTGTCACGTGATTCCCTGTTTGTCATGTGATCCTGCCATGTGTCTCGTCATTTTGTTATTTGTTTGCTTATTGTCCACAGGTGTTCCTTGTCTTGTTGATTAGTCTCCCCAGATGTGCTTAACCACGGCCCCTTGTTATCTTGTTTAGCTTGTCTGCTTGTGTATTTATACCTCTGTGTTTCAGTTGTGGTTTGACGGTCGTTGTTGTTGTTTGATGTTGCTTGTGGGTTACCTGTTTGTTTTATCAAAGCAATGCTGCATTTGGATTCTCTCTCTCTCTCCGCTTCGTCCTTGCCGCAACGTAACATTAGGTATCCTGTTGATTTTTTGCTGTTGTAGTTGTAATTAATAAAGTTATGTGTATAAAGTTCCTGAAGTTTAATAAAGAGTCTTTTATATGTTTTTATATCCTTAATTACAACTATATCATTAGAATTCAGCTTTTGAGAGTTGCAAAGTTAAAAATGAGAAGTAAAAAGGGAAAAGGTGTCTACGAGGTGGCAATATTACCTCCTCTCTTCAATCTCTCGGTCTCTATCTCTAATTTGACACAGCGTTGAGTGTTATGATGGGGGTTGAGAGAGCGGCAGGGGAGGAAGAGGAAGGCAGAGGGTTAGATGGATAAATGCAAACCGAGCATTAATCCTAAAGGCGCATCAGGGAAGAAGACAAGGTCAGATTAACGCAGAGCAGCGCAGGCCAGCTCACGCAGAAAGCAGGTCTCATGCCAAGATTCCTATTGCTGCTTCAATGCTGAACATCCCCTCTCTCCACCACCCATCCATCAAACACTGCACTCCATCATTCAGAGCCAGCTCTCTGCCCGGAGATCACACAACAGCAGAGACATCTGTGAATTCAACCAGTGCTCTTAAATGATTGAGTCATGGGCGGCTGTTTTGGGTTTGCTTTCCGATCCCAGTTCACATACTATACGGTATATAGTTTGACATATTAGGATTAGTGCATCTTTAACTATGTTACACTGAACAGTATTTTGTATGACTGCCTTTTGTAATTTCCAAATGTCCACCGTTTTCTCATTTGGCTAACACCATCAGTTTTCCCCAAAATGAATCACAATGACAAAAGATCAAACCAGACCAGCCCAACCAGTGGCCTGTTGCATGAGGTCAGTTTTAGTTGCTACCCAAGTAAGTTTGAGATCAGTTTGAGCAAACTTTAGTTTTTCAGGCTCAAGAAGGTGGATTGGTTTTTAGCAGGTTTCATTGAAATGGTAACTCAGGCTACACGGCTATCCAGCTCTGGGGCAGGCTTTATTCTTGGTTGATCACAGACTGGACCAATCAGCTGTGAGTAAAGTGACATGTATCTGATGCAATAAAGCTGCAGCTGCAGTGTTTATTCCTGCCTTGTAAATACTGTAGGTTGTAGTTTCATTATATTTTTTTCCTGACAATCTCTTCAGAAGAAAAACGAATTTTGCGTCTCTCTATTGTGTCTCTCTGTGAATCAAACTGACGCTCTCCGTGTTTCGTGTGATTGGCTGTTTGCTGCACGCATCACACTTCCAGGTGCACACGCTTCAGGGTAAATCACAAACTCTGGATTAAAGGGGAAATGAAGCAGTCAGTCAAGTTTACATGATTTACAAGATGGATTTCCACTATAATCAAAAATGATATAAGAATCATGACAAATGTTAAAATATAAAAGAAAAAAGAAACACCGTTAGATCTTTTGCGGCAAGGGCGCCGCCATTGTGCAGTATTATAACCTGTGACGTCACAGGGTTTGTTGGCTCTGGGCTGAGTTCAGTAAAACACAGTGAAAGATGAATGTAAGCTGGTCGAACCAGCGAACAACTAACTTTAGGTACAGCCATTGTTAGCTAACAGCTGTAAGCATAAACTAGCTAACGCTAACTTGTTTAGCAAGTTAAGTTTATTAGTACCAGACAAAAAGATTACGTCTAACGTTATATGTTAACAAACTGCACATGGAAACATTGTTTGCGATGTCTGCCATCATATTCCTGTCTCTTGTCAACACCATGGTTGCAATACATGGTCAAGATCAGCCTTGACAGCAGTGGGCATTGCAGTACAACAGCCACACTGACACCAGGGGCCGGTTTCACAAAGCTATTTTAGACCAGCCTATAGTGTTAGACAAGTCTAAAATGTGCTCATAGACTAGTCTAATGCAAGTTAGACTGTTTCACAAAAATAAAGACAGACTTAATTTAGACCAAAGAAATTAGACACCTTACCCCCAGGCTAACTCAGGTCTAAGTCAAGTCAAGTCATCCTCATTTATATAGCGCTTTTAACAATGTAGATTGTTTCAAAGCAGCTTTACAGAGATAAAGATATAATTTAAGGCGAGACACTACAGGTGAATAGGGAAATTTTTTTAACTAGCAGATATCACCATGAAACTTTGCCAGTTGATTACCTACATTAAGATGAGAAAAAAATGTATTACAAATTTTCTGTAATTTAATGTTTAAATATGCAAATGAGACATTATCTAATTAAATATGCACTAATTTGCATATGATAAAAAAAAACGAAATCTAAGTATTGGATAAAGCCAGGTTCAAAATATTTTTTTCATTGTGTTCACATATTAGATGGGAAAAATATTACAGAGGGATTTATGGATATCTACTTTTGTTATCCTGTAAATCAGAATATACTGCCAATAGCCTTAAAAAATGATTTTCGACATGTTTTTTGGAATAAAATGTTATATAAATCAGGCTAGGAATAATATATTTACAAATCCCTCTGTAAATGTCTTCATAATATAACTAGGTACAAGACTGGAAAGTTTGGTGTATATAGGTGCTACTGAAGTGGAGATTTCGGACTTGGAGTGAGAGAGAAAAGACATTTTGAGAAAACGGGCTTTAAATATTTAGCATCAGCCAATGAGATCACGTATTTAGAGTAAAATCCCCCCTTTTACTTTCGCGATTGGTTGCTGATAAAAAGGAAATGACCATATTTGGATCCGGTAGTCTTGTTCAGGAGAGAGAGAGCTTTCTAACGGTGTGTGTGATGACAGGGTGCAGATCGCGATCACGGAGCAGAAGGACGATTTATAACGACAACATTTGATGAATTTATGAGAAATCTACAGACGCAAACAGACAAACTGTAGTAAAATAAAGACCTAAATGTGTGTTTTGGACTTTTTTTCACCACAAGTCTGAAAGAAGACATGTTATAGAAGACAAATATCCCAAAATCTCAAAATTGACCAGTGAAAAAAAAACTATATTTTTGCCTGCCGTGTCTCGCCTTAAGGTAACAGAGATTGGTTTGGTTTTATAGTGGCTCTTGAAAAATGTTTTTTCCAGCTAAAGTTAGTTTTGATTGATTCACTTCCGTCTAAATGATAGTTTGTTATTAAATTAGGGGCCGCTAAGACGACACCGTTCCCTCTAAACAGACTTTAAACGTGAACCTGTGATAGACGCTGATGGCGTTCACATGCGCATTAAGAATTGATTCTATAGTTATGTGCGTTTGAATATATGTGCGCAGGTTTGTAATTCCTTACAAACCATGCCTAAACAAACTACTTGTCTATAAATTTTGATGCAGAATTTTTATTTTATCTTATCACTTTGGGTAGGTACGCGAACCGAAAAATTCCACAACGCTTTATCTGTAGAGTGGTATAGGGATCCTCCATGGGGAGAGGCTAGTTGGCACTTCAGCACTGCATTGTCATCAGGTCCAGGCGAAAGTCCTTCGTCAGATCTGGAAACGGCCTGGATCCAGCAGGCTGCGGGGAAACCTCGGGATAAACAAAGACACTAAAATTAGCGTGGATGCCATTCTTCTTATGATGTAACGAGTACATCAGGATTTGAGGGAAGTGTTCCCAGTTCCGGCTGACCTAATCTAAGCAGCCTAATATTGAATTATAGAAGTCTATAGAGTGTTATGTGAATGCTAGGTCAAAGAGATTGGTTTTTAGTCTAGCTTTGAACTGACAGACTGTGTCTGCTTCCCGGACAATGTTAGGAAGATTGTTCCAAAGTTTTGGTGCTAAATAGGAAAAGGATCTACCGCCAGCAGTCGATTTATATATTCTAGGTATTATCAACTGGCCTGAGTTTTGAGATCGCAATAGACGTGAAGGACTATAATACGTTAAGAGCTCGCTCAAGTACTGGGGAGCTAAACCATTTAGTGCTTTGTAAGTAATCAGCAATATTTTAAAATTTATACGATGTTTAATAGGGAGCCAATGCAGTGTTGACAGAACCGTGCTAATATGGTCGTACTTCCTGGTTCTGGTAAGAACTCTAGCGGCTGCGTTTTGAACTAGCTGTAGTTTGTTTATTAAGCGTGCAGGGCAACCACCCAGTAGAGCATTACAATAATCTAGCCTTGATGTCCTGAACGCATGAACTAGTTGTTCCGCGTTTGTCAATGAGAGCATATGACGTAATTTAGATATATTTTTAAGATGGAAAAATGCGGTTTTACAGACACTAGACACGTGACTTTCAAATGAAAGATTGGTATCAAAGAGCACACCCAGGTTCCTAACTGACGACGAAGACTTAACAGAGCAGCCATCAAGTGTTAGAAGCTATTCTAGGTTATTACGTGTGGAAGTTTTTTGTCCAATAATTAGAATCTCTGTTTTTTCAGAATTTAGTAGTAGGAAATTACTAGTCATCCAATTTTTAATATCAACTATGCATTCCGATAATTTTGTGAATTGGTGAGTTTCGTTAGGTTTGGAAGAAATATAGAGCTGAGTATCATCAGCATAACAGTGAAAGCTAATTCCATGTTTCCTAATGATATCTCCTAAAGGTAGCATGTACAGAGTGAACAGCAGCGGTCCTTGTACTGAGTGAGCCTTGTGGTACGCCTGTTACGACCCTGCGTTTCCCTTGCTCGCCTGCTGGGGGCGGTGTTCTTCAGGAGGGCGTGGGAGATCGCACACTCCTGTTACCTGCTCTCGATTTGATTGTGGAGAGGATAAAACTTTGGATTCCACCCTCTCCACGCCACTTCGTCCAGGGGATTGGCAGCCTCTGGAGGAGTCACTTGTTCTTGCGACATTTATATTTGTTTACAGACCATACCAACCTTTTTCTTATTCCCCATCGGGATTATGATTTTGTCCCCTTATGATTTTGAACCCTAGACTTTGTTATCTTAAGTTGTTTACACTTTTGTTGTAAGCTAATAAAACTTCTTGCAAGTAATTTTCTTGTACTTGTATCCCTTTATGTACGGTCGAAACGAGCTGGCCGTAACATAAATTGGAGTCTCGTCCGCGATCCTATGGGGGTAGGAAACGTTGGTAAGTATGGGTTGTATGTGTGTATGTTTTTGTGAATGGATTCCTTCATAAATGAGAACTCTGGTGAGTTAGAGTGTTTCCAGCTGGATTGTGAATACAATCCTTCCGACGGAGCACTGTTTGTTGTTTTGTTTTGTTATTTTGTCTTTCTTGTTTTTGGAGGTTATCCTTGGTGGAGATTAACTCTCTGTAGGGGGTACGCTTCCGGACTTTCAGTTTGACTGATTGTCGCGGAGTTCAGCGTTTAATGTCGCCTCGAGCCCGGTACATCTCTGAAGACCAGGTAGGATTTAGTTAGTGTTTTTCTGAGTTAGGAGCTGGAGTTTTCTCATATTGTAAACGGTGATGAATTGGTGTTTTTGAATCGGATGAGAAATAGAAATCAGCGACTCATGCGATGGAGTCTTATCTTACAACCTTTCCATCTCGAGATCAAACATATTCGAGGAAAAGACAACGTTATAGCTGACGCACTGTCTAGAGTGTAACGTAATTTTTGTATTGTCCGTTCTTTTCTGTGCATCTCTAGGGCCCAGAGGTGTTGGGGAATGAAGAGAAGACGACATACCTCTAGATCACCAGAACTTTTATTGTGTTTGTTTTGTGTTTTAGATTCATTGCCGAATCTTTTTTTTTTTGTAGGGAGGTGTTACGACCCTGCGTTTCCCTTGCTCGCCTGCTGGGGGCGGTGTTCTTCAGGAGGGCATGGGAGATCGCACACTCCTGTTACCTGCTCTCGATCTGATTGTGGAGAGGATAAAACTTTGGATTCCACCCTCTCCACGCCACTTCGTCCAGGGGATTGGCAGCCTCTGGAGGAGTCACTTGTTCTTGCGACATTTATATTTGTTTACAGACCATACCAACCTTTTTCTTATTCCCCATCGGGATTATGATTTTGTCCCCTTATGATTTTGAACCCTAGACTTTGTTATCTTAAGTTGTTTACACTTTTGTTGTAAGCTAATAAAACTTCTTGCAAGTAATTTTCTTGTACTTGTATCCCTTTATGTACGGTCGAAACGAGCTGGCCATAACAGCCATACTGAACTTGTGATCGATAAGACATCTCTTCATTTACTGCTACAAACTGATATGTATGTTTGTATGATTTAAACCATGCTAGTGCAATTCCACTAATGCCAACATAGTTTTCTAGTCTATTTAAGAGAATGTTGTGGTCAATGGTGTCAAATGCAGCACTAAGATCAAGTAACACTAATAGAGAGATACAACCACGATCGGATGATAAGAGCAAATCATTTGTGACTTTAATGAGAGCAGTCTCAGTGCTACGGTGCGGCCTAAATCCTGACTGGAAATCCTCGCAGATAACATTTCTTTTAAGAAAGGAACACAGTTGTGAGGATACTGCCTCTAAGACTGTTACCTTGGCATCCAGCAGTAACAATCAGTTACATTGCAAACAGCCAAAGGAAAAGGGAAAATTGCTCATAATTTGGCTCATAATTTTCTGTACGTCTTTAATGCTCCGCTCAACGGTCGGATTAACGCTGTTAACTGTCGTAGCATTCTTTTTCCAAATGAAACATTTCTTCTTGTTACTACATTCTCCGCTAAATGTCCCAAGTAAAATGTCCTTGTAACTGTTATACTCCTCCAACAAACACATATTTTCCGCTGGGGTAAACTGCACTGAGCGGTTGAATACGCTTACTCGATTCGTATATCCATATTTTTTGTTTTGAAAATAGTCTTATTTTACCCAGAATGCATTGCAGTGTAGTCCTACTTTAGAAAGTCAGAGTCTTAAGTGCTTTGTGCAACGGTCTGATTTACATGTCTATCTGATGTCTGACTATCTACTATATCTAAACCATAGTCAAAGTCTATCTTTGTGAAACCGGCCCCATGTAGCGTTGCCAACCCGCTCTTCGCCCCAAACCACCACCGGCTGTTCGACGTAGCGACGTACCACTGCTCGGTAGTCCCGAAATTTGAAGCTTTGTCCAGCGTCCCCCAAGTTATAAGCAGTTATAAACACGAAGAAAAAAAATACCACACACACAGACAAAAAAAGCTCTGGTATCTTTGGCTTTGAGCATTCCTGTCACCAACGAGTTCGCGGAGAGGGTGTTTTCTCACTGCGTGGACAAGAACAAGGAAACGCGCAACTGTGGACCTCATAAAAAGTGAATTCTTGGTGAAAGTGAACTACAGCTACAGGAGTTCTACAGACACATAATGAATGAAAAGGCCCTACAGGGCAAGGCTGCCAGATCAGACAAAAAATATAAATTCAAGATGCACTGAATCCGGTAAGAACGCATTTAATCTTTCTAGTCTTTCCTAATGGAATTTATGTGCTTATTTGGAAATGTACTTTTTAGCGATTGGATTATTATTTTCACTTAATTATTTAGATTGAATAGACCCGTGCTGTTAAAATGAGTTTTATATTATTAGTGACGTTCACAGCGCTGTCATTAACATTTTTTAAAGCATGTTAACATCACTGCAAAAAGACATCTAATATAAAATCAATATTTATTCACCTAGTGTAATAATAGTAAGTTCTCTCCCTCGTGTCCCGCAAAATCAGGTCTGCTGACCTGCATCAGATCAATAGCCAGGTGGTTACCCTAGCTCGGTTCCCATGCCGTATCGGCTCTAAATGCATAAGCAATGGATCACACGGGCTCAACAGGTCTTTCAAGTTCGTCTTCCTCCATTTCAAATAAAGTGCGTATTCAGTCCGGTCCAGGAACGCTTCACTCTCTTCACTAACAAACGGAACCAACCAACCCTGTTACGTAGGTAGTGACGTCACTTCAAAATGGCGACTCGCTAGATAGATAACTAGCTAGAAATTACGAAAATAATTTGGCCATATCTGTGGTTTTCACAACTTTTTAAAATAAAATTTTAGGCAAGGTGATATTTCTAATATATGTAGCTACTACCAGTGCCAAAACATGGACCTTTCATTTCCCCTTTAAACCTGAGTTGACAGATAATGTTTATACAGAGCGTTGTGAGCTCATTGAACCTGATTTAAACCAGGTTGGATATGTATGGATTCGCAACTTTAAACCTACTCTGAAACTCAGAGTTTGTTTAACTAGCTTAATGCAACAGGCCTCGGTATGTTTCCCAAAAGCCTCATTAGCAAACTATGGTCACAAGTTCCATTGAACTCTTTTGGTAATGAGACAGCATGATTTTGTCAATAGGGAAGCTTTCACATATGTTCCTGTAGCTCAAGGCATTACTGTAGCTCAGAAAGTAAATCCTGTTGCTAGCAATGTCAAAGTCATGGGTTCAGTTCCCAGGGAATGCATGAATTGATAAGATGATAAACTTAAATGCAATGTAAGTTGCTTTGAATATATCTTTGATACATTTAGAATGTGATGGCATTATTATGGATGGACTGATTAAAGCAGTACCGTGAAAATAGTCCATCTATGATTTATGAGACTGTAAGTCTTGCAGGACCATTGTGGTAATGAGCTCTGAGCTCTCTGACAAAGAACAGGGCCAGAAACCTCAAACATGAGGTCAATTCCCTTTTAATACCCTTCAGATCTGCCTTAGCAGAGAGAGAGATGATAACGTTTTTGGGATTGTGATGAGCTGAGACAGCAATAGAGAGAGGGGGGATTATGAGATCAAGCAGGAGAAGGGCTAATCCTGTCTGTTATTAGCAATGATAGAGCTATAAGTGACAACACATGCAAAGTTCTGGTACTCCATAAACTCAGAGCAACTACCGCAGTGCTTAAACATCCAGAAAGACTGTGGGATGTCCAATCACAATATCGCCTCCTCGAGATGGGGATTAGACCTACAGAGAAGGAGCTCTGATCATACGGCCTCTCTCTCCTCAATGTAAAGGGATCAAGTTAGCAGACCGGCAATCAGTGATGTGTGCAAGACCATGGTGTTGCAGCAATGTAGCACTTATTCTGAGATTTTCTGTCTCGTTGTGTGTTAGTGGGGCTCCCGTTTAACCATGTTGATCAGTACGTTTATCATTGAAAACTAGGGGAGCTAATTTGTACAAGTTATTAGGGTAAGTGGGATGAATCCCTGCCTCAGGAAACAAGGCTAATTTTCCACTTCCAAATGACCCACAAAAAACATGGACAAGATCCTGGTAGCAGGATAGAAGCCGAGGAGAGGGAGGGATAGAAAGCTGCTGATGGAAAAGAGGTGGACAAGGAACGAGGAAAAGTGTATTAGCATTATATTAGAGAACAGAGCTGAAAACATTGATAAAAAAGAGATGGACTTAATGATAAATTGTAATTATGAAAATGTATGACTGTTAATGCTCACTCCTCTCTGCTTGTCAAGTTCTTCATTCCTCTTTTGTTCTTCGTATGTCATAATGTTCCACCAATCTCCACTATTTTGTTATTTCTGGGAAGGGTGCCCACTGTTTTTCCCAACCAAGCATTGGCCTCACATAACTCCCACAAATGGAACATGTTGAATTCCTTCAGAGCGATGAAGTGTGTGAAACAAGATGAGAAGCCCTGTGAAGATGACAAGGATAAGCCACGTCCCTGAACCTCTTCCATCCTTGACTCACCTTGGGTCATCAGCTCCTTCCTCAACATCTATTCTGATCAAAGTCCTCCTTACCTGCAGATTAAAGATCAGTTTCTCTTGTAGAAATACCCTGTTGAAAAATAGATATACATTTCCATGCTGCTTTGCATTGGTTTGGTTTGGTGCTGGTCTACCAGTATAGTCATGCTGTACATCAACAAAACTGGTTGATGTGTGTGTGTGTGTGTGGGGGGGGGGGTTATTTTGTCGGTTAAGCTAGTAAAGGAGCCTTGTGGGAACATCAGCATCCCATAGTGGGGACTAGCATCAAAAACACCACATATCCAGGAGACCATCTATATCTAACAGTGTAGGTAAGGGTTGTGTGTGAGTCACTCTCCCCAAATCAATACAGTAATGCAGGGGTACTCAACCCATGGTCCTGCAAAGTTTAGTTCCAGCCTGCATAAACAGACCTGCTTGTAATCATGAAGACCTTGATTAGATGGTTGAGGTGAATTTTATTCAATTTGGAGCTAAGGAGTAGCATTAGCATTAAATAATGGATGGAAGAGTTTCCCAACTCGCATTCTCATAGCACTCCTGACCCCAGCATGGTATTTGAGAATCATATGACTGTGGATAGATGAGGAGCTTTCAGATGGCCTTTCGGCTATGTTTGGACTCGAAGCTTTGAAGTTTTTAGTGAGGAAAAAAACAAGCTTCAGTTTTGGTCAAACTGTCACTTGAATTAGCCTAGCAGCTCTCAAAACGGCTCTGGTCTTAATTAAGAGATGGAAATGTTTCATCATGCCTTGCTTGAAGTGTGAGTAAATTCTAACTCAACCAAATCCTAAGATTTAGAGCTCTAATCCAGTCCTAGTCCAATTTTACTCAGCAGATCAAACTGTGACCTAGAAGCTGTCTATACAAACATTGTCACGTAAAGCACTACTAGTACTATTGCTGGTCAAAGTAAAGCAATATATTATTGAAAGTTTTAAACAAACTCTGAAGTGTTTGAATTTGAAACTATTCCAATCCACTAAAAATTCAACACATCATATTATAATTTACAAAGATGGTGGTTCTGTCATCCACACCTCAACTCACCATGAAAGATCCATTTGGCATGATGCTGAAGATCAACCAAAAGCTGAAATCCCTCTCCAGCAGATGAAAGCATTGACAAGCTAAAGATTTCTGCTGAGCCCAGAGTGTAATGTCTTTTATTGGCCTTGTTTAACAAGCAGGGGAAGTGGTTTAACTCCCCACCCTAGTCACCCACAAACCCCCAAATTCAGCCCGTGCCAGACATAGGATTTCTCAGAGTTCAACAGGAGCTGTATCAATCTTCTGCCGATCCCTGAGGACATGTGTTTATTCCATCCAGAGTGAGACCGGTTTGCAACATGGCTCGTCTTTAGCACGCCACGATTCCCTCCTTCCTGCATACAACTTTAGCACAAACTCATTGGCCAAACCACACATGCAAGTTTCAAGAATGCCACCAGCACAATTTCCTCTAATTGATATTTTTTAAGAGCAGGGCTTCGCCCACAAAAGCAAATTCAATGAATCATGCATGTGACAGAACAGAGAGCCACGGAAGGGCTTTAAATTCCCATAAAGACTTCACCCAAAACGGACACAGATGACAAACATCAAGTACTGGGGTATAAATCCATTATAAGGCACCATTTTTGATGCAGATTACTATAGACACAATTAATATGTTCCATACCCATAGCTTTAGAAACAAACAATGTTGCTGGTTAGCTATGGTAATCCCATTTGAATGTATTTAATAAGAATCTACTCAAATTCGGCATTCTAGAATTAGATTTTGATTAGCCAGAAATGGCCTGTAAAATAAAATAATTCACAGCAGAGATGGGTACTGTCATTGCACAATGCACAACTGTCAAGAGTGTATGAGCTATTATCAAAGAGGCTAAGGAGCATCTTGGAAGCTTTGGTTTTGGAAATTTTTCAATTTGATGTATTAAATTTAAACGTATGCATGATAGATTGTGTCGTGTGTGTGTGTGTAGTATGGATTTGGTAAGTGCACATATGATTGCACCATGTAGGGTTCACATGAAAACAGTATAATACTTCAGAGGTTCAGTAGGATTCACTTCCTGTTTTGAGTCTGAAGAACTGGGAATATGTTTTCTCTTTTTACTGATACTTGCTCTACTCTCCTGACTGTCACATCTTAAAACCCTTTTATTTACTTATCTCGATAAAGAGGGCACCATTAAAGGTAACCCATCACATCCATTCCAGCCCTTCACAATGAAAACTTTTCCTGTGGGAAAATCCTCAAAAGTCACAGTGAATCTGCGTCTTCTGTTACATGATGGAATGCAACCTGTTTCTGAGTAAGAAAAAAAACTCTACTGGATGACTAAAGCAGGAAAAAGAAGAACTCCGGCTGACTTATTTGAAATACTGACTTATTTGAAGTTGGGTACAAAACTACCCAACTTAAGCTCATTTACCACAATAAAATAAACATTGGTTAATCTAGGTAAATGACAGACTTGACACCCAGAATAGAGTTAAGTAAAAGTACATTTGTGAATGCTGCTTGTGTTCTAGCTTACTGTTCTGGGTCAAACGAGTTTAGTCTTCCAGTCCCTAAATATCCTTGCCCTGCCAGTTTTATGGTCGGCCAGGATAAATTTGTAATTAAAGTAATAGCACAATTCTCCACAACAATTTACATTGTTTGAGGTATCATCATGTTTATAGCAAAAACAATGCAAGTTATAGCCTAAGTTCAATACTACAATACTAGGGTTTTGTTTGGTGGAAATATTTAACAGGTCTCAGGTCTCCACACACAACAGCTGTTGATATGACATTAGCATTGCACAACCCTCTGTGCCACAGCTCTTTTGGAACATAAGACCTTGCAAACTCATAGTTGCAAACTACATTAGAAAGTAGAGAGAAAGTACATTAGAAAGAATAGAAAATAGATAAAACATGCTCGAAAAGTCTGTAAATGTTACTGGATGACATCATATTTCAATTAACATATTCATTGCATCGTGTTTGCATCATGCCTTGGGTTTCGGTACTGATATGGAACTAATACCTAAGTAACCGGTATGTATCCGGACCGATGTATCCGTGCTTCATTTCAATGCCACTTAAATGCCTCAGTTGTCAGTTGAAATATTTGCCCATTGGTTTCTTTGAAGCATAAGAAGCATCATCACCACATGTGATAGTTATTTAACCCTTTGACGCTTACGATCGTTCACACCAGTGTGATTAAAACATTCAGATCTAGTGATCATCAACTTCAAAATTCAAATTTGCGCTGGTGCAGAGCCAGAGACAGACGGGCTCAGCAGTATCATATATCACAACTACTCAGTGTTTTCAACCACATACGTTTTATTTTAGGTTTCACACATTTAAATACACATAAGTACAAAAAGGCAATAACAATATTTTCAATAATAAATTGATGACGTGTTTAGATACACATTGTGTAGGTAACTATAAAATGTGCTCTATTCTTCTCACACTTCACCAGCCACTTACTTTAATGTATTTTGGGAGAAGTGGATGAATTGACGTGTTGTAGGCCTAAATCTGACAGATACAATTCTCTGAACTGCGGTGCGTACTAAAATGACGCCCATGCGTTATACTGTAGATCAACTAAAATGAATCATGATCATTATAAAGGTTTCTTGAATGACAAAACACATTCACTTACATGTATTTAAGAATAAAAACATCAGCCAAGGACTGACTGACATGTTACCCAACCAATCACAGTTCGTTTTGTTTTGTGTCATGTTTAGAGTGGAAATGTAAAGTCAATATCCCTAAAATAACAGACCGTTGTAGCCTACATCTAATAAATGAATCATTCAAGAACGTTGTGCAAGTTTACTGCAACAATAGAGCCGCAAACTTCACATACTTTTGAAAATCCAGCCTTCAGTTGATCCTAAGCGCTCATTGTCACAGTTGTAAACATGACGCCGTTCTTCCACGAGGGGTTTCGCGTCAAAGCATTTAAGGTGATGCATTCAAAATAACGCTCACCTTGTGCAAGACATGCAATAAGTCAGGAGAGGTGTTGTATTTTGCCAGAGAAGGCATAAAATGTGAAAATAATTGCTTAAATTTAAAGCTGGTTTGTAGCATACCAAGAATACAGACTACTTTGCTGTTATTAGTAGTGTTATTTAATGTTAAATTATTGTATTTGGGTTAGGTGGCATAGGTTTTTATTGTGAATTTGTTGTGTAAATTTGTTTTGTATTTAATATATTCAATTTCAAGATTTTTTTTTCAATAAAAAAGCCATTTTTTAATGTCATTCACAATCGTTTTGAGTCTCTTTTTTTTAAGTATCGGTTCAGGTACCGTTTAGGCACCATATCGTTTTAAAAGTATCGATTTGCCACCGGTTTAAAAAAAACCCAAATGATACCCAACCCTAATTATTCCTAGAGTCAGCCCTTTATATTTGTTTGCTTCTCTTCTACTCTCGGTGCTCTCATACTGTATTTTAATACAACAGAATTCCCAATAAATCTGTTCTGATTTACATATTTTTCCATTTATTTTGTCAGACAGCGACAAAAACCCATTAAGACTACATGTTTTAGTGTAGTGTACATGACTTCTCTATCTGCGGAGGGAAAACAAGGTGTTGTACTCATAGGCCAATTCTGGTGAGTCTTGTTAACTAGACAAGGTTTGTCGAAAAAGTTTATAGATTCGTGTAGATTGTTTTGCTCACACAGTCTATGCTCAGCTTTAGAATCTTTGATAAATCAAAATCTCTCTGGTGTTCTCTGGTCTCTGGTCTTCAAGCCTTTAGCTGTATGTGTGTGTTCCTTGCATTTCTGTTTAAAATAGGACTCCGTAGAGATATTTCAGAAGGGGTCTTGCACCTGTCTCCTGCCCTCACCTTCACCCTCGTCTCCCCTGTTTGACCATGTTAAAGTGTTAATCTCACTAATCCTAACCATTCCAATAAAACATCTGGCTTCATTTAAACCCTATTAGGAGTCACAGACAAGAGTTGGAACTGACAGAGCCATGTCCCTTCAACCTAACCCAGAGTCATAGCCTTGATACCAACACAGATTCACCTCCCCCCCATTGAGGCCTGTCTTGACTCTGACACTAACCCTAACCCTCTCTCCGCAGAGCTCTGGTTCAGCCTCATCACGACCCGGTTGTGCCTGGAGTCAAGCTGATAAAACTGCCAGAGATCTCTCTCTGCTTGACAGGACCATGTGGTTTAGGTTTGAATGTTGCTATACACACGCAGTGAAAAATCTGTATTTTTTTTCTTATTTGTTATACATGTTTTTCCCACCAACATTCATTAGTTTTCCGTCAAAGCCACATTTGGATAAGAGATGTTATTCCGTGCAGAATCATTGGTCTATTCTTGAGGAACACAAGTGCAACAGCACCACGGGGTGGTGGTGTTTACCCAGTAGTATTAACTGATTTGTTAAATGGCAGATGCTAGTCACAGCATTAGCTCTTATTATTTGTGCATTTATATAGTCCGTACTGGTCACTAGCTGTGTCACAATTCAGAAGGACGAAGACTTCAAAGGACACGTCATCGAAGTCCGCGAAGGTCCAACTGAGCATTGTTGACAGCTGCTGTTACCAGCAGTTACGGCTACTGGACTTTTTTGAAAGATATATTAAACTGTGTGAAAACAACATAGTAAGGTCGTGTTCACACTTGGCGTCTTTTTTGACAAGAAAAAGTTGACAAGGGCACTTTTTTAGTAAAAACAAAAGCTGGCAGCGTTTGGTTCCAAATAGCAGCCGAGGGCGTCTTTTGTTGCTATAACAACATATTAACAACATAAATTCCCCTGAGTGGTAGATAAGGTTACAATTGTTGACAGCTACTGTTATCAGCTGGTTATGGTATTGATAACTGTTGCTGAGCGAACGTTAATGTTAGCTATTGTTAACAGGTTAGATAGTTTTGTTAACGACAAGTAGTAGATGATTTCACTTACCTGAACAACCAAGGATCCACCATTCACCTTCACCATGTTTTCTTGTTGTTATGGAAATGAAAGGTCTCACTTCTCGCTTGTAATTGGTCAGCTGTCAAAAAGGCACTTGACTTAGGGTGTTTTTTTCTCTCAGAAAAATGTAACTTTATTCAACTTGAAAAGACGCTCTGAGCTGCTGAAAAAGACGTTGACGGTGGCGTTTTAAAAATCAGTTTGTATAATATTTCTATACTTATAATGGTTGCTTTGCCCCTGTAAATTACCTTGCTGAGGCCTGCAAACTGATTTCGTCAGGCACACTAAAAATCATCAATTCAAGATGGTTTCACTCAGAGGTATCATCAGCAGATCTCAGACAACACAGCATGACCATTTGAACTTGAACACCGTTTATGAGGGAAGATGATAAAAAGCTGTTAATTCCCATCCTTCCGGCCATATCCTCTGAAAGAAATGGTCAACAGGGGAATAAAACTGGTTCTTAATGCGAAATGAATGAAGGTGAAAGTCCAAGAGGTGACACTAAATCTCTTTGTGTTACATAGCAGGGGCAGGGCAGACAGCATGGTGTACTGACTGTACAGATGTGAGGAAAAGATACAGTCCGTTAGCATTGGGAGGGTCTTTCTCTATTAAGTTTCTGTTCATTTGTCAGGTACATTGGACCATGCACAACCACAAGACCCGTAAGATCTGCTGAGCTCACAGGAACTTAGGTTTGAGTCTAGCTTTGGTTACTGTGTGTCTTGCTCCCATTCCACCTCTGTCCTCATGACAACATCCTAGAAACAAGTCAAATTTAGTCAGAGTTGAGCTCTGGCTCTCTGATGTATTAACTAGTGTAAAAAACACAGGAAGTCTCCTGGAGCCATCGTCACGCTGAGAGGCAAACTTCATGGGGGAAGAAAGAAAAAACAACCACGTCACTCCAACTACTGTTTTGATCCGTCAGCTAGATGCTAGCGGCTAACGGCACTAATACTTCAGGAAGAGAATTCATAAATAAAACCCCATGTGCCAAATCTGTAATATCCGGTCGTCCCTTTGCACAAGAGAGCAAGTGCGAAGTGTGAAGGGAAACATTAAAGAAAACCCCTGGAGGTCCCTCACTATGAAAACGGTCAGATATTAAAATGGAGGAGGGAATTTCATTCTTCCGTCTATATCCTAAACAACGTCAAAAGCCTAGTCTATATTTTTGTCTTTTTCAGTTTGGTAATCTTACATTCATGATGGATGATGTGATGAAATTTAAAATGAAGCGTGAGTTGTGATTGTTGGACTGTAATTATTGTTCATTTGACCTTGATCTCATTCATGAGGTTGCAGCTCATTTCCATGCCGAAACCGAAGAATATTAGGCCAAGTCATCAAAGATGTCAAACAGAGTACAACCAATAGTCATTAAACTCTCAAGGCTTTCCAAAAGTGTCAGTAAAAAAAAAAAAAAAAAAAAAAAAAAAAACTTGAAACATGGTCAAAAACAACGTAACCCATTAAGTTACTTAGTTTGCTAACAATGAACAAAGTATGGCAGAGATTTCTGTTTCAGCACTGGAGACAGTTAAGGAATCCAAACACTCTTGGAAACTGTGGTTTTCTGTTTCTGATTTTATGAACAATTCAATATATTTTAATATATCACCATGGAGTGCTGCTCTGAGCAAGAGCCATTCAGATGATGAATAAATACGAGTCAGTTTTCCAGGAATCAATACCGTCGTCTGGCATTGAAGGAAGGAGAATGAAGCATAATTCATAAATAGCATTTGGGAGATGATATGAGATATTAGCATCACATTTCCCAAGTTCTCGCTCCTTCTCTTTAATATGTTAGATGGCAAAGGATGCAACTGGAAATTCTGCTTAGCACAACAAATGTTTTTAATGAAATCTATACCTTAATTGAATCTCATTCAGAGGTTTAGTTTTTCCCCTGCTTCCTCTGTATGACTTTCTGTTTCTCTTTATATATCTATCTTTCTTTCTCTCTCCATAAAATTTCTTTTCGTGGGTGGTTTAAGACTAATACTAATAAAGTCTAAAGACTAATACCTGGAGTGTCCAGCATTGCTTTTAAATTAACTGTTATTATTATTATTATTATTATTATTACAAACCTCAAAAATATGAATTACTATTAATAAACTAAACTAATAACATGATGTTACATCAACAATTTTAAATGTTAGATAAAGATAATAAAAATCTTTTTGCACTGGACTTTTTGCAGTGTACTCTGAAAATTTTTTTAGCTTCAACTGTTATAAATAAAACATATATTTAGCCTATAAACGTTGAAGATCTGAACATGTATGCAGCAAGATATAACATGTTGTGGACTGTTTGCTTCAAGATAAAAATATACATTTGAACAAAATATCATCATCATAGCAACTTAAGTAAATCTGGACAAATCAAATTGACTTCAACATGCCAAGGTCCAAGCCAATCATGACCAACTGCCCACTAAAACCAGTTTATGTATGTTTCTTTAGATTTTCATATTGCAATGCAAATCTCAACCGTTTGCGGCTTCAGACTCAATGGCCAGCAAAGATATAGTATTTGTTGAGTCATTTGTCCTGTCATTCGCTCATATTTTAATTTACTACATTTCCCATCTCCTCCTGATTCACTCCCTTCAAAGAAAAGCAAAAAAAAGTAGACAAGTATGTCTTGTTTTCCAAAACGGGACAATGAGTGGATGATCTTTTTTCTGATAAACGTCTAATATTCTGTAGCTCCATATTTTTGTGAGATTTTGAACTGAAAATAGCTAAATGCAAAAAACTATTGTATCTATCAGAATATGGTTACCATTGCAAATCACTTAAAACCATATTTTTTAGACAGAAAAATTGGGATGTACATTATTAAGATGACAGCATGAAATCCTGTATATTAGTACTTAATATATAATATATATATATATATATATATATATATATATATATATATATATACTAACGTATAAACTTTACGTTAAACAACTAATACAACAAAAATCACACTTATTGAATCATTAACTGAACGATTAACTGAATAATTACAAGGTACATGTAATAGTTTAAAATACATTTTAATTGAAATTAATATGTGATCAGCTCCTTTAAAAATAAACATTTTAAACAAACTAACTCGCCAACATGAATCAGAATTCTCAATTCAGTTTAGAAATAATGACAAATGAAGATAAATATTGGAGATAGCGTTTGATTGTTGCTTCAGATCACTCTGTTATAAGGCTGTATGCATGACAATGATCTGACAAAACTGGGCTTGTTGGAGACAATAGAAAAAAATGTAACTATAATACATGCTACGGTCATGTTAATGTAATTAAATGACCGTCAATGGAGAAATATGCCTTTCGCACACTGTGCAGTTACAGTGCTAAACTGGACCATGCTAACCAGACACACCTTGACCTCTCGCTCAAACCCTCATGGTTACTGACATAAACTGCCATTTGTGACAACTTCCCCACGTGACAACAACCCCATTATCCCTAAAGTCATTTCTCTATCCATCTATATTATTTATCTGCAATCTTTCCACCACCCACCCACTGTCTCTCTATCTCTTCCACTTTCTCTCTTCCACTTTCTCTCTGTCTCTCTCTGCAGAAATAGCATCGCCGTTTCCTCATTGATTTTGGCTCTGACCTTCCTGTAACCTGCTGTAAATCAATCACCCTCTGTTTCGTGTGGCCCGCAGGCCTGCCGTGCGGATGGAAGAAATAAAACGAGGAAGGGAAAAATAAAGGAGTCGTTATCCACTGACGTCCACAGGAACTGTTAACACAAGACAATGAGGTCACAGGACCTTACAAGGCAGAGGTTGAGCAGGTTTCCCATGGGTGAGGGTGTCCAAACAATGCCCAGTCTATAAACACACACCAGCTAACTGATAAACCAATCTACTCCATGTCCTAGTCAAGATAATGTCTACTGATTGGATCCGTGAGCATTGTTTGAATGGCCTTCTCTCATTCAGTATTGTTCGTGGGGTTCAGTGGTTTAAAATAAAGGTGTGTTTATTGAGTCTATGATGGTGGTTCATAATCAGAGGTGCATTGAACCTTCATGAGTCTGTGTGAGCACAAGTTGTAGCATGTATGCTGTAATGCAGTAATACTTCTCTGTGTAAATATGTTATTCTCATCGTTTTAGAATGCTGTCATAATGGAGGGGTTTCAAGCTCAGATTACATTTATTATTTATCAGCACATTCACTGAATATTTCTGGACATCAGTGTAAGCATTCATCTAACTTAAACAGAGCTGAATGTAAAGAGAGAGAAAGACTTTGCCTGCCTAGACAGCATCACCTGATAAATTCGATAGAGTACATACTAACCTCCGAATCACATGAGTTTAGAGCTTATTTGTGGTACTTGTGAAGAGCTGAATTCACATGTGTGGCATCTCAAATCAGTTATTTATGAGTAGGCCTACAAGAAATCTCTGCAGAAAGCTCAGCAGATTCATCATGCAGATTCACCTGAACTCCCATCATGCACTTTATCACACAAGATTAATGTTGATCATGTGCAAAAAATCAGTAGTTTGGGCCAGCTTATAAGAATTATTCAAATTTAATTTCTGTCATTATTTACTCAACTTACGTTGTTCCAAATCTTACTTTCCTAACCTTTACTTTCATTCTTCAGCAGTGAACCATACAGCACGTAAAGTGCTGTCAACCCCCCCCCCCCCCCAATAAGAATAAAAAAGGACTACGTACTTTGGATGACGATAGGTCCATTTAAAAATATATATATATACTTTTTAAGTACAATTGTTCGGATTGAGCTGATCTGCAACGCTCCGGGAACTACGTCATCACGTTGAAAGGTCACGCTCGATGTCACCGGCCCCAGCGGAAGTACCGCCTCACTCCACCGTGCGAAGGAGGATAGTTCAAATTGTATTGGTCGCTTTGTAAACAGTGGGGCTGTACTTCCGCCGGTGCCCGCGACATCAAGCCTGACCTTTCAACGGGATTACGTAGTTCCCGGCGTGTTACAGATCAGCTCAATCCGATTAATTGTAGTTAAAAAAAAATATAGATATATATTTATTTTTTAAATTGACCTATCGTTTCGCGAGATAAGACTCTCCTCCTCAGCTGCGATCGTGCATAGCCGTTTCAAGCACTTCAAAGATCTTTGAAACTTCATTGATTTGCACTTCAAAACGCTGGTTGTCATTGAAGTCCATTATTTGAAGAAAAATCCATAAATGTTTTCCTCAAAAAACGTACTTTCTCTTCCAGTGAGGAAAGAAAGACATGGATATCTTGGATGGCATTGGGGTGAGTAAATTATTAGGAAATTTATATTTTGAGGTGAACTAATTCATTAATGCGATAAAGACCATACGAAGCCTATGGTCTTCACTGGCTGCCGGCGAACAACATCTACTTTAACCCTTAAACACTGTTGAAGCTGAGACCTGGGGTCAGTTCCTCGTACGTCGCTAACTCAGTTAGCTGGATTAGATGGTTGATGATTTGGCATGATCTTGGATTGTTTGGTTCTTCGAAGCTCATCCTGGACTTGCTGTCATAGCAACAGGTGCGTAAGCTTGAGCCTGCTCGCGAGCGGGCTTATTTCATGTTAACAAGATTAGATAGCGGCTTCAAATTGACAGAGTGTGTCAATGATATAAAAGATTGGATGGCGCGTAATTTTCTTTTATTAAATCCAGACAAGACAGAGGTAATACTTATCGGTTCTAAAAACCGTCCACAAAACCCTTCACAGCACGACTTTAACATAGTAGGATGCCCTGTTACTTTATCCGCTACAGTAAAAGACCTGGGTGTTATACTAGACCGCAACCTGTCTTTTGAAAAGCATATTTCCTATGTTACAAAAACAGCCTTTTTCCACCTTAGAAACATTGCTAAGCTACGTAATATGCTATCAGTCTCTGATGCAGAAAAGTTAGTTCATGCATTCATGACCTCGAGACTAGATTACTGTAATGCTTTATTAGCTGGTTGTCCTGCATCTTCAATAAACAAGCTACAGTTAGTCCAAAATGCAGCCGCTAGAGTTCTTACTAGATCAAGAAAATATGATCATATAACACCTATTTTATCATCACTTCATTGGTTCCCTATAAAGTTCCGTATTAAATACAAGATATTGCTTTTGACTTATAAAGCTCTAAATGGTTTAGCTCCAGTCTATTTAACGGATCTTCTATCGCCTTACAATCCATCGCGCTCTTTAAGATCACTAGATTCGAGGTTTCTGGTCATTCCTAGGATATCCAGATCCACCAAAGGAGGCAGAGCATTTTCACATTTAGCTCCGAAGCTCTGGAATAGCCTTCCTGATATTGTTCGTAGCTCAGACTCTCTCTCCCAGTTTAAAACTAGACTGAAGACGCATCTACTGTATTTAGCCAGGCATTCATATAAATTTTTATCTTACAGTTACTGTAAATTCGGCCTCTAGTTCATAAACGCCAGAGGAGAACTGGCCCCCGACTGAGCCTGGGTTCTCCCAAGGTTTTTTTTCTCCATTGGGTCATTTGATGGGGTGTTAGGACACCATTAGGTCACTGGATGGAGTTTTCGGTTCCTTGCCACTGTTGCCTTTGGCTTGCTCAGTTGGGGATATTCAAATTAATTAACCAATCATACCATTGATTAGCTCTACCAAACTTGGATGTCTTTTTTTCCAGTAATAAACAAACATTGTTAAGTTGTTTTGATTGATACTGTGAAGCAGCTTTGATACAATCTGTATTGTGAAAAGCGCTATATAAATATATTTGACTTGACTTGACTTTATAACTCGAGCTGATACAGGAGGTCCTTTAGCGCAACTTTTTGAGATATATCATTTTTCTCATGACTTGTGAGGGTGTCATTTACATAATTCATTTGTTGGAACAACACATTTAATGTTCAATTCGTCGGAGTCGGGCTGTAGCAAAAGCACAAACTGTGTGCATTGCCCTGAGATTCTTTGCAAGTCTCTCACGGAACAAAAATATATGGCAATATACTGCAAAATCTAATGCGATATATTACATATCATAAATATTACATTTCCATAAATGGGAAACTAGTGCTTATATTTTTCAATATACTGCAATATACGCATTGACCATATATGGCTATATTAATACATATAAAATATTTATAAATGAAGACAAAAATAGCATTACATGTTATATTCAAAAAGGTTTATCCTCTTTTTTGTGCATATATTTCACATACATGTTCCCATATAAATGTGAATGTATATGAAGAGCCAAACACCATTCTTCTACTCTCACACTCATACATTCTCCTTTCACACACATACTGTACATTTCTACTCTCACACTCATACATTTTCACTCTCTCTCTCTGTCTCTCTCTCTCACTCTCTCTCACTCTCTCTCTCTCTCACTCTCTCACTCTCTCTCTCTCTCTCTCTCTCTCCCTCTCTCTCTCACTCTCTCTCTCTCTCTCTCTCTCTCTCTCACTCTCTCACTCTCTCTCTCTCTCTCTCTCTCTCTCTCTCTCTCTCTCACTCTCTCTCTCTCTCTCTCTCTCTCTCTCTCTCACTCTCTCTCTCTCTCTCTCTCTCTCTCTCTCTCACTCTCTCACTCTCTCTCACTCTCTCTCTCTCTCTCTCTCTCTCTCTCACTCTCTCTCTCACTCTCTCTCTCTCTCTCTCTCTCACTCTCTCTCACTCACTCTCTCTCTCTCTCTCTCTCTCTCTCTCTCACTCTCTCTCTCTCTCTCTCTCTCTCTCTCTCTCTCTCACTCTCTCTCTCTCTCTCTCTCTCTCACTCTCTCTCTCTCTCTCTCTCTCTCTCTCACACACACACACACACACTATATACTTCTACTTATATTGTTGCTCTCGTTCCCTTATTTTATAACGCACACATTCTTAAATTTGACTCTTCATATATTTTTAACGCACATTCACAGCCTACATTTTGTACTCGTATATATTTTTACGCACACATTTATACTTTTTACTCTCAAGCAAATGTATTCAAAGTATATATTAAATATTATAAATAATAAATGTATGAAAAAAAATGTATGTACTGTATGTCTTAAAAAATATGTGTGTGTAAGAGAATAATGTATGTATGTGTTAGAGAGAGTGAGAAACGGGACAGGTCCTGATCAGCATGGCTGAGGTATATGAGGCACTTCAGCAAGCTATTGGAGTTTGAGAAATATTTGATCATCTCCTGAAACGCTCCCTTGAGCGACCAAGGACAGGCTCATCCATAAGTAAAACTACATACAGCACGGCGGAAAGTGAGACGACAAGTCAAGCTGTGACTCAAGGCCAAACTGGAGGATTGCGGTAATCTTTGCGATATCAGAATCAGAAGCACTTTGGAGCCCCAGGTCAAGGAAAAGGTAAGAACCATAGACATAATAAATACAAAAATACATAGCACTATTGGCCGCTGGATCGTACATCAATGGCGCCGCAATATTGCGGAGGGCAACTTTCCCATAACTCTCATAACAGGAATTGAGAAAAATGCCTGCTTCGTTTGCTGCTTGGGGCTGGACAAATCTCGGGGAATTACCGTTCACAAGCAAGACTGATCATTTGTTTCTGGTTGAATTTGGTCATTATATAATTAGTAATAGTGACGTTAGTTGGCCACCGGAGTCAGTCAGACTAAAATAGCTAGCGATGTCGCTAGTTAACTTAGCTGTGAAAGTTGAGACATGAGTTGACATGATTTATATTATAGTTTTAGTTATATTATATTTTATATTATAAAGTAAATTACCTGAAATCTAAATATTCATCTATATTTTCTTAAAACTGACTTTTATGACAAGTACTCGTTTCGGGTAGGTACTAGTAACTATTTCATTTACTATTTTTATTATTGTCTATATTATTCTGCAATTGATATTATGTTGTATTTGCTATTATTATTATTATTATTATTATTATTATTATTATTATTAGACCACTTGCTATTATCCATATATTATAGTTATGCTTTTAAATGATTGTACTATTCACTAGTCCCTATTTGACTTATTGTTTTTTATTGTCTATATTCTGTAATTGATACTTCGTATTCAATTGCTATTATTGTAGTATTATACATAAACCATATGCTATTATCAATATATTATTATTATAGTATTATATACTTATGATATTATAAAATTATACTATTCATTACTATTTTATTTGCTGTAACGTTGTACGGTTTGTTTATTTTATTGACTATACACTAAACTATTTACTATTACTTCTCACTTTATCTTATATTTACTATTTGCATTGCACTGTAGTTGTACCATATCATATTTATTACCATAAAGAATCCATCAGATATCTGTTATTGTATATTTGGAGTATATATCTGTAAATATCTAGAAAGCAGCCTGCCGGTGTGATTTGTTTCATTTTCTCAATGGCGGTCAATTCTAAGCAAAAGAAAAGCTAAAATTGGGTTAAAGACAGAAAATGCTTTTTCCAAACTTTATTTCATTTAATGTGAAAAAGTAAATTATTTCTCAGTATGGGAGTCTTCACAATTCTTATCCAAAAATAAAAAGCCAAATACATGACAAGCCTAAACTTTGACAATTCCTTATTAAAAAATATTTTATAAGTCTAACTATCGAGATATTATATAACTAGAGATGGGACTTTTTGTACACCACGTACAAACCACTGAAATCGGTTGATTAATGTAAACTTTATTTCCGTTATAAACAAACCATGTTTGAGTGGTATAAACCAGGTGTGAGTGCTGGACCACAACCTTTTTTCTTTTTTTTTTTCTTTCTTTTTTTTGCTCAGCTTTTTTCTGGGCCATCTGACCAATCAGAGCAGAGTACACCAATCACAACAGACTGGGCAATCTGACCAATCAGAGCAGAGTACACCAATCACAACAGACTGGGCAATCTGACCAATCAGAGCAGAGTAGACCAATCACAACAGACTGGGTCATCTGACCAATCAGAGCAGAGTACACCAATCACAACAGACTGGACCATCTGACCAATCAGAGCAGAGTAGACCAATCACAACAGACTTGGCAAACTGACCAATCAGAGCAGAGTAGACCAATCACAACAGACTAGGTCATCTGACCAATCAGAGCAGAGTAGACCAATCAGAACAGACTGGGCCATCTGACCAATCAGAGCAGAGTAGACCAATCACAACAGACTGGGCCATCTGACCAATCAGAGCAGAGTAGACCAATCACAACAGACTGGGCCATCTGACCAATCAGAGCAGAGTAGACCAATCACAACGGACTGGGCCATCTGACCAATCAGAGCAGAGTAGACCAATCACAACAGACTGGGCCATCTGACCAATCAGAAAAGAGTAGACCAATCACAACAGACTGGGCCATCTGACCAATCAGAGCAGAGTAGACCAATCACAACAGACTGGGCCATCTGACCAATCAGAGCAGAGTAGACCAATCACAACAGACTGGGCCATCTGACCAATCAGAGCAGAGTAGACCAATCACAACAGACTGGGCCATCTGACCAATCAGAGCAGAGTAGACCAATCACAACAGACTGGGCCATCTGACCAATCAGAAAAAAGTAGACCAATCACAACAGACTGGGCCATCTGACCAATCAGAAAAGAGTAGACCAATCACAACAGACTGGGCCATCTGACCAATCAGAAAAGAGTAGACCAATCACAACAGACTGGGCCATCTGACCAATCAGAGCAGAGTAGACCAATCACAACAGACTGGGCCATCTGACCAATCAGAGCAGAGTAGACCAATCACAACAGACTGCGCCATCTGACCAATCAGAGCAGAGTCAGCTCTCAGAAAGGAGGGTTTATTGAGACCGAATCCTTTATCAAAATTCAGAAACTGTGAGAAAAGATCTGATGCTGTAATTTATATTATGAGAAAATGAAAGTGTTTTTTGACCTTGGATGCATGTAAACCTATTGTAAGAGACTCCAAAACAAAATTAGTAACATATATACTCTACACACGTATACGCAAACACAAGACACTCTCCCTCTCTCGGACCCCAATTCAAGTGTATTGATGCTTTGTCATAATGCCATATGCAGTTTGGATCTTATTTTTGGCTCTAAGACTCTAACACTTAAATGTGTGGCCTACATTTCTAAAACACACACGCACACACATCTGGTTTGCCGGTGTCTGGTTCTGGTGGTGCTGTGCCTCAGCGGGGCGCGGGCCGCGTGCTGCTCCTCTGTGCAGTGATGAATGAGTGTAGATTTGGAGAGCGCTTTGGAAAAGAGAGTCGGACTCCTTTCACATCCACTCCAAACACTGAGAGAGCAGCAGGAGCCCGCAGAGAGGTTACAGTCCAAAGAGCTTCGCTCTGAGCAACCTATGAGAGACATCAAAAACAACAGCTCTCCAGCCCTCTCTCGTATGTCTATGTCTGTCTTCTGTTTTCATCGCTGTGTGATTTGAAGTTGTGTGTTTTCATCTGTGTTTAAATGGAGTTTCCAGTGGAGAACGCCGGGTTTTAAAACCCTATCTGAGTGCTTTAAGCATCAGTTTACCTCAGACTGATTGAGCTCATTTATATGTTGATATAAAAAGGAAAACAATATTTATTCTAGAGTGCAGCAGTTCAGAGTACAGTGTCCTGGAAACTTCCTTCTGAGTCAGAAATGGATTTCATTGACTGGATGGTGAAAAGTGGCCGTTCCATAACGGATTCAAGCCAGACATGATTGTGAGTTTGGAGTCTAAAGGTCGAGAGCATCTCCATGTGTCCCAGTGGTCTTCAGTCATTATTTGTAACCCTAATGGCAATAAAGGGGTAGTTCGCCCATATATATTTTTTCGGACCCTCATTTAATTTCAAACCAATGAGTGAATATTTGGAACACAAAAGAAGATATAAAAATGAAGGGACAGACTCAAGTTTCATTCAAATATGTTGAATGAAACTTGAGTCTCTGCCTTCATTGAAAGTCCATTACACTAAAACTCTTCAAAAGTTCATAAAAACATTGTGAAAGTAATCCATATCCATGTCTTTTGTAGAGACATGATCACTTTATATGATTAACAGATTAAATTAGGCTTTTATTCACATTTAAAAATTGATCAATACACATATATTGAGCACATCAAACGTCCGGAACACATTTGCACTTCTGTTGACCACATTTAAAGGTCTGTACAGTATGGCAAAAAATAGTTTTTGGGTCATTAAGGGCCAGATTACTGTCAGGATTTAAGATAGACAGTGAAACATTAGCGTTGAAAAGGCGTAGATACAGTTATTTTTGCAGCTGACCTTATTGCATATGCATTTGTAGGAGTTTCCCTTTCTAACGCAACATTTATGGGAGGGGAGTATTCAAATGAATCATGCAAGGTGATTTACAAAGTGTAATGTCTAGCTCCACAGAAGATGATTCAATAACATAAGATGTAACATAACAATTAGAATAAACAGCCAAAATACGAAACGGCATGCTAACACAAACAATACCAGACAACTGAAGAGTGCAGAAGGAGGAACTTAAATACATGGTGATGAGGACAAAATAACGAACAGCTGTAATCGTTATGAGAATGCAAATGAGAACAAGGAACACCTGACGAGGCCCTGTTTACACGAGAACGCTCGCGGGTGAAAACGTAAAAATATTTTATCGGATACCTTATTTATTTATACCTTTCATTTACACGGCGATGGCGTTTTTGGGGATTAAAAACACCAAAAAGTGAAACGACCCTCCAGAGTGGAAATCTTAAAAACGCTCCACCGTCGTGTTCCCGTCTAAAGGGTAAAAACGCAAATCTGCTCACGGTGGCTCTCGTCGCGTACGCGTTAACGTCACAGGCATGTGCCAGTACAGGAAAATAACAACCAATATGTCGGATTATTTCCATACTTCGGACCTTCAAGTTGCCAGAGCAGCTCTGATAAACGTACAAGAGTCTTTTTGCTGTTCGCCTCGCCATGTTTTGATTTCGCGCTACTAGGGAGAGAAGTAGAAGGAAGATTGTACGCAGGCGAGCGGACTTGGTGTTGTTGTGTGGGAGTGCTTCGCATTGCCATCTAGCCGCCTGGAGTGCATACTACATAGAATTTCACACACTTTTGCATCACCATATGCACGCAGATTTCCCCCCCATAACGCTCGTCTAAACGCAGAATAAAAAGTGATAATGCAACGCCACTTTAGCGTTTTCTCTTCAGATCGTTTCCGTGTAAACATAGCCTGAGAGTCCATGAAAACAGAACTTAGAGAACATAATGGTGACACTAGGGGTTGCGCCAGTCATTTTACTGGTATTTGCACCATTATTTACCACCCAAAACAAGCATGTCTTAAACCAGACACTTATTTGCACTGCTCTTGGTAGATTGTGTTGGACATTACGGAAATGATCTGACTGCGTCTGTGTTCTTTAATTTGTGCGTCATCAGTAGATCACGAGCAGAACTCTCCACTCCCACTGGAACAGTATCTCATCTACCAGGCCTTAACTTAAAAATACATCTTAACACAGACTTTTCAATTACTGCTGCCTAGTTACCACTGTATTATTGTATAGCAGAGAACCCCACCAATAATAACATCCATAAATAGTGTAACTTTTCCATGCATTTTTTTTAAACGTCTGTGCAAACACACGGTCGTGAATACTTAGACATTGTAAGCTTATATGTCTGGTGTATTTCTTAATATGTTTGGAGAGACTGAACTCTTTGTACCTGAAGACCTTTTGTTTATCTGTTACTCAACCACCATAATCATAGGCTGTTTGTAAGATAAGCTTTCAGCTCCCAAGATTAATAGATACACGTTTAGGTGAGTTTCTAACTTCAAATTTCCAGGTCATCCTAAGATTGAATCAACAACCCCTGATCCTCAACCACTAAAGGGTTTACCCAAAACTCTCATGTTGTTTTGTTATAATCTCGTTAAATATAATTTTTTTTCTCTTTGTCCACAAGTATTTAAGTGTGTGTGTGTGTGTGTGTGTGTGTGTGTGTGTGTGTGTGTGTGTGTGTGTGTGTGTGTGTGTGTGTGTGTGTGTGTGTGTGTGTGTGTGTGTGTGTGTCCTAAATCCACACAGTCACTGTCAAACTAGATTGGTGTGACAGTGGACCTTCAGCACAGATGCCTCACATATATTAAATTACTCTGATTAATGGTGAGTGCTTGCCATTGATTTCTATCCGGTGCTAAGGGTTTCACATCTCTCGTCTCCAGAGAGAGATAAAAATATCTCAAGTTCAAAACACCATCCTGTGTGTGTCAACGGTCAGCGAACCACGGTTTATAATGACCACATTACTGGGGATTCACCCAAATCACGATAGGTATGTAGAATAAACGGATGAGCCACAAGGGGCCATGCGTTACAGAGATTTATCATGGCTGTAAAAGTTTATTGCTTTTATAAATTATGGCAACAGTAATATAAGACACTACTGTTCAATAAATAATTACATTCATCATTAGCATTACTATACTTTTCACACTTTCTAAATAAAAGTCGCCACCATTATGCTAGAGAGTTGTAGGTTACCAGGATATTGCTATGCAGTTCTACAGGGTTTTGAGTGTTTGATAGCGCATTGTTATGTTGTTACTAGATTGGTTGCTTTGCCTCTATGATATTCTAGTCTATAGATGTATGGCTCTGATCCCTTTTCAGTGTAAGTCTATGGGATTTATTTCAGCCAAGTAATACAGTTTATTAGCCCCTCTTTATAGGCACTATTATGTGCATTAACAGATTCAACTAACATTCTTTTTTATAAGCCTACTTATATCGACAGGCCTTTAACAATTCTATTTAAAATAGCATGACAATGTGGGAATAATAAAATATGAATCTGCCCCAGATTCGGAGAAAGCATTTTCAATAATTTTGAATGAATTTCTCATGGCAAAAAAATAGCATGACCATCTTAAACCAGACAGAGAGTAACCCACATTTCCACATCAGAACTGGTGAACGTCAAATAAACATCTCAAAGAGCAGAACATGTGCTTTAATGATGAAAGAAATTGGACCATTATGATGTTTCTGGTCCAAAAATTGTCTTTCTTTGTCCTCATTGTAGAACCAAATAGGATGGACCACGAACGTCACAATAGTCCAATATCATCCAGACATTTCTGGAACAAAAGAATGTATTAACATGAAGAGATTTATTCCTGGGAATGTTAAATTGAAGATCCTATGCCTCCCATTTGGGGTTAATTAGTTTGCTTTGTCAAAAATCAAAAAGAATGAATGTGCCCACCCTGCATTTTTTTCCTGAAGATCTGCCCTGTCATTTTCAAATTCCTTCAGAATATATACACGCACACTTCATTGCCCGCCACCTTCTACCCATAAACCGATGAATGCATGCAATTTTCCAGAGTATTCATAGTTCCTCTGCTATCTGGAATGCAGGGGTCCCTCGGGCAAAGAAACGGTAAACCACCAGCATCCGTTAATAATACGTTAAACTACTCAGTGCCTATAAATAATCCCGACCTGTCACGAACGCAAGCCCTAGGAAAAGCATCTGCCAAAGTATGAAGAACACTGTTAAACAAATCATCATGAAGCCTGTGATGGTATGAAAACATGTTCTGTTCAGAGTTTCAGAGAGCTGTCAGATCCGTGGGCAGGTCCAAACCCGGAGCATGTCCGATCTCTGGACTGTACTGAGGCTGTCAGGTCATTAGTGTCATGTCTCATCAATCACTCCATGAGAACACAAGACTTGCCATCACTAATTATAATCAACAGATTTATTTCGAAATCATCTGCGACTGGGCGCAGACAGAGGACGAGAAAGAGAGCCAGAGGATGAATTAAAGGGCGCTGATTAAAGTCCTGCTGATGAATGCCCCTCCTGAAGCCATAAACAGCACATACTACAACTAGAAGACTGACAAGGACACACACTTTTACTAATAAAGACACCAGAGGAGAGAATGAGTCGAGAAGAGAAGAAATATTAGACAAGAGGAGAGCTAAGATTACATTAGAAAAGTAGAGAATGAGAAGAGGAAAGACAAGATGAGATGAGGAGAAGAGAAGTGAAGATACAGGGAGAGAGGAGAGGAGACG
Organism: Siphateles boraxobius; assembly: GCF_051911475.1. Lineage (NCBI taxonomy): Eukaryota > Metazoa > Chordata > Actinopteri > Cypriniformes > Leuciscidae > Siphateles > Siphateles boraxobius. Next base: position 1,363,051 of record NW_027509224.1, read on the forward strand.
AGATGAGGAAAAGGGAAGTGAGGATGCAAGGACAGGATAGAATGAGATGAAACAAGTCAAGAAGAGAGTAAAGGAGAGATATGACAAGATGAGAAGGACAGAGAAGAGATGTAGGTGTTGAGATGTGTTGAGATGAGTTGAGTTGAGATGAGATGAGATGAGATTAGATGAGTTGAGATGAGTTGAGATGAGATTAGTTGAGATGAGATTAGTTGAGATGAGTTGAGATGAGATGAGTTGAGATGAGATGAGATGAGTTGAGATGAGATGAGATGAGTTGAGATAAAATGAGATTAGATGAGTTGAGATGAGATGAGATTAGTTGAGATGAGTTGAGATGAGATGAGTTGAGATGAGATGAGATGAGTTGAGATGAAATGAGATGAGTTGAGATGAGATGAGATTAGATGAGTTGAGATGAGTTGAGTTGAGATGAGATGAGTTGAGATGAGTTGAGATGAGATTAGATGAGTTGAGATGAGTTGAGATGAGATTAGATGAGTTGAGATGAGATTAGATGAGTTGAGATGAGATGAGTTGAGATGAGTTGAGTTGAGATGAGATAAGATGAGTTGAGATGAGTTGAGTTGAGTTGAGATGAGATGAGATGAGTTGAGTTGAGTAGAGATGAGATGAGTTGAGATGAGTTGAGATGAGTTGAGATGAGATTAGTTGAGATGAGATGAGTTGAGTTGAGATGAGATGAGATGAGTTGAGATGAGATGAGTTGAGATGAGTTGAGATGAGATGAGTTGAGATGAGTTGAGATGAGATGAGATGAGTTGAGATGAGTTGAGATGAGATGAGTTGAGATGAGACGAGAGTAGATGAGACTAGACTAGACTAGACGAGATGAGACAAAGTGAGGTAAAATGATGAGACGAGAGTAGAGTAGTGAAAAGACAATGATAAAAAGAGAAGATGCAAGGAGAAGAGAGAATGAGGTGAGAAGAGATGAGACAAGTCAAGAAGAGAGTAAAGGAGAGATATGACAAGATGAAGAAAGAAGAAATGCAAGGAAATGGCACTAAATAAGAAATACAGACCAGACAATTCGAGAATTCAAAAGAAAGAGGAGAGACAACATAAGAACATGAGAAGAACAGAGAGAAGAAGGTGCAAGAAGAGAATGAGATGAAACAAGCCAAGAGGACAGGAGAGACAAGAAGAGATGAGGAGAAGAGAAAATGAAAGGCAAAGAGAGGTGAGAGGAAAAGAGTGGATGAGCCAAGATGAAAATAGTAGAGAGGAAAGAACAGGGAGACGAGATATGAAGAGAAAAGAGAGAAGGAGAGGAGAAGAGGGTGGAATGATCTCCTTCACATCGAAATAATGTTTGCCATGTTATTACTCACCTTGAATAAATGTGTCTCTCAGTAAAATGTCTGATCAGTTCATCTTGGATTTACAAATGATATATGTGCCTTTCTGGTCTGATCTTATCCTCATGAGTCATGACCTCATCTGCTAGTGAATACCAAAGGCCCCTTGTTGCATTTAGTGTTATGTTTATTTATAAGAACAAGACCTCTGTGATGGATGAAGGTTGAGAAGCTGCCAATGAGGAATAATGCTGGTACTATCTAATCTTACCCCATGAAGACACTATTGAACATGCTGCAGGTGTGTGTGCAACATGAAGGTATTCAGGAGTGCAAACACAGCTGTTCAAACCAATCGCTGCTCAGGAATGTCTTTGTGTGCAATGGTTCAGGGTCGCTGATTCGGAGCTCATTGGTTCGAAGTTAATTATTAATGATGCTATTGGCTGAAATGATCTCACCTGGATGTCAGTGCAGCTCTTGTCTATACACCACTATGTTAGCATCTCATGGCTATCCCAACTCACAAGAACCATCCTAAATAATAGGCCAAATTAGCCAAATCTTAGCATGTTAATGGCTGTCCCAATTGGGTAACTATGTCTGTTGTTTATCCACTCTTGCTTTTGTAGCTAATTTTTTACACAGCACGAAAAAGCAGTTTCTTACTGTTTTCTAAGGACTTTTTCAATTGTTGAAAAATAGTGAGCATTGCAAAGTAAAAGCTGCTGCAGCAGTTTTTAATAATGATTTTTAAGATAATGAATTTAGATGCTAATGCTTACATACATTGCAAACAAAAACAGTGTGTAAAAAGGGGGCCATAGTATCAAAACTTTTTTGATTTGTCCCATTTTTTGATTTCATACTACAAGTTGGCCTATTTAGTATAGTCAAACTACTTTCCCATTAAAACACTTGTTTGTTTTAACATCTTAAACCAACACCGCAGCATTGGCTTAACCAATCATCAATGGTGTGTGTTTGGGGGTGGGACTATCTGATTCACTGACAAATCGCAGGCAAGAGGAAGCTTTCATAAACACCTAATTATTTGTGCAAATCTGTTAAATAAACCATTATAATAACATATTTTTGCCAGTATTATAAATATAAATTGTTTTGGTGATATAAATTAATTCATTTGGAAATATTGTTTTAATTTTTTTATGTTTAAAAATGTATTCATATTTAATGTTTCCAATTTTATGCATTGAAACACAATAAATTTGATATATTTTATGTGCTTTAAGAAATAATATTCTATCAATATAGGTATGTATTGTAATATATTACAGCTGTGGTTACAATTATTTAAAGTACATACAGGTGAACAAGTGGGAGAATTTAAATGTTATTGGTCAATCACAGCATTCTGCGCATTAATAAAATAGCGTAGGCTATATCTGGTAAGTGTTTATTATGTGATAATGATGTCTGACAATAGATTATCCCTGACATATAAGTTGTATTATACAGGCTTCACAGAAAGAACATTTAAAGTCATCAAATGTTTTTGAACACCAGTTTCATTGTGTGTTTATATCACTGCTGCTTGCAGACACAGGAGAGTCACTTGAGCCTTAATGGTGCATTGTTTTAATTTTTAAAAGTGCCTCTTAGCACAAATCTAATGTTTCAAGGGAAAACAGGAGCCGAGCGAAGGAGTGATGACATCAGCAGTATAAACAACGATCGACGAGTCTCTCTCTCACTGTGTGTGTGTGTGTGTGTGTGTCTGCAGGATGAGGTCTTGCACTGGCCGCGTTGCAGTGGTATCAGCTAACATTAATGACATCCTTAATCATTTATATGAGGGAAGTGAGAGGTCACATCCACTAATGTAAGTGTTTGCCAGAGAAAAGAAAATGAAAGGGACAGAGCGAAATGGGGAAAAAAATGGAGAGAAGGGGGGGGAAGAGCGTCTAAAAACAATAGAAATAGCAGTAGATTAAACTACACAGTCCTCTCTCATTTATCTGATGGTACAGAGTTTTCACTTTATACCTTACCTGTCCTTTTCCCACTTTATGTAGAGTTGAATGGGAAACAACAACAAAATACAGCATTGGTCAAACATTGCATTTTTGGATATTTAAATATTATATATATATTTATATATATTAAACGCTGATGGATTCTATTTTATACTAGCATTAAACTGTGTGTCAAATGTGTGTATCTTTATATAGTTGAGTGTCTAGTATGTGAAGAATTCCCAAGCCAACATCTCCATTAGCTCCTGCAGTCTTTAGGTTCAGGGCAGCCCAGAGCGTCTCACTGGCCCAGTCTCACCACATCTCTAGATCTACAGGAGTGGAAACTCGGGAGTGTGTGCCAGATCTCTCCTCAGCGCTGCACGTCTGCTAATTGAGTGGGTTAGCGGTGGCTAAGGGTCTCTCTACGCTGAGGCCAGAGCTCATAAAGATGGGTGCGGGTGGCCTGGGCCAAGCCAACAGAAATCCAGCGGCCGTCTTCCAGGCAGAGGAGAGCCGGTCTCAGGTTGCATGGAGATGGGCCAGAACCGGCACACACGCCCAGAGAGACCCGATAACTCACCGCACTGCGTTCTTATGCGCTGGCCTCATGGAAGAAAAGTTTATTAAAATTAGTGCATGAAAGTTTGTGTTTGAAAGTGAGAATTTAGAGAAATCCGAGAAAGTTTATTTAGAGAATTTAGAGAAAGTTCCATTATGGTTAATGTGTTTTTTGTGCTGGTTTTACTAGATTTTACTAGTCTTTCAATGCAATCACACAAAGAAATGTCACTCTACTGATATAGGTAACAACCACATTTTTTAATATTATGTATTCAAATTGTACTTTAACTTGAAAGTATCAACAAAAATACATGTGTTTTTGCAGTGTTTGGGAAAGTAACTTTTAAAATGAATGTGTTACAATATTGCGTTACTCCCTACAAAGTAACGATGTTGCTTATTTACTATTCATGGAAAGTAATGTGTTACATTACTTTTGCATTGCTTTTTCTCACCTGGGATGTGCTTGGTTTTGTGTTTCTCTATAACAAAAATATATATATATATATATATATATATATATATTTTTTTTTTTTTTTTTTTTTTTTTTTGGTCAAATGCAATTCACGCCTGAAAGCCTGGCACAGCTCAAACAAACCTTTCAGCCGTGCTGCCGTTCTGGATTAGGAAGAATAGCACAGAGTAGAAGAAAGTTTAACACTCTTACTTCAACAATATACAAAAAAAAAAAAATGTGTTCTAAAATCCTTTTGCTTATAAGTATGGTTAAATTGGATCATTGAAGGTCAGCAGCCAAGTCATTGCTTATTAAAGTGAGATTAAGTACATAAAATATATTTGTGTAATTTAACATATTTAACATATTTTGCATGTTTGCGTAATATTCTAGGTCTAGAGATCTACAACAAGCATCATGTTCACCCAGCAAACACGATTCTCTTAACATGAGGACAGGAGAGCTGTCAGTCAATACATGGGAAAACAAAGGAACTTGTGTTACTTATTTGAAAAAGTTACTAGATATTTTGTTGTAAATTTAAAAGAAATGCATTATTTTACTATTTACTTGAACAAAGTCTGTAACTTGTGTTACTTGTAATGTGTTACCCCCAACACTGCATATATTAGTATTACAAAGATACAGTAAAATGTATAACAATCTTGCAGGCTGTTTATTGGAATCGATTATCAATGTGTGTTCAACTGTAGGATTTATTTCTTGGGTAGTATTGGTGGACATATTCAGTAGTTTTTATATAAAATCATTTTATCAAATATTTCACATGCCAGTGTCCTTTGTTTCTTTAATAAATCTGTTTGTCAGCTGGTTCACATTTGTTTACGTCCTTGATAGACACTCATTTTACATTGACCATTCATTTTAAGTATTTTTCTTGACACAGAAACGTTTAAGTAACAGCACAAGTTTCAACACCAACACTCGCTAACTAAAGTCAGACTGTTAGCATGCCAAAGTCAGTGAAGACAGCATGTCGATTCGACCCATAATTTTCACCTGGCGGTCAGTCTGTCCATTTATTTATCTGCTTCTTTCTTTCACACGCTGTAAAGACATTTTGGGATTTCTCACGTCTATTCATTTGGGGAAATTAACATGTGCTTTGATAGGGGTTTTAGTACGGCCCTAAAGGATGAGGAAACGGTCATGTTGGGTCTTTGTAAGGATGGTAAATGCAGCTCTGTCTGTAAGACTCCACCAGCATTCAGAGCTTCACACAAAACCCTCTGACCTCTTTTGTCTACCCGGGACTACCAAGCCCAGTTGATTAGGGGCTTTTCTTTTTCTGCTCTGTTGTTTTTTCTTGTTTTAATTGACCGGTGGGACCAAGAGTAAGAAAAGGGCGTCAGGGTGTCAACCTCAGTCGCCTCGTTTTCAGTCCGCATTTTCTTTTCTCTCTTACTCTGGTGGGAATGTGACGCCCGCTCGCTCTGGTGGCTATATTCCAATGGGAATCCCAGCTATAGCGTTTAGGGTTTAACAGATGTCAGACCCGTCCGATCAGACCCCCCGCTCAGATTGTAACAATTAAACTCATTAGAGAGAAAAGCAGAACAGAGCCACTGCCCATTTGATGAAGGTCAGCATATGCGGTGAAATTATTTTGTAGTAAACTACTTAGCAATTAAACCTCTCTCAATTCATTCAGACATATACTTTGTTCCTCGTTTTCAGATATTGGTATCAAGCATATTCAGCAGTATTCATTATTCAAATGAAAAGGATTATTTTTCCAAACGTCATTTAAGATGTACTGATTGAGACAGTGTTGGGTTGGGATCTCTAAATATTGCTGACTATCTATTGTCTGAATGTGGGTATTGCCAAGGACCAATGTAAAATACAACCAAGACCTTCCCATCTAGACAGAAGATCCTGAGACAATTTATTTTTTAAAAGAAGGTAATTTGCTAAGTAATTTTCTCCTCTGAATAGAGTTATCAACATCATTATTTTACCCAATTAAAACCTTCATAGTGCATGTGTAAAATTATACTTATCCCAGCTCCTCTATTCAAATATTATTCCTACTTTGAACTGTGTCAAAGAAAACTTTGAACCCTGGAAATAAGAAGCACTTTTATATAATAGTGCAATCTTTGCATGTGGAAAATTTCAAACTAGCCTTTTCAGGAAATCGATTATCTCTCCCTGAGTTTATATTAAACATTCCTCACCCAGTAAATCAAACTTAACTGGAGAATTTAATCCATTTTATTCTACATTGGGAGTGGATTCTCTTTTAATGGCACTTGACATATCCAGATCTCGACAGGACAAATGTTCAATCAGATGTTCTTTAACAGTTCTTTACAGCCTGCCAGTTCACGCTTGGCTGTTCTTTCAGGATTATGCTGATTCAGAGACGCAGACTTCTTTCCAACTTGGTCAACCAAAAATAATAAATCTACATGATACTAATAAACACATATACACAAATGCCGCTATAAATTTATTCCACTGCTTCATCCAAACTCAGTGCAGCAGGTCTTTTAAAAAATATTGTAATGCATAACACACCATATTTATGTTATTATGTCTTGTCTAAATCTCCTGCATTATTTGCAGCCAGCAAGAACCACAGTGTTTTATTTATGAACTCATTTGAAAAAATCAACGTCATTCTAATATGGTGTAATTCTGTTTAAATATTCTTATTAATAATTCATCACTAGAAAACAGCAGTTTTGTCATATCAGAATAGGTTCCATTACACACGCTGTGCAGTAAAGACACCTGGCCGCTGCCTCTTCCCGCTTGAGCGTGGTAATAGATGGCGTAAGTACTTATGCACGGCAGTAAATGGCTTTAAGTGACTCTGCGCATCAGGGGGCATAGCTGGCTCTGTCTGTGGTCGTTTACGTGCGTTTTAACGAGGCATTCACTGCCCCCAAGAGACAGACCTGATGGAGAAAGGCCTGAACAGGACCATTGACTATGCCAACTGCAGCTCGGACTAAAATCAACAGCAGAATTACATGCTTTAGTGAGCGAGCCCCCAATAAAACAGTCCTTAGAGACCGCCGGCCTGGCCCTCCTCCCTGTGTGACTCTGTCCCTCCGACAGGGAAAAAGAACCCAGTGTTGAATTCGCTTTCTTCTTTGCATTCCTTTACTCGGAAACCATGGCAATGCAGCCATCATAACCTTGACCATCCAAAGAAAACAAAAGTCCACTCCAGTCAGAGAAACAAAAATCTGCAACGTTTTCAGGAATAAGTCTCAAATAATGCCTCAAATTAATAGTTTATTATCCCTATCCATTGAACGTGAAGTCAATTAATGGAAGTCGGGAAAAATTGGACCATGCTTGAGTGGAACAAGTCCACTGAGACCCACCATTTCAAAATTCCTACTCTTTCTTCTTTGCTTACAGGTCCTTGTTAAGAACCTTGACCGATTCCTTTGGGAACATGTCCATTCTCCCTGATTAGGGTCCCTAACTATTCACGTATGGGTCTTATTTCATCTGTAAGTGCGGTCCATTGTTCTCTCTGAAGCCTTTCCTGCAGCAAAGACTAATTTCACTGTTCCAATGGAGTCTTGTACACTTGCCTTTGAACCCCTTCGTGGTGTCTTTAGGGGCCCTATTAAAGGCCCAAGTCAGACCGTCTCTAGGGTGATCGAAAAAATCTGGACCAATTACCTGTGACCCGCCATACAAAAACGAGAAAGAATAAAAAAAGACATAAAAGAAGATACAGAGGTAAGGGTGAAAGAGAAAGAGAGAGTTAATATAAAGCATTTAAAACACCACCAGAGGCTTTCATGATGAAATATGACTCTTGAGTCGAGGTGCTGGGAACTTTGTCTCTGCTGCCTGTGAATGGATAGATGAATTATGTGGTCAGCACTGCATTAAGACTCGATCCGGAGAGAAAGGGGGGAAGGGGAGCACAGTCCTCAAGATGGATCCCCTGGTTTCCCAGTTTTCACACCCAGCAGTACAGTAATTGGCCAAGTTTGCTGCTGTTTGTCTGTTCCACCGGGACACCCCAAAACTGCGGTGCTATTGTGAACATTGAACCTAGCTGCACCAGAAGGCATTTTGAGCTGCCCAATGGAAAAGCGCACTAGCAGATATCGTCTTTGATTACTACATTGTTTTGAGGATTTGGAATCAATATGAGACTTGGTGAAATAACAGTCTAACTGCACCAGGGGGCAATTACAAGGACCCCTGAAGCACCATCAGCACCAGTGAAATTTAAGTTAGTGGCCCACAAGTAGTCAACTTAGCTTTATTTGGATAATCATTAAAAAAATGTAGATAATTGGTTTGTCTCACCATGCCTGTCAGGATAAAAATGGTTAACAGCCAAATGTTTTCCACTGCAAAAGCAAAGGCACATATCTCAAACATTTTTTTTCTTTGATTAGTGGGCCCACCCATTACTGCAGTCAATTCCAAGCTTTAGAGCCAATGACAAGTTCAGATGTGGAAATCTGTGCAAGGCTATACAATTTGGGCTGCTCAAGTACAGACCTGATGATGAGGGAGATCACGGTGCATGTACTTTGTATAAGACAGTGTAAACAAGACAACTGGCGAAATCATTTGGTAAAAGCGTCTTATAAACATTCAACTAGGTTACTTCCATTACATTATCAAGTTCGGTTGGACATTCCTCAGACCTCATCCTGCCCAACACGTCCTTCCCCAAGCGGTCATGGTAAGGCTGGTTGGCTTTAACTCCTGTTGGTTGATGGCTCTTGACATGGCCATTACAGATTACATGACTGGCTCAAAAACTTCCACTCTCATTTGAGTAAAGATGGAGGATTTCAATTGTGTATTTCCAGGGAGGTCTTGGCAGTTGAGCAACTCAGCAACTGCATTGAGATGAATGGGAATGCTGAAAGACAGCAGACCTTCTTGGTCCTTCTAGTAGGCCTCATCCTTGGAAGAATGTCTTCCTTTTCCTCAGGCCTGCTAGAATCCTTTCCGTGAAACATTCCCAATCCAAACACTCTTGAACTCCAGCAAACCATCTCATTCCGAACAGCAACTCTCCCCGCAAGCACTGTGCCATGACAAACACTCGTTTAATACACAGTCACTCCCTCCAGCTCCGGCGGGAGCCGAAAGGCATTCTTCAAGATGAGGGAAACACATCCCTGGCGTTTGTGAGTACATCGGGGTCCAGGAACAGAGGTCCGGATGGTTCTGGCTCATATGTGGTTTCTTTATGGTGAGTGGCTCATCCGCCAGGCCTCTCTATCCGAGCATTATGTGTTCATTAGGGAGCTGAATCAAAGCCAAACGGCTCTTTCCAGGACCACGTGCACATTGTGCATCTGGTGAGGGGATTTGTCGAAGGGAGTCTCTCTCATTTATCAGATATTTATCACCTAGATTCAACACAGCTTTCATACAAATATACTAATTGTGAAAACCCAGTGGTGGGATTATACATTATAATGTTACGTAATTTCTGGCAAACAGAAAGAAAGAGGAACCTAACAAGGGATCTAAAGAGGCTTACAAGGGAAAGACTCTCACTGCGGGTTGTTTGATGGGTGGTGTTTTTGGGGGCGTAATCGAGGGGATGCATGATGTTATGTCTATTATTAGGTGAGAGAAATCTGAAACAGATTTTATGAAACAGAGTTGTGTGATGAGGCATGTCAATATGCATGTAGCAGAACAGGATGAAAATTAAGTCACTGGCCCTCTCTACAAATGCACAAATACCGTACACACACTCCTTCAGAAGAGAAATGCTCTCTGATGGAGTTGAATGCTGTTTAAGATACAATCTGAAATTGTTTCTGCTCAGGTTAAGTTGTTGTATTGAATGTAGTTTATAGAATATAGCCGACTTTATAAAGAAGAACTTTAAAAGTTATAGAAGTCTTAAAAGTCTTATAAAGAAGAACTTTATAAGAAGATTCTGTTATTATTTACTCCACCCGCATGTTGTTCTAAACCCATCTGACATTCTTTCCTCCATGGAACACAAAAGGAAGTGAAGGTCCTTTCTTTTGAAGAAGGTCCCTTCTGCTCTTTTAACAAAGAAAGTAAATAATGCTGCCAAAAATGCCAAACAAAAAAAGCACCATAAATGTAGTGTGGGTTATTATTGTTAAACTCGCCCTGTAGTCAATAACTGTATCCCTTAAAACTAAATCACCAAAATGACATATGTAACCTTTTTTTTCCTTGAAAAAAAAATTATTCATGGATTAAAAAAGCTTGAATGTAACTCTACATTTTTGCCTATACGTGGTTCTATGAATATGCAAATGAGACCCGCCTCCACTCACTCACAGCAGCTCAGAGAAGCACTCGTTGTTGATCACACATTGATCTGATTGGTTACAAGTTTGTGTTTGTGACGTCAGAAACACCAGCGTTTTCAAACCGTGTTTTTTTCAATGCAGTTTTATGGAGAAAATACTCAGCAATTGGGATGACTCATGAATTTACACACGGTTTGTTTTTAAGCATATTAAAAACACCACATAGACTTACAAAATTTTTTGATTTTCAGCACAGGGGGACTTTAACTAAAACAAAACAAAAAACACAAAAAAATATAATTTAAAGTAAAGCGTTGTAAAATATATATTAGATTAAAAAAGATACTAAATTAAATTAAATACTAAATAAAACTAACTAAATTAAAAGTTCCTCAAATAAGTTTAAGTTGAAGCACAAAAAAACTGGGGGGAAAAAATTAAAAATGAATTAAAACTAAATAGTAATAGTAATAGTAAATAGTAATAGTAAAAAAAAACCTGAAACATAAAAATGACAACACATTTAAACTGAAATGAAAACTGAAAATATAAAAAGCTAATTCAAAATATTAATAAATGCTATAATAGTGCATACATAATATTAAAATAACACTAGTCTGCATTTGCATTTGTTCAAAGAGAGTTACAAAATGTGTGTGTGAAAAAGAGAAAGTTCTAAAATAATGTGGGTGAGAGACAAGAGACGTGTGTGTGTGTGTGTGTGTGTGTGTGTGTGTGCGCGTGTGTGTGTGTGTGTGTGTGTGTGTGTGTGTGCGTGCGTGCGTGCGTGCGCGCGCGCGTGTGTGTGTGTGTGCGTGTGCGTGTGTGTGTGTGTGTGTGTGTGTGTGCGTGCGTGCGTGCGCGTGTGTGTGTGTCTTTATCCTCCCCCGAATCCCCTTCCCCCGAACCCCACCACGGCCATAATAAACCTTTATACACTGTGACACTTTAGGCATGGAGATTATGACCCCCATAATTAAGGGCCAAATAGGGAGGTGCGCAGACACACACACACACACGCACACACACACACACACGCACACACACACACACACACACACACACACATACACACGCATGCACGCACACACACACAAACATACACACACACGATCTAGAGTCAGTTTGTGAAAAGAATAGTGCTATGACTGATTTCTGAATCAGCTCTGAAGATTCTCTACAGGGTTTATATTTGTTTTCATTGTAAAAGTAAATCTCTAAAATACGTCTGTGAGTGTATGAGGGTGTCAGGGAGGCGGAGAGAGATTCCCACAGTAAAATCACACTCAGTCACCCACGTCCAGGAGTCTCTCTGATCCGAAACAACCTCTGTGACCAGCCCATTCCCCGCCGCCCTCCTAAGCCATGAATATTGAGTTAGAGTCTCACCTTCCTACACAAACAGCGACTGTGACAACATCCAGGCCTATATTTCACAAGTCACACGGAGATGCTCAAAGCACAGCAATATATTTAACCCAACAGCTGGGATTCAAGTGTCACTTTTCACCTATGAGCTCATTTCAGTCTCTCATTGCTCTCAAATCTTCATTTTGCTGCTCTAATCCTCCCGGGGCCATTAGGGCTGATCTCACATCAGTTTTCAACTGATGTTAAGCCTGTAAATGAGAGATAAAGCTTACAGAGATCAGTGAGAAGGCTTTGGGAAATGGTTCTGGGGTAAAGAGTATAGACCAGCTTGCATAATTTATGTTATTATATAATCCAGCCAAATCCGAGACACTTGATACATCTGTGTTTGAATATCTAATACAGGGCAATAATCAGAGTTTATCAGTATAATAATCAGCAGAATTATACATATATTTTAAAACTAGAGATGTTAGTTGTATAAGAGTGCATTTATAGAGAACGCAATCTTAAAGAACATGTTTCCTGTGGCCTTTTCCATTTATATTTTTTTGGAAATTATTGAGAATCTGAAAATTAACTCTTTCCCCGCCAGTGTTTTTGAAAAAAGTTGCCAGCCACCTCCAGCATTTTTTATTATTTTCAAACATTTCATGTCTCCTAGAATATTTTTAGTATGAATATCTGAACATGCAATACAGTATATCAAAAGAAAGAACAGACCCTCGGCTTTAAAAAAAAAAAAAAAAAAAAAAAAATATATATATATATATATATATATATATATATATATTCTAGCTTCATGCATTTCTTCTTTTTTTCAACACTTAAAATGTGGGTAAATTTAATATAAAAAGCAACATTTTGAACAAAAAACTGAGAAAATCAAGTTTTTTGTCAAAGACTACATCTGGATCAGATTCAGATCGCTGATCAAAACACAGATGGAGTAGATCGAGATCATCAACACCCCCAAAACTTCACAGTCCTGCAGCTCGTCCTGGGTCAACATTTCATTCAGTAACATTAGGCAGTTTTGCTTTATATGCTGTTCAATGTTGATGATTGCATTATTTTACATATGCATCTGCTTACATATGCTATCGCTTATTTCTGCTTCTTCTTCACATGTGTTTTGATCAGGAGGTCCAGAACTCTTTCAGAGGATGTGTAATAGCGCCCCCTACCATATAACAGTGAAAACACAGAAAACCTGAAAATTACGTCAAGGGCGGGAAAAGAGTTAATGACATTGTGGAGGGGAAATGTGCTTAATTTCCATCAAAATAATATGACAAAAAAGGCATGTTTTGTTTTATGCAAAATGCACATTTTTAAATCCCTTTTTTTTAAGTAACTTGTGGTGTGGCTATAACTGCTTATTCAAAACACTGTCTTTCCCCAGCACTCCTCACACAGTGTCTTCTTGGTTCTCTTGCTCTCTCTGAGTCTTGGAAATATAAAGTGAAGCCCTGTAATAGCCTGCTAATGGTCGAGTTGACCTCTGACCCCCCTCCCCTTGTCAGGGCATAGCTGGGTGTCGGACAGGGCATATAATGGCTTCCATGAAGGGTCCTGGAGGCCCCGCTGGCGTGCCTGTTGGCCTTGGCTCAGAGCAGGAGGATCATTTGGTGAATGGGAGGCTAATGGCCTCCTGTCACTTGTCATCAGGTTTGATTAGGAGTGCGGGCTGCTGTGTTGTCCCTGTTTATTAGTTTACAGAGTGATGAAATAGTCTGCATGTCATTACGAAGGCTTTGGAAGAGATCCGCACGGCAATTTAGGGATGACTTACTCAGATGTACACACATATACGCCCGCATATGAACATGGATATAGAGTCTGCAAATGTATGAAGATATTTCACTGAAAACAAGAACAGTTTCTGGATTCAATCCATTGTGGTGTATATGTAACATGCTCTCTCTCTCTCTCTCTCTCTCTCGATCTGCCTCTGGAAGCAATCCTGGGTAATTTAGGTGTAGCTTACAAGAACATGAAAACCAGGCCCAGCATCGGAGAGGCCGTGTCTCATCACGGTCCTCGGTAAGTGGTGAGAACATCTATCGTGTCAAAGAACCAAGCTTCTCAAACCTCAATAGAAGGGAAAACAATCCAAGATGATGGTGAAAACTGAGAGTCCGGGCTTGTTTTTCCATGTTGGGCCTCATGTCTGTGAAATCCGAAGGTCAGATTTCCCAATTGTACAAACACAATTGTGTCGGATACAAAATAATTTCTCAAAGCTGTTTGAGAGAAAGAGTGGTATGTGGTTACGGGTTCTAGTAACAAATAAACTGTATATTGATCATCACCGCACCATGAGGAGCGAGCGGTCGGGAGGTCAAGTCAAGACGATTTTTCTCATTTACTGCTTCTCACAATACACCTTATTTCAAAGCATGTTTATCTTAATATCTTCATGATTTATAGGGTCATACTGTTTTCAAATCAACTAAATTTCAGAAAATTCACCTGACTAGTACTTTTGTATTTTTTTCTTTCTGAACAAAGGCAAACATAAATAGTGATGAAAGTTAAAATATTTAATTTCATGGATGAGTATTTACTAAATAATCCATGATTCTGTAGAGGAGGGTCAAAATGACCATGACCTGATATGATACTTTAACATCATTAAAAGGGGGGGGGACTTTAGTATAATTATTTTATTTTTACACAGAGATTGATGCCAATATTAGCAAATCTGTGATTTTGTTGCGTTACGCCAACGGTGACAGTACGAAAATGTGAAAAAGCAATTGGGGAAATTGCATGCCTGTGCCTCTAGAAGTATTAAAGGTATCTTCATATGCTTTTATGTTCTGGTTCTAAACTTTTCTTTTGGTATCTTACTTGTTAAAGTCCTATATGGTTTAATTCCAGAGATATCAGTCCAGAGATATCAGTACCCCAACCATTTGGCCAAAATCTCCAAATCTCGGGTGAAAATTGCCATTATGGCACCTTCTCAATAGAATAATGATTTGCTAATACAGTAAATACAGTAAATACAGTCTTTTGGCTTTTCTTCAACTTTACTTCATCAAAATCAAACTTTATTTTAGTCATGGAACTCTGCTTAAGTTGACACAAAATAACCCTATAGATGCATTTAGCAGGATAGAGCTGTGTGATAATATAGTTTACATTTTGCAAAGATATAAGAATTCAAGCAGTTGAGATGTACTAAATCATATAGGCAGTCATGGGTTTCAAACACACAATATTAAGGGGTTAACAGACCGGCGACAACTTTGGGTCATGAACTGGGGTTAAAAACCTGAACAGTGAAGTCATAAACTAGACATGACCTTCAGGTCACAGTCAGTGACAAATGTGAGAAAAGTGATAGAAGACAATGTTATAAAGCTCTCCGAAACTTTTAAGGCATGCAACACTGTAATAATTTAGCCGAACAATAAAAGGGCATTCACACTGACTGTGCAGTAACAACACAACTAGAAAAACATTCCAATGACGGTTGACGGTTTGAGTTTACAGAATGTAAATTAGCAGTTCAATGTGGCGATTACCAGTGAGTGCTGATGCGCTTTGATACCCAAATCACATAGGAAAGCCTGGGTCAATGACGAATTACAGTCTACAATTAAAAAAGGACTGCATGTTTTCCTAATTATATGCATTCATACTGTACATATTACACATATTCAGCAGCACACACACTACATTTACATTAATTTTACCGATCTTTGGTTTTTTTTATTAGTTTGGTGTAGTTATATAAATTTCTGTTTGTTAACTTGATTTACTTTCTCTAATTTCTTAAATTAATTGTTATGGGTTTTCTACCTCTTCCTGCAATGCACTGTATATGAATTTTATTTTTTATTATTATTGCCTTGTGTTGTTATATGCACTGCCCAGCTATAAAAAAAATGCTTAAGAGTCTATGATTGGATCATTATTGCAGTGATTGTTATGTTTCTAGCATTTAATATATGTATGGCAACAGTTCTTCTAACCCTAATAGATGGAGTGTGTAGCTTATCATGTAGGAAGACACATCATGGCCATATTCCAGGAGGACAATGTCAAGATTCATCAGACTCAAACTGTGTAAGAATGGTTGTGAGGAGCATGAAGAATCATTTTCACACATGAATTGATGCTCCTCTGAGTCCAGAGCTTAAACTCATGGTAAGTCTGTGGGATGTGCTGGAGGAGACTTTACAGAGTGCTGGACTCTTGCATTGTCAATACAAGATCTTGACCAAAAATGTTTGCACCTCTTGATGAAATCTTGATATAACATGCTAGAAACATAATAATCACTGCAATAATGATCCAATCATAGACTCTTAAGCATTTGCCTATGTAAATCCAAACAGCGATTTTTTTCTTTTTTGGACGGGCAGTGTATTTTATATTGTGAAAAAATAAAATAAAATAAACATAACCCCACACCTTAATCATTGTTTTCCGAGTACCATAGTAATTCTTAAATATCATTAAGCTTTTTGGGAGTCGCACCACATGATATTTAACAACCTGAACTAACCTTGCCTCGTCGTAAACAGTTGCCCTCTCTATATCATTTGACAAGGTTTACATTTTTAACATCTTTTTAATCTGTTTTTTTTTTCTTCATTGTGATATCAGGACATTTTGACTGTATAAAAATTGGATGGATGGATGACTTTTGCATGGTTGAATTGAACATGGATGGATGGATGGACAAATGGTCGGACGGATAGATGGATGAATGGATGGACAGATGACATTTGGATGGATGGATGGATGGATGGATGGATGGACAGATGACATTTGGATGGATGGATGGATGGATGGATGGATGGACAGATGACATTTGGATGGATGGATGGATGGATGGATGGACAGATGACATTTTGATGGATGGATAGATGGATGAATGGATGGACAGATGACATTTGGATGGATGGATGGATAGATGGATGGATGGATGGATGGACAGATGACATTTGGATGGATGGATAGATGGATGAATGGATGGACAGATGACATTTGGATGGATGGATGGATGGACAGATGACATTTTGATGGATGGATAGATGGATGAATGGATGGACAGATGACATTTTGATGGATGGATGGATAGATGGATGGATGGACAGATGACATTTGGATGGATGGATAGATGGATGAATGGATGGACATATGACTTCTGGATGGATGGATGGATGAATGGATGGACATATGATTTTTGGATGGATGGATGGATGGATGGATGGAGAGACAGACAGTGTCTTTAAGTCAGTGTATGTATAAATTGCACTTATTTTAGTGGCACATCATTGACCTGTACAGTGACATGTGTTTTCATTTTTGATTGAGGTGCCACAAAGTTAACTCACCTGAGGGACCAAATTGTGGCCTTCGGTTCTGGAGAAAATTTATTTTAAGCAAACAAATTTTGTATCCCTGCATATTATATCTCGGACTGTGACATTTTCAAATTTCCAAGATTTTCTATCACAAGAAGTTGCAGTATTACAAAAGTCAAGGTCAAGCAAAGTGATTAACGAAGGGATGATAATAATCTGCCATCTGCTGGTTAGATGAGGTTCCTCTAAAAGCCGGAACAAGAGTTGGTAAGAATTGGCAATTTGACATTGACCTGGATTCAAAAGTAGTATATAATGTAACCATATCCATTGTATATTCCTATTCAACAATCATTTGCACGTGTTTATTAAAGATGTTGCACATTTCTGTACATTCAACTGTCTAAACACTCTAAGAGTTCAGGATATCAGGGCTCATCCAGTTTGACAAGGCAAGTTTGTTTTCTTTTTCTGAAAGAAACAACCCATTTTTAATGAAATCTTGCTGCCCTGGATAACACTGAATCCAGTGTGACTTAATATGTGACCTAAAGATATAAAGATCTTGACGATATTATTTGACTGATCCAACTTTTGAAGTCCATGTGTCTGCATTTGTTACGTCTGCATGTCACTGGTTTCAGGGCTTTGTTTGTCTGTGTCAAACATGGACCAGATTCTGTCCAAGACAAATTCATTAGTGCGGGAGATGACATCAGACCATCAGCCTTCTGGACTTACTTAGCAAACACATCGATGGGATTGGAGAGCGTGTTTGAAGACGAATGAAAAGTCTGCCGCCCGTATGAGGAAAGCCACTGTGAAGAGTAGGACCTAGCCTGAAGAAACTTTGGTCCTTCTTCCAGACTTTTCACAGATTAACCCTTAAATCACAAACAAACCGAGTCTTATTCCACCCTTCCTGCATTTTGCGCATGATTTCACGCATTTACAGGAGTGACGGAGATAAAAAGCACTGGGGTTTTTGCTTGTTTAGCTTGCAGCGGTGAATCAGATTTGGGGGTCAATCGGTGTTACATTCGAGGTTTGTAAGCAGGTTTGGTGAAGGCACAGACCACCAATATTCCTACAGGACTGTGGCTGTGTTTGGAATAAAACACTAGCTTACTACATAAAAACATTGCATTTGGCTAACCAGGCTCATTTGGAAAAAACGTGCCTGTGGCGACATTTCTGCGAAATATTACATTGCTAAAAGCTTGTTCAGTTTTATCCAAAACAGATTAACGTGAATGTGGTAATTGTTTTATTATGCTGGTTGTTCTATGTATGGCAGCAGTTCTGAAATGAAATGTCATTTTAGCTTGCTTTGAGCTCTTATCGAGTATCGTGACTTGTGTTTTACTGGATTCATACCTAACCCAAAGTGCAATGCTGTACTAGATGAACTACCAAACAAGTTTAATATTTCAGAAAAGCCATATGGAGCTGATTATGTGATGCAATGTCAAAACGTATTTGATTATAGATCATGTAAGTGTTTTGATGTCATAAAGGTTTAGATTAAATCTTTATTAATCAATAATCTGTCCCTGTAATCATAATTTATGTGATAAGGAATAAACATTGTTGGTGTTTTACTGCCACTAGTGTTCATTTCAGCTGGAAACTGACACGGATTGTACTGTAATTTATACATTTTTGTAGTTTTCAAAAGTGTAGTTGAAGGCACTATTGTCTAATGAGGCTACAGCATGATGCTTTTTTTTATTTTATTTTTTATATTAAGTGGAAAAATTTTTATAGGCAATTTTGCATTTAAATTTTTGTATTTTTACATTTTTGTGTAAAAATGAGAAACATTTATCAGTTTAAAATAATGAGTCAAAACAGGTACTAAAAATCACGACTGATATTAATTCCGGTTCATTTTTATCACACTGTAAATTGAAGGTCAGGTTGGGTGCATTGTATTGTGGGATACAGCACATCACTCAATGTGCTATTTTGGCAAACTGAGATGTTTTATGCATACAGAAAACTAGCATACTATGCACATTATAGTACATACTACTGTATCCATTGCAGAGACCATCACATGCTTGCATTTGATTTTCTGTAAACAGCATAGGAGTTCATCTGCATTTAACACAAACTGCTACTGCCATCTAATGGATTGAGAAAGAACTACAGGATGCTCTTCGTTGGTTAAGAGAGTTAGTGACAATTTTAACTGATCATAAATGCAAGAGAGAATGCTCTGTGATATGAATGATTGTTTCAATGAATTCTTCGAGCTCTGTAAGACACACTGGCAAGAGCCTGCAACCAAACTGGTCATGCATCACCATGAAAACACTATCCATGCAGTGGAGCAGCAGTCTGTCATTTGCTCTGTAAACAATACAACCCGACCCAGATGGCCAAACCCAACGGCAGACTTCAGCAGGGCATCGGATGAAAGTTTTAGTCACAGTCGCTGCAAAGTTGGTGCTTGAATGGAAGATTAAGGCACCCTCGATAAACAAGAAAAATAAACATTGGTTTATTTTGACCGCAACAGCTCGTGCTGCCCAGGCTAATGTTACAGATGCATCCTTCTCTGATTCCAAGAGCCATAAATTGGAATATAAAAACTTCTGTTTTGGTTCCGCCCTTGTAAAACACAGTGCAGATGATTCATTGCTGACGTGTAAGCGCCTGTCATCAACCAATCATACTGAGCGAGGCCAAGCGCTTTCGCTGGGCAGTTAAAAGCCGGCAGGTATCATTTTCAAAGTAAGTGGGCTCATGGCTCCTTTCTGCAGCAGCTGGTCATAAAGCACATGGAGCGGGGAAGACCAGCCAAACAACTACATGGAACAGACACACTGGACAAGCTTTGAAAACTTGCAGTGCAACTACATAAGCTAGTCAGCCGCCCTGCTGTCTACTACCTACATAGACAGCTGCCTTGTAAGGCACCATCATAACTGCATTGGAGACTCAATTTATGGACTCAAATAGTTTCAACATTGATAATAAGACATGTTTCTTGAGCATTCGTTTCTTGAGCAACCGAGTATGGGAGTTTCTGATGCTGAATTCGAAGACAGCTGTCAATGTGAGGCTTATGGTGTATAACACCTATCCTCAGCTGGACAAAATCTGATTCAGACTAAACTAAACCTGAAAAAGACAGAACATCATGGAATATTTGATGTCCATCTAGAAATCCTCATTCCCGCAAATTGAAGACTTTGGCCATGGCATGTCATTCCACATAGTCTCTGTCATAGACCTCTGGGAAAACCGTCACCATGTATTTGCACAAGCAGTGAAATTTCCCTGGAAAAGACTGGCTCTGCACAAACACTGCAGGAATTACACAGACTTCTGCACCTGCTCTGGACAATCGGAAACCGGACAGCCCCACACCTCTCTCGGCAGGCAAATGTCCTGCATAAACTTCACACCCAAGAAAAGTTTCGAAATAAGATTTTACAGATGGTCCAGATCCAATTATGAAACGAGAAGGGGCCGAGCATCGACCCCTGTGGGACTGTTCGCTGGATAACCTCCTCCGAGTCTGATGAAAACGAAGCAGGCGTTTCGGTGAGACCGCAGGATGCTGATCAACCAACCAGAGTCCAGCATTCCTCCTTTTCATCAACCTAGATTTATATCACAACCAATCATCTCACGGTGCTCTGTTTGACACGAGCGGTCCCTGGAACCAGGCAAGCAAAACATTTGATCCTCTCCGAGTGTTGAATGCAGACTGAAATCACTAGCACATGGTTCAAAGAGACACACACAGAGTCTACAGTATTTAAGAAATCAGGAACACCACACACTCATGACCCCTCTGACACTGGGCCACTAAGAAAAGCAGTATATAAATAAACAAACTGAAACCTGAGAGAGACTTTGTTCTCGCAGGTACAAAAAGAAACTCATTCTGCAAAATTATGTCCTTCAAATAAAACAAAACAAAAAACGTTACCAATGAATAGCTGATGCCAACTTTTACAATGGGGTAAATACAGACATTTAAAATGCATCAGCAAAAATACCTTTTCCCTTTTTCTTTCATCATAATGATGCATTTTATTAATGAAAACACCCTATTTTCAATCTCTCCCTGCTGTATTAGCAAATAAATATAAGTATTATATTATATTCATTATTGTCTCTAGGTTGTGCATCAACCCTGATGCCATTATTTTTTCCATCAAGTTGAATACTCTTCTTTTTAATCAATTTATAATGCTTCAATATGTTTTGTCAATACTGGGATATCTTTAAATATTATATATAATATTATAATACCATGATTTGCATAGTAAACAAAAATATCAGCATCAAATTATCTTTCGTATAAATATCTTGGAGGCCCAACTGTAATGTCAAGTGAATCTTGTGAGCTGTTATTTATTCACAATCACACACAAGACGTGTAAAATCTTAAATAAAACTGCTTTTTTTTTAAAAAGACCTTTATATTGCTATAAAAATATATATTTTAAATTTTAATTCAACAATATTACTGTTTCTACTGTTTTTAATCCCAAGATTGACGCCTCGGTGAGCATAAGAGACTTTTTTCAAAACCATAAAAACATCTTACTGACCTTTTGAAAAGTAGTGTAATTTAAAAATCATTATTGTACAGCATGGAGCTGCGCTGACACTCCTTACTGCTCTTTCTAAGAGAGTATAAGCTTATATAAAGTGCGGTGCAGGTCGTGTGTGTGAATCACAGTGAGGTCTTTGTGAGGTTCTGTCCGGTGCTCTGGAGCCCAGCAGCTGCTAGTTCAGCACAAATGTACATCAATATATATGTTACTGTGTTTATGTAGGCTGACCTTTATCTACAAATATACACGTGTATTTAGCTGCACGTTTGGCAGATTTAACACCAGATGAACACACCAGAACTATGATTTACATATATTTGCTAGAGACATATTTTCACTGACCTATGTAGCTGTATCTGAAAATCGTATCTTCTTTTATGTTCCATGTAAGAAATAAAGTCATACAGGTTTGGAATTACATGACATAACTTTTTGAATGAACTATCCCTGTTAGCTCTCTGTAAGCATTTACTTCTTTTCATGATTCTGTCTCTTCGGTCTGGCTTCGGTCAATTCTTGTTTGATGATAGAGGCCTGACACTCTGTCTCATTGTCTCTGTCTCACTCTGGCTCTCCTGTCCATGTGAGTTGTTTTGTGTGTTGAGCATTGCGTTTCAGATGCACTTCAGTCTAGTTTGGTTTCAGTTCTGTTGATATTAAATTGTACTTTATTTGTGTTACAAGTACATTACAAATTCATTACGAGTGTCATCGAGCAATATACCATACGTTTATTTATCTATATTTTTAATTTTCATTTAAAAAAAATATGTTTTGGGCGTTTTTGCCTTTTATTAGGATAGGACAGTATCTAGACAGGGAGTGAGGTGCGAGCAAGAGAGGAGGGATGGGGTCACCTTTGGATTATTTAAAATACTACAAATTGCATACTTTGTCTTCAATAACAAATGTGCAATATTAGACAAATAAAAATACGAATATACTTTTAATATATTTAAAGATAGTACAATTTTTGTTAGTATATTTGCAAAGTACTATTAAAAAAGGGAATATATTGACTAGGGTTGCCATGTGCCTGTCCTGCCCCGCCCTGCCCCGCCCTGCCTTGCCTCGCCCTTCCTAGCCCTGCCTTGCTTTGCCTTGCCCTTCCCTGCCTTGCCTTGCCCTTCCTGGCCTTGCCCTACCTTGCCCTATCCCCTACCCTTCCCTTCCCTGCCTTCCCCTGCCCTGCCCTACCTTGCCCTGCCCCACCCTGCCTAGCCTTGCCCTGCTTGGCCTTGATTCATCCCTTCACCAAACCCCGACACCTCCTACCCCACACATCTGATCTAAGTAACATAGTCCTTTAACCTAGGCTACTAGGCTTCACGTTTAGGTTTAGTTGATGCAGTGCTTAGTTGATGAAGCATTCCATTGCCTTTCCATCACTCAGAATGTATGTACTCACCTTAAAGGTCCCTTATTGTATAACTTTCTGAAGTTTTATTTTGGGTTTTGATGTCCTTAGGAATATATATTTGCACCAAATATATAAAAAGTACCAAAGTACCAAAAACTATCTCAATATATTTTTACAGGTCCTTTCTCAGAAGCTCTGCCAAGAAAAGGTCGATTTTGGCTTGTCTACTTAATATGCATGAACCTCTCTTCTGATTGGCCTGTTGTTTTCTGAGTGACCCACCATTGGTGGGGGTGGTGACTGAAGGCGGTGACTGAGTAGTTCTGACATCCCATTTATACAACAGCTTGTGAAAAGGCACAGCTACTTTATGCAGGCTGTGTCCATTTGTCTGTGGATCGACTGTTTTAAAACTTATATAGTAGTTGCCCCTAGACCTCTGTTATCATGAAAAAAGCCAGGGAATTTCAGTTTTGACAATATGGGACCTTTAAGGGCCCTATCATACACCTGGCGCAATGTGTGTTTTTCGAAAAGTGTTTTTTGCTAGTATCAGATGCAGTTTTTGTTTTTTTTCACTTCCTGCGCCACATTGTTTAAATAGCAACTGCATTTGCGCCTATTTGTGCGCCCATTGGCATGCTGGTCCTAGCTCAAATTGAACCCTTCCAAGTTTCAAAAAGGCAACAAAATATGCTTTATTTTATACTTTTGTAATTGTTATTATAATTTCAGGAGAGTTTTACAACACTGTAGCAGTTAGAGGTCCATCCATGTTAGATACAGATCCTGATCGCTAAAAACCCAAATATGTGACAACATTCATGCATTTAAGGGTTAACAATAATAGCCCTGTTTAGAATTTTGAGTAATAACTTTGCACATCACTATCAGCTTTAAATACATTAACACCTAAAAAAATCCTACTCGGTTGTATATCTTTTTATCTTATGCACTTATATCCAGACATTTGTGGCATATCTGTCCAGATTCTTATTGGGACCACTGTATGTGTTTAAAGTTTCCCAGTGCTACAGCATTTAGGTCTCTGGTGAAGTGATTATATGAGTCATGTATGTGAGGGGAAGAGGGCTGCCCTCTGCGCTCTGGGGGCGTAATGTGGTGGTATTAGTGTCGTGAGGGAGTGATTTACACTGTCCTTCTGCTGCAGTTTATTAAATCCGTCCCGCCTGCCAATTTGCAGGTTTTGCAGGTGTCAGAGGAAAGTGTGAGGTGAGATGGAAGGGCTCAATGGTCCCATTATGAAATGAACACGTGCGACCGGAGGGACAAATATCCTGAGCAGACGCACAGACACACACACACACGAGTATAACATTTCACACTCAGACAGCCAATCTAAAATGATCTAATGAAAATTATAAATAAACTATTTCACACACACATACAGTGAGCATACATTCAGAGTAACAATGTAGAAATGTGGTAATAATTAGGACCATGTGATCCAAGCTTGAAATGTATTGAAGTTTTCACACATTTTTGCATTTCACTCACACACAGAACCAAATACAACGTTATACCCGCACAAACCGACATTATTACCCACAATCCCACACATAGCTGGCTGAAGCCATGTTTAGTCAGGTGCTGATTTACTGTATACAGAATGATGCTTTAGTATTCTCCACACTCATT
The DNA here is from genome assembly GCF_051911475.1 of Siphateles boraxobius. Taxonomy (NCBI): domain Eukaryota; kingdom Metazoa; phylum Chordata; class Actinopteri; order Cypriniformes; family Leuciscidae; genus Siphateles; species Siphateles boraxobius. The sequence goes on from NW_027509224.1 coordinate 1,387,933, forward strand.
AATAATAACTGCATTTTGCTTTCCAAATATTTAGAGTGAGTTTTTGTTGGCTGGGTTTGGGTGTCAGAGACTGTAGTGATGGCAATAAAACTCACACACATCTGCATTTGTATTATGATCTTGGCACTTTCTTCCCAAAGCAACTCAACAACAACAAAGCGTATATTACGCCTCATTCATGAAACATGAGCAGAACGTTCATAATAAATAATCAAACATTGGGTAAACTTCTTCATTCAACTGAATGCAACAAATTACATTAGAATCGATTTACACAGATATTTGCTTTGCTTGTTTCATGAATGAGACACATTGTGTTTATGACCTTTATCAAAGCAGGCATCTAAAGCGAGGTGAAATGTGTAATCTTCAGTTTTAATAAAAATGCTGTACAATAGCCAACATTATACCAAAACTGCTGCAGTGTAAGATACAGACATTAAGCATTAAGGTCTAGTACAGCAGTGGAGTCACCTTTTGAAAAGGTCTGTGAATAAAATCATCTGGTCATATTAATGACACTTTTTCACTTGTTTTTAATATGTGCGATAACTAAACATTAAACAAGGAGATCTAAGGGTAAGTAAGGAGATGCGATTCCCATTTGAAAACACATTTAAATAGATTTCCATGAAATAGTTTTAAGTTACTTGCCACCACACAACCTACACATTCCAACATAAACACTGCTGAGAAAATTCTACTTTCACAAACCACTGTTAATTTTAACAGATTTTGTCCGTGGGATTTGGCATGACAGAAAGCGCACAAAAGGCACTCCCTTTATAATCACTAAAAAGCTCACTCATCTTAATTCATCGAACTGAATCTCTTATTTACATAATTGTTTGTTATAATGAGGGGATATTTGCAAGCTTGCAGATCTCAGAATCCACTCTCTGCTCAAAACGCCAGAGTTTTTGTTCAGTGCTAACTTAAAAACCTCTGATTGGGCATTGCGTTCAAGAACCCAACAGATATGTTTGTGATTGGCAACATTGCTCATCCACAGAAATAAGGTTTTTGCTTGCTGAATGACCATACGATTAAGGGGGGCACGTTATGTCAAATAACAAAAAAGGTAATACGTCATTTATCAATCAATTCAACTGGCAAAGGACATCTCAAGAGATATAACACACAACCACGTTAATTTAAACGACAGAACCATGAACTGACAGAACTAAAGGGTTTAGGGTACGTTTACACGACAATTATATATTCAAAGTTTTTCCTTCACGTTTCTCATGTACAGATGACGATGTTGTCAAAACGGTCCCCGTTCACATGGATCCACGAAAATCATGAAAATTATTAAAAACGCTGTATTGTTCATGCCAGGCCAGTAGTTGGCGATGACACTTTGTAAAGAAATTCTTTGCACCTATAGACTAAACACGTAATACATACTGTATGCGCATGACATTGTCATTTCAATTATAAAACATAATTATCTAAGCAGAAAGTCATTTTGCAATTCGAAAAAGTAAGAAAGAGGTTTCCTTATCATGCATTAAAGCGGCACTATGCAGGATTTCCGGTATTTTTTATCAAACAGCGCCCCCTAGATTCGCTGTCGAGTACTTGTGTTGTGTAAGTACTTGTGTATGTTACTGTCGTAAATACAACTCACGCAGAGCGTATCTGCACTTTATAATTATAAAGTAGCCTACCGCGTTAGGCTCACCTGAGCCTAAATGCCAGATGACATCAATAGTTACATCATGTACATCCCATTATTTCGTAACAATGTCTGTTATGATGTTGTTAGACATGATTATTGCAATTTATCATAATAGTTAGCAAATTCCGCTCATTTACACTATTTACAACGTGTAGGCTTATTTATGTCCTGATAATTATGTGAGATAGACAACTGTTCTCATGATAATCGCAGGAATCAACTATAATGAATCAACAATAATGAATCAACTCTAACAGTGAAAGCCTGACTGAGTGGGCCTCTTTTCCAGTTCCTCGCGCTGTCAGATTCTCGTTTCCTTTTTCTAGACTCTTCCGACCGCGCTTTCTTTGTTTTTTCGCCATTCTGAAAACGCAGGTCCGATGTTTACTCGTGTCTGACTCCTTGCTCGGTCAGTCTGCCTTTCCTCTTTCTCTGTTCCTCCGACAATGCTTTCCTAGCTTTCTGCTTCTTATATGCCGATTTAGCCATGACGATAGTTGTTCTTATAGCTAGCCGGATCCTGGATGGGGGCGTGTATGCGTGTAATGTGTGCAGTGCCGTAAAGCAATTCGTTACATCGCGAGAGCTGAAATCACGCGATACTTCCTGACGCTGAAGTTGCAAGTGCGGTTTTTCCACTCACAGGCACTAGAGCGGGGCGAGACGACCACAATTCAACCCGAAAAGAGTCATATACCCATTCCAATTACTCTGAAGCTGTTCAGTTAAGCTAAAAAAACTGCATAATGCTGCTTTAAGAAAGTAAATAGGTAGAATTTTGATTTTTTTACTTTTAACTAATATGAAATTAAGGTAACACTATTACAATAACAGGGCATGAATAATCATGTACTAATACCTGAATTAATAGTTACTTCAACATGAACTCATAATTAGTGAATATATGAACTAATCATGAACCAATAAATAGCAATCCTTAACTGTGACAGGAGTCATGATTCATATATGAATAACAGCAGCCTTAAACATGTTAGTACATGTTTGATAGTTAATGCTTTAATAAACGTTTAGCGGTAAACTAAATCAACCAGACTCCGTAAGAATGAATAAGAAATATTTTGACATTGAAATACATTTAAACAATTTATTAGTACAATTTATATTTTACCTTTATTCTACACTGCTCTGTCCCTCCTTGTAAAAACGGTCTGATGGTTTCCGGGTTCTATGAAGCCAGTCCCTCAAAACTACGCAATGGGCTCAGATTGGTTAGCTGGCCCAGTGTGTTGTGATTCGCTAACCAACCTAGTGCACGTTTTCCGGAAACGCCACGCCCCTTACATTTACCGGTAGTTTGTGCTTTGGTGTATTATAAACAATGGCGTCAATAAAACCATACCAATTTGAGCCCGAATCAGACCCAGAGAATGTTAGTGAAGATGATCGAGCAGAACCTGTTCAAGAACGGCTGTTAAACAACGTTTCAGAAAGGTTTGCTTTTTGTTGTCTTATTACTTTTTAGATACGCTGTTATTTAATTGTACTAATTATTATAGTTGATGTTTAATTTATAACAGTAAAAAGTGTTTTTCTATTCACAAAAGTGTATTCCAGAACACTTTTTATTAAAATAATACATTATTTTATTAGGTGAACATGTAGTAACTGTGCAAAAATGCCAACTGAACAAAGTGGACAACATCTGATGCAAAGAAATACAGAAGGTAGTGTAATAAGCTAGTACCAAAATGATGCATATTGGGTCTCATTCATGAAATATTCGTAAATATACGAGTAAATATGCGAGTGATTTGCGCATAAAGAGACCTTCCCGAAAACTCTTCTCCTGATTCACGTTTCTTAAACGTCAGATGTGATCGTGAAATGCGTGTTAATGAATTCCAATCAGCCGTAAATGGGATGCGCGTGCACGTTCATTCTCAATTACCATAAATCCTGCCCATTAAATCCGACTGACAACTATATATGGGAATCATATTATGACATGAATGCGAATGAAAAAGAAAAATTTCCTAGATGCAGAAATTGAAGTTTTATTATCAGAAGTTCATTCAAAACGCCACATTTTATTTTCAAGCGTAGGCTACATAGTGGCGTGTCGGGTCCTTAAAAAAAAGGAAGCATATTACAGATGCAGTCAATGGAGTTTCATCTGTTAATCGAACATTCCCAGAATGGAGAAGAAAATGGTTCGACATTAAGCTTGAGAGCAAAAAACGGATTAGTTCACTTCGGAAAAATCGTATTAAAACTGGAGAAGGACCACCATCGCAGATGCTATTACTGGCTCTCATAATAAGAAAAAACTTATGTAATTACTATATATAATATTTTTTCAAAATGCTGTGTAAATATGTACCCGATTAAGGTAAATTAAAATGCAGCCTTATTAATGAGCAAAACGTTCGGGTGTTAAGCGCATTATTTACGCGTGGCTGGGAGCAGGTGTAGATTTCTTGGGTACCAACTAACATTTGGAAAATACGAACATTTTAATGAATCCGAAAATGAACCACTTTACACACGATTTACACAAAAATTCGTTCTGCTCGTGTTTCATGAAAGAGACCCAATGTGTTTATAGTTATGTATAATCCTTTTTTCATATTTAAAAGACGAACATAGGTTAATTGTACAGTAATTACCCATTGTCTAAACATTACTGTTTAGGTTGTAAAAACGATGATGGAGGTTCCAGACCCTCCTACATGTACGGCTGAGCATCGAGGTTTCGAACCAAACTGCTTAAATCCGTATTCTTTACAAAATATCAATAATATTTACAGAGCCGACTATGGACCAGTGAGGCGCAGAAATGAAGAGCAGTAAGTATTTATTAAATTTTGTGAAATTATGTTGTGTAAAATACAAAAAAAGACAATAGATACAAAGTATACATATACACAAGTAAAGACACGTTATTCATAAAAAAAAATTACATTTGTAGCAAAGACAAAAACTATCAAAATATCAATTTTTATCAAACATATTTACGCATCACATATACAAGTTTCCAATAATCCAATGGTTTTATATACAATATTGAGGTTTTCTATTCCTGCCATAGGCGTTTTCGTATTCTGGCCTATGGCAGCTTTGTCAGCTGGTGCTGGGGATACCTAGGAAGTAGTGTGAGGGTTGTCATCCCGTCATGTGTTGTTGGCCGGATCCGCCTGCAGTTTCCTGATCCAGCTGGACAGCATGTTGGGTTCCGGCCACCCCTCGACTGAATCGTGACACACGGTGGGCAATCACCTCTTCTTTGGAGGGTTTTTCAAACTGTGATGGCAGAGAAGGTGGAATGGGGATTGTGTGCAGCTCTTCCGCATATGGCGTGGGGTCCACTAAGACTTTATGTAGCAGAAGGCTCATAAGGTCATCGACATAGTCTGTAATAAGACAGAATACAGAGTCACTCTATAGTTTTACATAATTACTGATAAACAATCTACCTTTGTTTTATAATTTCCATTTGTGTAATATTTTAAGCTAAATATTTAAAATTAAAATATTTTCATTTGTTTTATTATAGCTAGCTATTTTTTTATATTATTGTTAATAAAATATATTTTACAACTTACTGTATGTTGGGTCTATTTTCACTGGCTTTGCTGTGCATTCCCCCTTTTTGGACTTTGGAAAAATGAATTTATACACAGCCTGTCCTTCAGTTGTTGTTGCCTGCTCACGGTTAGCATTTTCATTATGGTGCATTGCTGCAAGATACGGCCTGTAATCATTGCACAATCCATAAAATATGCAAAGATTAGTAGACTGTATTGTGGCAAATAAACAAACAATTGTGAATAACAGACAAATGTTCAATCAATGACTATAATGGTTTCTTTCTTGCAAGAAGGGCTCACTGCTACTCATAACATAGATAACAGGGCCACAGTAGCGGTGTAACGATACACAAAACTGACGGTTCAGTTCTTCCACCGGTTTTGACATCTCGGTTTAGTTCGGTGGGGTGAGGTTTAGACAGCTAAAATTGCTTTTTTTTTTCTTTTTTTTTTAAACAGTGGTTTAATGAAAAATTGTGTCTTTGCCTTTAAATTAATTAAAATTACAATGAAAAGTTTTGCAAGGATTCAAAAAGAAAAAAAGATCTGCTAATGCTGTAAACTATATGGAGCCCGCACATTACTATAACATTAAAGGTTAACAACAGAGCCTAGACTTTGAGCCTAAATTCAGATGCTATTTATTTTAGATATGTTCAGTTTACATCTTTTCATACAATGTGTTGGGTGTTGATTATTATAAGGCAGGTTTTGCATTAACTTATGTTTTTACTCTAATTCGTTATTGAAATATAATAATTTACACAGTTGCTGTCATTTTCATGAAAGATATTTTAAACATACATTAAATAATCAAGATATCATTAACAGGTTAAGTAAAATATAGCCTAATATACAGGCTAATAGTGCATTTATTTAGTGTAAGAGTTCATTTGAATGACTTTCCTGCTGAGGTAAATATAATGCTATGTGACAAAGCTGTTTTATTGACGTCTTTCCGCTGCTGAAACACTGATTGAGCGATTACACGAGTTATGATGCCTTTCAGTAAGTACTGTATTTTTCAACATACCTTCAGGTGTCCATTCATGTTTATTCTGTATCTGAGGAAGAGATGATCGTGTTTACTCGCGCTCCGCACTGCCGCTTGAAATGAGGAGCTAGTACAGCGATCTGTCACGTCACATCAAAGAGCGCCAAAACGGCATTTATTGTATGAATTTCATGAGCAAATAGACAGATTTTGAAAGATTACACCTTGCTTATTATCGAAAGTAACAAAACACGGAGCTTGCTATTATATGGTGTTAATGGTGGTTAGGCTACAAAACTGAATTAGTTGTGTACACAACTACACATAAGACATAAGGTCCAGTGAGCCAGGGCAGGGCGGGGTAGCAGGAGGCGGGGCGTGTTCGGTACGCCATGAGAGAATCGTGATACGTATCGTGGGTTCTGTCTCGCGGTTTTTCGGTTCGGTTTGAATATCGTTACACCCCTAGGCCACAGGCAAGGCTCCTAGCCAATTGAACCTTTTTCTGCCTTATTAGGAAAGTACATTATTTATTATAGAGAAAGATCATTAATATGAATAAAATAATGAATAAAAAAAAGGTCCATAACAATTGTTAGAAACAATATTTATAAATATTACTGAATATGTCAAAGATTATTACCTGCACAACATTCCAATGAAACTGAACATCACGTTCTTTGGAGCAAAACGCAAAATCCGACGGTGGACTGCCTCCAGTGGTGACGTCTGAAAGTGGTGGCTGAGCTTTTCTATATCCTTGAGAACTCTCTTGTTGTATAATAGCTTTTCCACTTTGTGGAGTGCTATTGATCCTGTAACCAAACAGATAAAAAAAAATATGAAGAAAATCTCATATTTTACCAGATTACTGACATTTTTTTTACCCTCTCTATATAATCATACCTGGTTGGAACCATTTTGTCGGATCCCTGGAAACTTTGTCAGGGTGTTCACACTTGGGGAATAGGTGGTTATCATGAACATGTACATTTTGTATGTGGTTGTTCAGCGAATTCCACTTCGCAACCTTTTCTGGCCCAGACTCAGAGGAAACCGCACTCCAGTAAACATGGTTTTTGATGCTGTGCAACCATTTTTTCAGCACCTCGCAGTCCTTCATTTGTGAAAGTTTGTGAAGTTTCTTAGATAAACCTGTACAAAGTAAAAGCTCAGTTGTACAATCATTATTTCAAGATAATCAAATTGCACCAAAAATAAAAATGAACAAGTTAGGTTGAACTTTGTATTTGATTAAAAACACAAAGATAAATAACTACCTTTCTCAAAGTGCCACACGTCATAAAACTGAGTGATATTGCGGTCCCTCAGGTACTTCTGAATCTGCGGATGGCGATCGGTGACTATGTAGTCAACAGCTAAACCATTAGACTCCAGCTTATCGAGACAACGCTTTAATCCCTCCTTTTCCATATGATAACTGCCACCAACCTCGTTGCTCTGTTGTGGTGTACACAACATTTCAAATGTAGGAGTATAAACAATAACAGATTAAAGAAAGTGTAACGATTTTTTATAAGTGCTTAGGAATTACTAACCTGAACTAATTGAAGATCCAGAATTTTGTTGGTTTCCATGTGCATAATGGTGTAACTGCCAAATTTGGCAGAGTGTCCTATTGTAAACATCACAATCATATATATATCGTCGCTGCCCGATGAAACTCACGCATGTCCAAAACTGTTACTTTTCAGGAAGTGAAAAAAATAATTTCAAAAGCAGTTGAACGTAGTGTTGCATACTTGGTACGGCATGTTTAAATGTAACCATATTCTTGCCAGTGTAATGATATAATCCACATTTGACCAAAATCGAGTTTAAATGGACAAACGTGCATATTTTACAGTAACGGTGGCCGATACGCGTTCTTCCGATCAGTAATTAGAATGACCAAGTCGTGTTTCATATTGACAGATGAATAGGCTTCGCTCAGTTTATTAAATAGCCTACGTCTCAGTTTATTAAAATACGCTCAGTTTATTAAATGTCTCTTGCTAACTATGAAGGGACAATGAATCAATACACTGACATGGCAATGCTAGACTGATACTTTGTTTGCACAGTCCTACCGTAATTTTGTGAATATATAATAAACTTGAGAACAGTTGTCAAAAACAAACGTTTGCTGATACTTTAACTCACAGTGTTATTCGGCTATCCAATGCTGAGCTTCCAGAGGCGCTTAAGATGAAACTTCACGAGACCGGCGAGATGCCTCCACAGATACGCGGCGTGATTGACAGCTTTGACACCAAATGGATATAAGTGAAAATCAGATGACATGATTTCACAACTTTTCATTGGTCATTTAGATAACGTGAAGCATACTGTATACGGATATGAACCTGGACATTCTATCCGTAGAAAAATCTCAAAATCGGCAAAATGGATATACGCGGTTTTCATCGGACAGAGACGATATACAGGTCCTTCTCAAAAGGCAGGAAATGGGCTAGTTGTGCCGCATTCCCCAGGTCAAGCCACTTTTGAACCAGAAACAGCGGCAGACGCGCCTGACCTGGGACTATAAAATAAACAGTGTGATTTTTTTTAAATGCGTACCTGGTGTGTCAGCACGCATATCTCCAGCCACAGCAACATCTCCTCCCTCTTGCAGCTGCCTTACAAGATTCAGTTGATCTCGGTTCCACTTGTGTATAATGGTAGGCTCAATGAAATTTCTGGCATGATTCCTAAAAGTTACAAAATGCATCATCTGGAGCTTCATGGCCTTGAAAATCTATGAACATAGAAATTAAATAACATTGATATACAGTACATACATACTGAAACAACGCAGTCATTTTTGGTGAATTTTATTGTAATTGTGATACCTTCTCTAGTTGTTTAAAAGATCCACCGGTAAAATACGTTGCAGCAGACAATAGCAAGTTTCCAAGTGGGGTACTCCCTACAACGGGCTGGCTCTGCCACTGTCTGTGGTAGTTACACTTTTCACAAAGCTGGGTGAATGCAACAAAAGTCCCCCTTCGTCTGCTCTGGACAACACACTTCGTTGTACAAATTGGACAGGACACAAACAGCTCTCTAAGACAGCTTTCAAAAACAATGTATTTGTTATCGCTGTAGTCGGGCTGTGGATCTATCCTAAAGCAATATAAAAAGAATAAATATTAGGAAGTTGCTTTCATGTTATGTATATATATAAAGGATGCTAACCGATGACCGTTTGACCGCTGGTTGACCGTATTAACGTTAACCGATCAAAGTTGTCGGTAGTCGGTTAAAAAAAAGTGATCTCTAAATTAGGCTATTATAGACAGTGGACTAAACACTACTACAGTTAGCCATCTCATTCCAAGATGATTTTGTGTGAAGTGAACAAATCCCTCACACTCAATTTTTCAAAACTCGCCTGATTGTACTTTAATAAACCAATAAAAACATGTGGAGCGAGGTCACAGTGTTTGGGTTCACGCGCTCACAAGGTTTGCGAAAAGTAAAGGCTACAGGCTAAAACACTCGAGGTTAGAGCCAGGGCAGACGACAGGATGAAGCGTGCAAAGAAAAGTAGTGTGTGCGACCATTTCACCAGAAAGAATGACACAGATGTAAGTTGCAACTTGTGTGATACAGTGCTTAAATACAGTAGGCCTACATCATTAATGAAGTATCACCTGAAAACGCGACTTGTTCTGTCCGTTATTAGAAGGCACACAGTGAGTTAGACCTGCCTTGGCCGGTGCGTCTTTTACGCATTCTGAAGGTGCCTGTTTTATCCATTGGTTTTATCATGTTGCAGTCTATTAGGCAACATTCTGCATAAGATGGGCTTAGATTTGGAAATATATTACATCTACATTTCAGTGGTTACAGATAAGGTGATGATGATCATCATCTTTCTTTATTATTGTTAGCACTAACGTTACCTCAAACTAAAGCGGCGTCTCTTCGGAGCTGTCATTTTCTTAAATGAGCCGCGGCAATGTTTCAAATGAGCTTCTAACGCTAGACTAACGCCTTTATTTTCAACGCGATCACCTTGTACTAGGCTTGGGCGGTATCCAAATTTTGATACCGTCAAACCTCCTCCCTTTTTTACCGGGGTATACGGTATTACCGTGACTAATTAAAAATTATGACATAAGGCTCAGACAGCGTCACCAAACTGTTGGCTTGTGACTACACCGTTCAGAAACTGAATACCAGATCGGGAAAAAAAAAAAAAAAAAAAAAATCAAGACCAACCCGTGCACGTTGTGTCTGATCCCGGCTGACGGCATTAAATGTAATATGAGCCGGAGCCCTATTTCGACTCGACTATTTTTAATACGTGGGCCGTTATAATATGGTGGCGCCAAATAATTTTTTTACCCAGGTGCTGAGGGGGTGGTAGATATAAATACTATTTATAAATGAGCAAAAATGGGACAATTAATAAGATTTAATTATTTTAATTATGACAATTAAAGTATTGATTTTATTAATCAATTTAAATTAAATTAACAAGCAAGAAGTGCATTTGTAAATCCGGTGACACGCGTCCTTTGATTTTTATTAATACAACTTTTCTGTCAGTGCTGCAAAGATAAAGTTGACGATCACCATCACCTAGTGAACGCGCATATATAGAGAGAAATGCAGATCACGGATTACATAATCAGAAGATATAGGCTAGTCTTTTTCTTTTCGTTTTGAATTGTTTCGTTTAAAGAAATTGACGATTGATATCTCCGTAGTGAACGCGCCTATAGAGAGAAATCATGGATTAATCAGAGAGTATGCTGCCTATATTTCTTTTCCTTTTTAATTGTTTCGTTTAAAGAAATTGACGAATCGCCATCTCCATAGTGAACGATAGAGAGAAATGCACATCATGGATTACATAATCAGAGAGTAGGCTAGCCTATTTCTTTTCGTTTGGAATAGTTTCGTTTAATTTGATGATCGCCATTTCCGTATGAACGCGCATAGAGAGAAATACACATCATGGATTTAATAATCAGCGAGTGGCCTATTTCTTTTCGTTTTGAATTGTTTCGTTTAATGAAATTTCAAGCTTTATTTAGATATAGGCCTATCTGTCATGTCTGTGAGACATACACTGAGTTTCGGTTAATTTATGATGAGATTTCAATGCAAGTGACCGCGGCGCGCCAGCGCACGATCATGTCATGATTATGTTGTCTGCTTTATTTGATTCTTATTTATTATTGGTTGATAAAAAAATTATTAAAATAAAGATACAATTTATACAAAACGAAATTCACTTTAAAGAAAGCCCTTTTACAAAATGAAACTTAATTAAGTGGTCAATGTCTGACTCCCGATGCATCTTCGCAGCGGTGAGTGGGTGGTTGTTTCGGAGATGCGACATTAGGTTAGAGGTGTTTCCATCTCTCGCGGTCACCTTTTTTATTGCAACATTTACAAATTGCCTCGTCAGTATTTACCGCCTCTCCCTTCTCTCTCTCTCTCTTTCTCCTCCACACTGTCACTTGATGACAACTACATAAGCTTTTTTAGGCATTGAATAAATTATATTTATATATTATATATAAGTGCCGGTAATGACGGTATTGAAACTGATACCATTGCTATTTTAAGACCCCGCGGTATACGATATTACCGTAATACCGCCCAACCCTACCTTGTACCCAAACCATTTCGAAACTAAGGAGCCATTTGTCCTCCGATTACATACAAGCTCCTCGGCGCCGCGTATTTGCGGGATTAATGTTTCGGGGCAGTGTGTGTGAGATCGGGAGGCAGAGAGAGAATGAGATGCGACAGAGTTGCGAAATTGCAGGCGTGGCTCGAAATGGCTGTTATTTCAAATAGCGTAAGCATATTTCAAACTAATCGGTTAACCGGTTTCAACCAGCTAATGAGGCTCGTGGTCGGTCAAGATTTTTTTTTATTTTCGCCATCCCTAATATATATATATTTTTAAAATGGTAAAAATGTATTTATATCTTACGCCAATTCCGATTCTTCAGTGACAACAGAATCTGGGTTATATGTGGACTCATTGGGTTCGACATGTAATTCTGATTCTTCGTCCTCATCTAACACCAGACGAGGTCTCTTGCTGGGCCTGAAGATTGAGCCCCTTACTGGTGTTGAAGACAGCTGCACATCAGGACACAGGACAGTGGTTTGAGTGCCCACATCATGACCATAAAATGTTGCCTGAATGCCTACAAGTCCAAAAAAAAAAAAAAAGTAAAAAATACAATTACTCAAAACCATCTGTCATACTAATATTTTTTTTTTTTACAGGGAGACACATAAGCCACTGTCTAATGCACAGAATTTTCAATAGCCAGTATAACAATTATATTTAAAAAAAACAATTAGTACTGCATATGATAAAGTAACACAAACACATTCATTGTCTGCATTTCATACCTTTGCTCCTTAAGTGGAAAATGCTTAATGTACCCATTGAAAGTTGTGTGCCCACTGATCGCATCTTTGGCTTTATCTCTGTGGCTGCAGTTTCAGTCTCTTGGGAACTCGAACCCTGCTGAGATGTTGTCTGTAAGAAATAATGACAATATGTAATCAATGATTAAATATGAGGAAAAACATACATTTGACATGTAAAAGAGTACAAAAAACTTAATTACTGGATAATAATCACTAGACCACAAAAAATAAGCTTCATAAACAAGAATTTCATATAATCTTTCTAACAAATTATACTACAGTCCTCAACGGGATTTGAGTAAAGACTGCGGATCTATAGTGATCGTTACTGACTGTATGGCACCGTTACTTTTGTTTTTTTAGAAGGATTGTAGACAAATATCTGTTGCCAGAACTATTAACCCAAACCGAACACTAAACATTGGCTTTACTACAGTAGCCAAATCAAAAACACAGAACCATGTTTATCATGTAGATAAACAAGCATGTAGATAAACAATACATAAAAGCTCTAATCAAAGAATAATTTACAATAATTCCAAATTCGCTGTTGAGTTTAAAAAAAAGTTGTAACGTTAGGTGTTTGTCGGATAAGGTTAAGTATGAATGAGCATTTAAAGGGCACTTATGGCATTTCAAATGTTCCTAATATTTATTTGGGAGTCCCCAACAACAATTTTACATGCATACAATGACAAAAACACTTTTGTTGTCTTATAATATGCATTTAGTTTACCTGATTTGCTCACCGACTCCCAAATTACTCGTTCAACGACTCGTTTTTACAAACCCCTCCTTTGCGTGACGCTAATCAGCGGTGATTGGTCAGATGACCCAATCAGTTATTGTTTGCGACAGCCCAACGCATAAACATATTGATAAAGCACTGCAGTACTACAAGGTATTGCTCTATTCTTTATGACAACTCCAATAACAACGACAAACATTTCACATATGTCAAAAAAAAAATGACATTGGAGACCGAGAAGCTGCGCTGAGCGTAACTTACACAACACACAAACTCAAATACTTATTGAGCATGCTACAAAACACAAAAAAAACAACAATTATTAATAATACTTACAGGTTGTGATTCGGAGGAGGAAGCTGATCCAAATAAAATTGGTATTGAACCTTGCTTCAGTATCAACCTGCTCGCGAATCCACACTTGAAAGCATTAATGTTTGTAAAGCAATCGTCATTAAAATGACGCGAACACAGCACAAGGTTTGGGCTATACTTGTGTGGTATAGTTGTAAATATAAACTCAAGCCACTGATTCTTCACATGCTCGTCCCTGGGCAGTGAAAAAAAGGTCGCTTTTGATTCGCACTTCAGAACACAGCGTCTTGTTGTCGACATGATGTTTTCAGGTTTATCTAGTGTCTGCGCGGTGCGCGCGCAATTAGTGGGCGCGGCCAATTTGATAATTTTTCGTCTTGACGTCACAAGGAAAAGGAAAATGACTCATTGGAAAAACGATACATTAACAAACTGGTTTGCAGAGCCAAACAGCATTGCCATTAGTTTACTTCCTTGCTACAATATACTATTAAAAATACGAACTATTACAGGAAAACACAGCATTGACGAAAAATAAATTATTTTTTTTCTGAATCACTCAGTTTCAGTCAATCTCATGTTAATCTTGCGTACCTATAGAGTAGAATTACATCCTTCATATCTTTAGTTTTATTATATTTATAAAAGAAAAATAGGCTGTACCGAGTCTTTCCGGAAAAAACCGAGCGGGTGGAGGCGTGCCGTGTGGGCGGAGCTAAATAATCACGAGCGCGCGAAGCTTTTGCGTTGAGAGCGTCTGGAAGCGCGAGTTTTACATTTGCGTGTTTACTCGTGGTTTATGAGGACATGATTTGGTTTTACAATAAACAAACAGACACCTACAGTGGCCAGCTAAACAAATGAATTTAAACACACACACACACACACACCTGACCATATATCGCATGCTCCATAGATACATTAAATATACATGTTGTTTACTTGCTGTGCTTACACGCCGATAGTTAACAACACAGACATTTGAAGCAGATTTACTCACCGACTGCGGTTCCAACGCACGACCGTGAACCTTTATCGTTGGGACTGCTCCATCCTTAAGCATTAGACGATCTGCAAATCCGGCGTCGAACTGGGCCTTGTTTATAAAACAATCATCGTCGAAATGCAGGGAACAAACAAGTACACTTGCACAACTACGTTGATGCTCTGGAAAAACAAACTCCATCCACTGGTCCCTTAACGCTGGGTTCTTTGGGAATCTGTGCAGGGTTGTCTTGCCCTGGCAACCAAAAACACACTTCTTTGGTGACATTCTTTATTGCAGCGCAGCCGATGACTTCCATAAAGCCGAGCACAGCGCTTTGATGGGCAGACTGCCTTCGCGCTCTGGCTGTAGGTTACAGGTGCGCGCGCGTGCCTTAGGACCCGTATAAGGAAATTCCGGCGCATCTGACGTCACACACGCCCATACTCGAAAAAAACTTTCCGAAACTTGTGTGACAGAAATATTTGTATAGCTTTACAATTTGTTTGAATGTGTGTGATGCCTATCTCCCGGGCAAGGGTAATATTAAGTTTTATGTTTTGTATAATTTGTATACTGTTGTTTACGTTTGAGCAATAATAAAAATAAAAAATAAACTTGTGTGACAAACCGAGAGGAGTATTTGTGGCACAGAAATACTCCATCAAACGTACAACTTAATTTTTTAAACTTTGTTTGTGTTTAGCATGAACCAACTCTTTAACAGTGTAAAAAACTCACTATGCACGAAATATCATTTCACCCCCTTACATAACCTCCTGAAAACTCCCAAATACAACATGAATGCAGACATGTCTTTAACTATTCATTCTGTTTACCAAAGCAGTCAACATGTATGAGAATAAAATGCCAGCAATTACCACAGGCACACAACTAAAGTGCCGAGCGAGCGCCGAGTGCGTCACTAATGAGTGTCCCACCAGAAACAAACACTACATACTGTGTAGTTCTAGAAAGAAAAGCAGCTTTTACTAAAAATAGGCTTTAATGAGCTATAAAAATCAGAAAACGGTTTAAGGCAAATTAAATTTATTAGTGGCAGTTATTAGTCTATTTTCCATGTTTGATTAAACAGATCTGTGTCATTAATGTGTAAATAATCATGTGTATAATCACCATTCCAATTATTTGTCACAAAGCTGCAAACGGCAGATTATGATATTCCATTTTAAATTAGGGCAGTATTAAATTATGTTTAATTCAAATATAGATTACTTATTATTTATTCCTACGTAGCTTGATTGATTTAGTTTACCCCTAAACGTGAATTAATGCTTTAGGCCTACATGTTTAAAGCTGCTGTTATTATGCATGAATCATTATGACTCCTGTCACAGTTAAGGATTGCTCTTCATTGATTCATATTAGTTCATATCTTCACTAATCATGAGTTCATGTTGAAGTAACTATTACTTCAGGTATTAGTACATGATTATTCATGCTCTGTTATTGTAAAGTGTTACCAAAATTAAGTTTGTGTAGGTTTGCAAGTTACTCATGTCTGTTTATATCCAGTCAGATCCATTTAAACACCTTCCAGATGGGAAGAAAGATTAAGAAAGACAGTGACAAGATGGAGTACTGCTTTCTGAGAACATCTCAGCAGCTGAGCAGTTATAAATCAAACTCAAGGATCCACCAGCAGGAACCCTGAGACTGTACTCTCGTTTGAGGAGATAAATGGATAGAAGGACAGATAAAGATGGATTATGGGAAGGATAGATGGCTAGATGGAGGAGAGAGGCAATGGCCTTGGTGAACAAAGCTAGTACATCATGTCTGTAGTAGTATCCTATCCTGATGGCTACTGTGGCATACAGTATGAAATCCATTTGAAAACAGGACCATAGGTTAGGCATGATTTACCTCAAAAAGAGTGTTTCCATCGCAGCATCATGGCCAGCTATCCGAGGCAATCCTGTCTTATCCACTAGGGAGATGGATGAATCTTTATCCATAGCTCACTTTTATCAAAGATTTATTTCTCAAAAAGGCCTCCATTTGTGTTTAGAAGAGAAGACCTCTGGATTTGTTCTCTCACTCATTCATTTTCCTTCATTTTTCCTTTATTACCGGTACTGCCATTTATGCAGGCTATTACTAATACTGTATTTAGTGAGGTTTGAACTCAACAAAGACATGAATGATATCAAAAACTACACCGTTTTTAGTGTATTAAAGCTATTATTTTAAGCTACTATTTTTCTATGCACTAGGATCGACAGAACCTGGTGTACAATAAAACAGGTGGAAAAATCGAATCAAAGGAGTCATATCTAAAGATCAGAATAGCATAGAAACTTGGGGTGGTCTCTTTAGACCTGGGGTGCGTCTGAAATGTCCAAGTATCCTACTTGAAGTTCAAAATTATCGTATTTGGAAGAAAATGATTGTACACGAATTAAACAGGGGGGGGGGGGGGGGGGGGGCTGGATTGTAAGGTGGATTGTTCAGTTTTGTTGACGGGGGGTTGTATAGTGGATTATTCGGATTTATTGACGGGTGGGGGGGTAGTTGGGAGGTGGGGTTAGAGTTGGCTTCAAGAGGCACACACGCACATTTGCACACACACACACGCAACGTCTCTTGCTTTCTCCCTCTCTCACAGTTCTCCTCACAATCATGATGGTAGACGTAGGATCCACTTTGTAGATCAATGAGTACAGAATCCCTATGATTACAATGACCATCATTTGAAGTGTCACAAAATTCAAAAATTATCATACATTATGGGATTTATTTCATTATTGATCGGACATCGTACAGAGGTCAAAATTATCATACAAATACGATAATTATCGTACGTCTGGCAACACTGGCTACGTCACACCTAGGGTCACTATTGGCCGACACTGGTCATGTGTGTGATGCAGAGGTGGAAAGTAACGGATTACATTTACTCGTGTTACGTAATTGAGTAGTTTTTTTGTGTACTTCTACTTTTTTAAGTAGTTTTTAAAATCTGTAATTTTACTTTTACTTAAAGGACAGTTATTATACACCTTTTTACAAGATGTAATATTGGTCTCGGGTGTCCCCAGAATGTATTTGTGAAGTTTCAGCACAAAATACCCCACAGTTAATGTATTATAACCATTTGAAAATGTCATTTTTGGGGCTTGTTTTAAAAAGAGCTGTTTTGGTGTGTACCACCTTAAATGTAAATGAGCTGCATATCCCCGCCCTGCCTTTGGATGAGGGCGTAACTTGCAAACCCATGGCAATAAACAGTCGGTAGAAGCAGAATGGCTGACAGTGAGAGACGAGACCCGCTGTTTTGTATGGCATTCAGCCGTACATGTTTGAACCGGAATCAGACCCAGATGATGAAGATAAATACACTTACTTCTACTGGAGGTGACGTTGGATCGCGAACAGTAGGGAAACGATCCACACTTGAGGATTAACTTTGAAGCAAAACCTGCTTTGAATTGACCCTCGTTCACAAAACTGTCAGTCAGAAAATGATTCGCGCAAACATAAATGTATTTTGGAAGTTTAAGTGGCGCCTTCCCTTCCTAAATAAAATCCATCCACTGCGTTTTCAGTGCGTTTCAAATTACTATGAACATTATTACATCCCACAACAGAACAGTTATGTTTTTTAGGAGACATTTTCGACAAGGTGTCACAAATCGTCAGAACACCGGCTGTCTTTGAAACAATGTAGGCTGGTGAACAGATCACCGAGGGCGGGGTCTATGCCAAAACTAGTGTCAATCAAACCACGTCGGTGGGGCTTGCTCAATTCTACGTCACACTGAGCCGAATCTTAGAACAGCTGGTTCTGAGACAGTGCTTATGATTTATTGAGATTGTAAAAAAAACATTGGGTGGATTTTTATCATTCGGGTGGTTTTGCTCACACACTGCCAACACACATTTATGTTCAAACAACATGTAAAAGTGAATTTTGCATAATAGGTGCCCTTTAAGTACGTTTTGTTTGAAGTATTGTACTTCGATACATTTGAAATTATATTCGTTACTGAGTAAAGAAAAGAATAAAAAAAATTTACAAGGGGGAAAATAAATCGCGCTAAGGAAACTATTGCATTGATTGAAGGGCGGGAGAACAAATGCACAAAAAAGGTGATGCAGTCCGTCCAGCGGAAAGTGAAACGCCCTCGATTTCTTATGAAGCGAACCATGGCCAGTATGTGAATACTTTTAGATGTAGGAAAAACGCGTGGTTCTCCTCGAGGATGGATATCCAATGTGCAAAAAATGTGGACGCAATCTGGCTGCAAAAGGAGGAAACATCAATCCAATCACCATCCATCCGTGCAGATAAAGGTATGTCCCGTTTGCAGAGTGAATCCCGGAATCCAGTCATGCAAATGGAATTTACATAACGCAGGTGTCACGTAAGACACGCAATGATGTAGGCAATTGAAAGTAGAGCTGTGCAATAAATCCAATCGCGACATGGTCTCTGGATATGAAAGCGCAAAAAGACTGCTATGTAAATATTCAGCTTGTTCTGCGTGCCTCTGTGAGAATGAGCTGTGCCGCTTCGTCTACAACACACTCAAGTATGCCTGATGCTCATTGTGTTTTCAGCTCTCACAAATAATATGAGGGCACGAATACATGAACATTTAGATACCTGCTGTGAGAGAACGCCAAACTAGCATTTTCATCATTTTATTGGAGAAAAAACAAGGTCAAATACACTCTAAAACAGGTCTTCGCTAGACCCTGTCAAAATAAAAGTTTGGTTTAACAAGGAGAAATTGAAAGTAAAAGTTATTAAGAAATTAAAAGTGCATCGTCCATCATAAAAGTGTATCTGTCCATCATAAAAGTGCGTCTGTCCATCATAAAAGTGCTCCACACGGCTCCGGGGGTTAATAAAGGCCTTCTGAAGTGAAGCGATGAGAAATATCCATATTTAAAACTTTTTTAAGTAAAATAACTCGCTTCCAGCCACACGAACATACAGATTCCACTTAAGTCTAAAGTGCAATTTATGCAAGTAATGCGGCGTACTGCTGATATTTACGCTACGCCATGACGCATTACGCTACTTCAACGTCATAAGTTGTGTAAATTGTGCTTTAGACGCAAGTAGACTGCGTATGGGCGTTTGGCCGGAAGCTGGAATTTTACTTTGTAACGTGTTAAATATGGATTTTTTTCTTACACTCATTGCTTCGCTTTATTAACCCCCCCGGAGTCATCTGGAGCACTTTTATGATGAATAGATGCACTTTAATGGACTTTCTTAATATAACTCTGATTGTATTCGTCTGAAACCAGAATGTCATACACACCTAGGATGACATCAGGGTGAATAAATCATGGGGTAATTTACATTTTTTGGTGAACTATCCCTTTAATACCGTAAACTGTAATATATTCTGAGACATTATCATACTGTGAAAATCTTATATCATTACAACCCTACACGGGAGAGATCCCCACCACACCCCCGCTGTTAAAAAAATAACTCAGTAACTTTTACTCTGAGTACATTTTAAATGAGCTACTTTTTACTTTTTACTTTTACTTTTATTTCATTGAAGTAGTAGTACTTTTACTTGAGTAGAATATTTTATTACTCTTTCCACCTCTGGTGTGATGCGTGTGACGTACAACAACAGAAGCTTACGCTGTTACACTAGTGAACTGACTCAAGGCCCACAGAGAAGGAAATGAATAGTTGAAATAAAGTCATTATTTTTGTTTTTTTGCGCACAAAAAGTATTCTCGTCGCTTGATAAACTTAAGATTGAGACACTGTAGTCACTTGGACTATTTTAACGATGTCTTTAATAACGTTTCGGAGAACAAGTTTCAATCCCTTAGAAGCCTATGGAGGAGTGATCCAGCTCTCAGATTTAATCAAAAATATCTTAATTTGTGTTCTGAAGATGAACGAAGGTCTTACGGGGTTTAACAACATGAGGGAGAGTAATTACTGACAGAATTTACATTTTTGGGTGAACTAACCCTTTAATGACCGCTAAAAAAGTATGTTCTGTATAGTATGAATGTGTGTAATCTGGACGTACTACATTCACCATGTTGTCATTATCATCTGATCTACCAGCGTCAGTTACGTCGGTTCACCTCCAATCATTTATGCTCTCCTGTGTACTTTTTGTCTTCTCTCTTATGAGTACTGTAAATTTAGACATACTTCTTTTGTCAAATACTGTTTTTTCACCTTCTATATAGTAGAGAAGTGTGTGATTTGGATGCAGCCAAGGCCTTGTAAAAATACTTGAAACATCCTAACAACACTGAAGGTGCGTCCCAGTTTGCACACTTATGCACTATTCTATGCCACTATAAAGCTTTAATTACATAGAAGAGGGTGGGATGGGGGGTAACCTTTTAAAGTTCATACACTACACGGTTGA
Organism: Siphateles boraxobius; assembly: GCF_051911475.1. Classification (NCBI taxonomy): domain Eukaryota; kingdom Metazoa; phylum Chordata; class Actinopteri; order Cypriniformes; family Leuciscidae; genus Siphateles; species Siphateles boraxobius. The sequence goes on from NW_027509224.1 coordinate 1,409,010, forward strand.
GTACATAGTGTGTAAGTAAATTTGGGAAACAACTTAAGAACAACCTCACAACATCTAAGCATCTGCACAGCAACATCCTGACATAAGAACACCCAACAAAGCAAAAGCAACTGCAAACAATCTTTAGCAACTGCAAAGTCAAACTCTGCTGACAACCAAAAAACAACATGCTTAAATATACACTCAAGAGAACACCTTTGCACCCACTTACAACATCATGGTGATGAATTTTGTGCAGACAACACTCACCTTTACTTTTAGGAAAAGTAAAAGTCTATTTTCTTCCTCTCGCTCCACTTATATGTATTCATACAGCTACTTTCTGTCCAGGAGTGTGTTCCCCCCTACTCCATAAAAAAAAAACCTTCATGCTCCTCATGTCAAATGATATTCCAGTCTATACGTTCAGTAGGTTTCCCTTCAAACCTCAGATCTTAACCCTGAGCTTAACCCTGACAGTTGATTGGTTGGTAATTAGCTATTAGCGAGTTAGCATTTAGGCCTATTACCAGGTTGCGGTTTGAAGTAAGAGCCACCATATGATAAGCCTGTTTGTTTCAATTTAACTTTACATGAGCCAGGTGCCCTGAGCAGCTGTGTGAAGGTCTATGCTAAATTCAAAACAGGCCAGCATTACTCGACTCGTACTTTAAACTCTACGGCTGTGTAACTATAATAATTTTAGCACCTAAAATGGATGTTTACAAAGTTGCATAAGTTCACCTATACCTCGCTAAAACAATTGTTAGGTTGTGTCATTCAAGTTTTAAACCAAAACAATATTATATATATATATATATATATATATATATATATATATATATATATATATATATATATATACTGTATGCATATCAACATGCAGCAAAACAGTCATTTAAGTGCAAGTACTGATTCTCGACTTAAATGATGAGCAACATCAGGTTTGCCATGAGATTAGGGTGACCAGATAACCACAATGAAACCTCAAGACAGGTTAAACTTATGGCTTAGTAAGTGTTTCAACAATAGTGAATGGTGGTTGTAATTGACACATTTTTATAAAGAACAGAATGGAGAATAAAGAGGAATGTTTATAATCACAAAATAAACACCTTCATCCCAATAAACCTTTATTTTCCAATAATGCAATAACATTTTACAATAATTACATTTATTACAAGATGCCTCGATCGAAATCAGCAAGAATTTAAGCTGTACTCTCCTCAGCTACTCAAGTAACGCTGTTTTATCACAATAAACAATCTCTGGGAATTGAACGAGAGATCGTTGTGTTGCTAGCACCATATACAGTACTACCAGTTGATAGGACAAAAGTCTGTTTAGAGAGAACGGTGTCGTCTTAGCGGCCCCTAATTTAATAACAAATGATCATTTAGACGGAAGTGAATCAATCAAAACTAACTTTAGCTGGAAAAAACATTTTTCAAGAGCCACTATAAAACCAAACCAATCTCTGTTACCTTAAATTATATGTTTATCTCTGTAAAGCTGCTTTGAAACAATCTACATTGTTAAAAGCGCTATATAAATGAGGATGACTTGACTTGACTAGGAAAACTGACCTTAATAATCTAAAAAAAAATATTACCAACCAGATTTTATTTACAGTTCTCCGTTTGTTCCTGTGTCTCTCTATTATTCTGACTTCTGTGATGCCTAATTGAATGGTCAGGGTTCAATAAAGTGTAATTTTATCTTAGGTATCAAAATTTGATGACAAAGATGTCAACATACAGGGGAATGAGAGAAAACACACCATGTCTGAGAGATTTGAATAGATTTTCTGTGTGAGTGCTCTTTGTCTAAGAGGGATATTTTGAATTAACCATGTTTTTATCCCGCTAGACTCTGACACACGCATGCTGAAGTTAAAATTGACGATTTAAAGTTCTTGTCTTTGGAGGCCAAATGTAAGTCTAATATATGAGTTTTAAAAGCAGAGATAATCAGCAGTGGGTTTTGCAGGGATTTGGTTCTTAAATAATGTTTATAGTCCTTTGATGTAAGCCAGAGAAGCAGAGAAAACCTTCTTAATTTGTCCAACACGGTTTTGGTTCGGACTCCGCTGAACTGAGGGACATGAAGAGTAGCAGACCAGCAGGGTGGGATGGTGGGGGGTGTCTTTAAAGAAAAAGGTGAAATAGAAAGGAAAGAGGAGGCGGTGAGGGGTAGTTGTGAATTAAGCCTTAATGTGACACCACATGAATTTCAAGGTGACCAAATGGCGCCAATTACCCCACAAAGCTGCTCGTTTGGGTTGAGCAAAGGGATGAGGATGAGTGTCAAAGACAGGCCGGAAAGAAATGAAGAGAGAGAGGTTGAAACAGAAGTAGAGAGAGATTCAAATGAAAATACATAATTATGGAAAAATGTTGATATAGAAAACAGCATCAAAGACCGAAAAGGAAAGGGTTCAAGTTTCTGGTGAAGAAAATTAGTGGACTTGGTTCATACGAGTGACCCTTTTGAGTTTTTTCGTTAATTGGTTCACACACACAAAAAATATTTGCTCACTGACTTTTTTGTGTAGCTTACATCTGTGTTTCCCAACCATATTGCTGGAGGCAAACCAGTACACATTTCAAACTCTTCCAAATCAAACACACCTGATTCAACTCATCAGCTCATTAGTAGAGTGCTGTGTCCGAAATGGCATACTGTCTGAGTATGTACTACATTTGATAAACTTATTTCGCAACCGTTACAAAAGTATGCTATGTAGTATGACTATGTACATGAATGACATTCAGACATCATATCGTCATTGTCATGTGACTTACGGCACCAAGTATAGATAGGCACTAGATAGTTAAAGGGTAAGTTCTGCGTTTTACAAGTAAAGCCCTGTTTTAAGATCGTTTCTGATGAAATCGAACAGTTAAGATTGAAATTTGGGCACATGCTGCTGTCCCGATAATTTTCGGTTTCTGTGTAAGCACCCCCCCACCTATACAATGGTTTGATAGGGGCACTGGAACAATCATTCATAAAATGCATTAAACTTTAGTTTACAAAGACGTGAAACTCACCGAGTGGTCTGGGGTGTTCACTGATTTGGTCACGCAAAAATCGCTGCAAAAGATGCTTTCCAACAGGTGTTTTACCATTCGTTGTAAAACTGTGGACCTATTTTTCCAAACGCCTCACAACCGGACATTCTTCCGTTGAGAGCTTGAATAATAGACACTCCAGCCCAGTTGGTGGCGATAATGCACCTTTGCCAATGTTTGGATACCATAGCCTACGATACCGTGACTGGAAGACTACAGAAAGAATACAAACAACCCCATTTCCGTCTCCGTCGACGGAGTAATACCGTTACCGCACAGAACATCCAATACAAGTCAATGGAGTTGGACAAAAACTACGATAAAACCTGTTGGAAAGCATCTTTTAAAGCGATTTTTGCGTGAGCATATCAGTGAACACCCCAGACCACTCGGTGAGTTTCACGTCTTTGTAAACTAAAGTTTAATGCGTTTATATGAATGATTGTTCTAGTGCCCCTATGAAACCATTGTATAGGTGGGGGGGTGCTAACACAAAAACCTAAAATTCTCGGGACAGCAGCATTTGTCCAAATTTCAATCTTAACCATTCGATTTCATCAGAAACGATCTTAAAACAGGGCTTTACTTGTAAAACGCCGAACTCACCCTTTAAGTGTCCATCTTTGGATCCGCACTTTATAATCTAATCCCTACTGATATTAGCTACTATATATTTGGGAAGTAGGAAATTTTGGACGCAGGAATGGAAAATGGAAGCATCATGAGGGAGACTCTGAAGCCACTTCAACTGAAACTAGTGTTGTTATGGTAAAAATGTGATTATACGTCTACTCCGAGATTGAAAAAAAGTTTGAAGTACCGCAAAAGACAAAGCAGATGTGTGATATTTTTTCCAAAATTTTTGTCAGGCATTATAGTCTACATAAAGGAATCATGAGTTTCAATTAAGTCACAACGGTTGACTAGTCGATTAGTAATCTAACAGCTGGTAAGGTTGACTAGTTATTCTTTTTAGCATTGGTGCTTTAATTAGTTTTGGTGGTTAAGCTGTCTTTTCACTGCTTACTAAACTGTCACAATCACGTTCAGTTTGTTTTGTTTTCACATGTCATATGATCCCTTTGTTCTAGTTTCCCGCCACAATTTGTCACCATGGACACTGACACCATTCTTCACAGCTGTTTGTCCTGTTCATTTGTCAGTTGTTGTCTGTGCACTAGCACACTGTTTTGGTTGTTGGCTTGCTATTCTAGTCCACAATAAATGATATTTTCTTTTATAATCATCTTCGTCTTCTGTGGATCTAAGCATTCCACAAATAATGTACCATAGACTGGATGTGATTCATTTCTTCTTTTCTTTCAGATCCATTTTGGATGTGTTGAAACATTTCAACTTGCGTGACTAAACAGTACGCAAGTGTCTGACCAGATGTGTTGTTGACCATTTGAAGGATGTAAACAAATAAGGAACTACAACAGCACTGTGTCCTGAGGCATTTCTACTATGATCATATCTTTAAATAGGGAATACGTTTTTCTCAAAGACAACAAATCAAACATTTACCTGAGGTGACTTATCCAACGGTGTACCATTATCTTGCACACACTGAGTACGTCTACATGAGAGAGTCGATAAAAGCGTAGGACTATTCATTCACTCCCATTAAAATTTTACGAGTTCCTTTGCCCATATAATCTTTAAGCTAATAAGGTTAAACGTATTTGGCTTGCTGTCCGCAGTGGAGGGGCGCGAGGAAGCAGCTTCAACTCAAGCTTAGATAAACCCCCCAGTGGGACTACTAATGCTTGGATGATGAGTATGGTAGTAAGATGCTTAAATTATGTCGGTGGAGTTGGGGAGGTGGAGGGATGCCAAAACAGCTGATGCCAGAGCAAGGTGAGCAGCTGCTTATTTAAAAGTTTAATTAATTAATTGAATTAATTAATTAAAAGATCAGATGGGTTTTAGGGTTGTAACGGTATACCGGTATGGCGGTTTATCACGATATTGACATGTATGATTATCATATCGTGAACATTTTCTTATCCAAGGTTTTGTAAAAAAAAATTAAACCGGATCTCACCTGCGCATATGCAACTTCTTTCCACTTGAGCTTAGACTCCACCCATACATGTACAGCGTAGAAAATGTCTGAGACAGAGGTTGCGAATTCTAATCTCTTTCCCCCGCCGAAAAAAAGTTGACATCTGCAGTGTGGGAATACTTTGGGTATCCGAAAAACGAACGCGGGGTTTTCCTTGAAGGTGGATATCCAGTTGTGTCCAGAAATGTGGACGAAGAGTGGCTGCAAAAGGAGGATTTACGTCGAACATGTTCTCCCATATTCGCGAACACCATCCCTCCCTGCAGATAAAGATCCATTTATAGCTTAAGGCCGTATTATTTCCGTTTTGACGCAGATGTCACGAATAATGCGCAAATTTGATAGATGGATGAATAAATCTGAAATATAGCTGTGCAATAAATCAAATCGCTATATGAGTGTGTGTCAAAAAACTGCTATACTGTAAATCTATATTCTGTAGTATGTGTGACGCTCATGGTGTTTAAAGCGTCTGCCGTCTCACTCACTATATGAGGACGTGAACACATGAACATATCCAGAGCTGCTCTGAGAGAAATAAATGAGAATTTCATAATTTTATTTAAAAGAATCATCGTCAAAACACTCTTGACTGAAACTCATAGGAGTTTAGTACAACCTGTCAAAATAAAAGTTCATAGACTCATTAAAAATTCCATTAAAAAAAGTTTGTTTTAATAAACCTTGTTCAACCAAAAAACCCTATCTGTTTTCATTCATTTTAGGGTCATTGTAGCTGATGATTATAATAATAATGATTCTTTAATACCGTATACCGTGAAACCATGATATTTTCTGAGACGATAATCATACCGTGAAAATCTCATACCGTTACAACCCTAATGGGTTTACTCTTGGGAAAATTACGTTGTGAAATTCACTTAATGAACCTGGTAACAATGTCAGCGCAACAATTTTTTATTAGCTCCAGGCATCCAGTCACAGAAGAATATTACAAGATATCGTGGCCACAAATTAAGATTTCATTCCTCCCGACTTTGAACAAATCAATAACTTGTGGGAGTGAATTCTTAATTTTGTGGCCACGATATCTCTGTTGATGAACAGATGGATAATTTTACTGCTATATGAAATGTCTCCTGTTGTTTCAAATGAGTTTGACAACTAACCAGAAAAGTTCCAGGAACAATGATGTCACTTCCCAAACTTACAAATACCCTTATAAAAATGTTTTATTTCAGATCATAAAAACTATCACAGAAACAAACATTTTAATGAAACCGTTATACTACTTTTGTGTTTTTTAGTGGAAACATGTCTCCTTTCTTTCTAAATTATTATCTCAGCGTAAATCTCAGACCAAAACATGGCTATAGAAAAGGAACCTGGGAGGCAAAGTGAGAGGATGAGTACTCTTTGAGGTTAATATATGTGGGTTAAGCACTCTTTGAAAGGCCTTGGGGACACTTTTTATTTGTTTGGATTCAAATGTCCTTCATGTAGCGCCGCCAATTAGCCTACGAGGGGATGATGCCCATGTTATGAATTCCTCCTTTTTTCTTTTCTTCTTTTCTCCTCATTTCCTGCACTCAGACAGCAGTGACAGACAGCTCTATGAGTCTCAGTTTCCCCGTCTCACTCTCTTCCCAAGTTCATTTTTACAGAGGGATCAGCGGCAGTGACCTCACCACAGGCGTCCAATCAGAAAGAGACACATGATAGCAAAACACACTCTGCTCCAATTACAATGTGGAGGAAAACATGGGCAAGCCAGATAAAGTGATTATATAGTATTTGTGTTAGCGCCAGTGCCTGTGGCTCACCAGGTGGGACTGTTGTGACCTTTGGTCTGGTTCTGACTGGTCTGTGCGGTTTTGGGGGGTGTGAGTCAAAGGACCAGATAAACTAATCCTTCAATTACATGTTCATCTGGGTTGCCTGGGTCTGGTCTCTCTCTTTTCACATTTCATCCTCCATTTCTCTAATCACAAAAGACCAACCCACCTGTCAAGAATTAAAACGGCTTTATTATAATGTCATCTTACATTAAATGCCCAGAAACATTTTTGAAAATTGAAGTTGTTCTGATTGGATGGATGAATGAACAGATTGTTGGATCGATAGATAGATGTACGGATGAACAGATGGATGGATGAATGTTTGGATGGATAAATGGATGAATGAACAGATTGATGGAGTACAATATGAGTGGACGACAAGTTTGGATGGATGGGATGATGGGCATGGTTGTTTGATTGGACGGACGCACGGACAGATAGATTGATAGAAAATTTAACAGATCAATGGAAAGATGGATGGTTTAATATTTGAATGGACAGACAGATGGACAGGCGAATGAATGGATGCACAGACATGTCTTCATTACGTGTTTACTGGCCCATCATTCTGCAGGGATTTCCTAAAAGCCATCTGATGAACTTATTGACAGATGTGTCCAACATCTGGGGCAGTAATTATTGGTAATAACTTCCAGGCTCCAGACCGGCTGAGGAGAAACGAAGCTTGTCTCAGGATGTTGATCTGCATAGACTGATCCTGACTTTCTCACCCTGGCTCTCATTCACACAGATTGAAATTGAAAGTTCAAACTCAGAGAGACGGCTACTGGCAAGAGCCAAGAGTGTTTGATTCACAGTCCACCAAAATGAGACAGAACACACACTGAGAAATACTGTCAAATCTCTCTCTCTCTCCTCCTGCTGTATCTCAGATGCCAGACCTCATCAGCTGAATATGATTACATTCACGATGGAGAGAATGAAGTTGCGAACAAAGAGACAGAGGTGAGATTGAGAGATGACAGGGGGAAGGACGGGGGGTCCCTTTAAAGGTAATCAGTTCATTCAACAGGCATCTAAATCCCAGAAGAAAAAAATGAATCTGCAGTTTTTTTTAAATACTTGTATTTTTCAAGATTACAGTTTCAATAATATCAAATCAGATATAAAATGGAAAAACAATGGAATCATAAATGTTGCTACTTAGCTAAAATCACCTGTTTTTAGGCTAGACAAATCAATGTGCACTTTATCAAATGCATCTTTTAACTTTAAAGCCTAAAATATCAAAATATCATAGACACCACCTAACAACAGAAACAGAACACATTAACAATGGCTTAACAACTACTGAGAATATCATGTCCCTTAGCTGTACTTATATTGCCCCTTAAAAACAGCTCTGATAGCAAATAAATTGAATGGAAATTATTACTGATTAAACACAATGGAGTTCTAAATGAATATATAGGCTATTATGGCAACAAAAAATGTTTTTAGAGTGTAGTTATGTTAGCTGAGCTGATTCTATTGGGTTTCCCACCATCGTTGAGCTGGAACAGATACATTCAGCTCTCTGGACAGCTTAGAAGGACAGGAAACGTGTCTGTCTGAGAGTCCAGTGCCTGACAGGACAGCTCAACGCTGTTCTCTTTGGGAAAGGTGATTTACTAAGTGCTGCTGAGGGTCACCTGAGGGTGGAAAATAGAAAATGTCTGGAGGTTATATAGATGGATGGCTTGCTGGTGTTGACATGTTTTAGGTTTGCTTTCCCCTTTTAAGACTAGCATCTGTGGTTAATGTAGAAACTTTAACCAGTGTGTTTCGTTTTAAAAGGAAAAAGTGCATTAAAAATACATTAAATGAATAGCTCACCCAATAATGAAAAGTGCCATCATTTATTAACCCTCATGTTGTTCCGACCTTTAAGACTTACTTTATGTCGAACACAAAAGCTTTTGCTTTTTCCAATACAAATAAAGTGCATGCAGCTTTACGAAAGTAAATTAATGACAAATTTATTTGAAACAAAAAAAAACAATACATTTTAAATTGTATCAAGGGGTGTAACTGACACAGAAGTCACGGTTGGGGTCACAGTTCGATACGAGTTCGGTACAACAGGAAAAACCAATAAATAACCAATGGTTTCTTTTCATTTATTTTGAACAGACAGTAGTGCAAATCACAGTTTGTTCCACCTAGCAGCATTTACTCCCCTAGTTGGTACAGTAAAGCCTCTTTTAGTGGATTAAGCACTAAACAGTAAAAAGAATGCACTCTTGCATAGGTTATTTTTTTGTAGGGCTGATAAAAAACAAAATGTATTTGGTCACAATCAGTCACAAAAGCATCTATTGTGTTATAAAAGTACAAATAACAGAATACTTCACTTTTTTTGCACGAGAGTTCATTAACATGAGGTGACAATGGCGGATGCACAAAAGTATTAAGCTTTTCCAAGAAATCACGTAAAGATGAGCGGGAAGGAGAATAAGAGCCATCTGTACATCTGAGTCTACTTCACCTTTCCTCGAGGAACTGCGAGTGAAGCGGCTCCTGAGGCTTCCCGTTTCCAGGACACACACATTTCATCACTGGAGTGGAGAGTGACTTCCACGAGTCATCACACATATCCACACAATGCCAAATGATTCTGTCTCATTATTTGGGTGGCAGTGGCTCAGTGGTTCATGTTGGTTGTCTACAAACCGAAAGGTTGGTGGTTCGATCCCAGGTTCCACCTGACCAAGTGTCGAGGTGTCCGTGAGCAAGACACTTAACCCCAGCTGCTACCGACGAGCTGGATGGCTGTCGGTGTGTGAATGTGAGGCAATATGTAAAGCGCTGTGGTGGCCATTGGGTCTTTTAAAGCGCTATATAAATGCAGTCCATTTACCATTATAACAGCGGAAACAACTTAAAATACGCCATCATTTAAGGTCATACAGATAAGAGTAAGACATCATTCAAAACTGTTAAGTCTCACTCACAATAAAAACAAAACATTGTGCTTTTGTAAAATATAGAAAACAATCAGGATGCTGCTTTCTGCCGTCCAGGTTTCCTTTCCGTGAAGTTAATGGAGCGCGTCAACAAAGATTAATCTAAACTGTATCGGCTACTAGCAAGCTCTTGCTTTGGGTTGGTGCGTAGATCAACTCTTCTTCTTCTGCTCTTCTTCCTGTTGTGGCGGTTAGTAAACAGCTTTGCATTATCGCACATGGATATCTGCTTGGTGGCCAGGAGAGCTAAATCTGTGGTGCACCACAGTTTGGCGACCGCCTCAGGAGACAATCATGGGCACCACAAGCCTGACTCGCTGCCGGATACGCCTTGCCCACAAGCCCTGAGTCGGTCTGGCACGACTTTGACGGCAAGACCGAAGTCCTCAATGGGGATACCTCGCTCTCTGAGAGATAGACATCTTGGCTAGCCCATTTCTCCACATTTTAATAATATGAGTATGTGTTCTTCCAGTTCTTCCAACTCAGTGTGAAGGTCCAGAAGAAACAGAAGGCTTACAGGGGAGGGGTAGGGGCCATTGCATCAAGCAACTCCCTGTACGTGGGGTTGACAGAAGGAGAGGAGTAAGTTATGATCTGTCGGATCAGAAGATGCCTTAGATCGGGCTCCAGCAGATTGCCTGAACTGGCAAGAGGAGATTTGGAAAGTGACACCCCGCTCCCAAATTCCTCTGCCAGTTCAACCTGCGACCCCCACGAACAAAGTCGCAGTGCCCGATGCGGAGTGCCGATGCTTTTCCTCCTGCCCCCTCGAGAGCTGAATGCGCGTGCTTTGCTCCCAAGCAGAAAACACAGAGCTCATGGGTGTCCTCAGGTGTAGCAAGGGCATGGAGGTACACACTGCTTCCCATTCTTTTGTCTTAACACACTTTGAGCACTGTTGAGCAGAATCGTAAACACCTCTGATTGCTCATTGTGTTCACATGCTCATCGGATATGTCTGTGATTGGCTACAATGATTAACGCACGGAAGCGTTTAAGAGCACACGGAAGTGTTTGAAAGTGTATTGAAAAACGGGAGCGGCAGCATTTGAAAGACCGGTCCACTGATAGACTCCTGCTTTCAAACGCTCCTGTCTGTATCTGTGCAAGCGCTCGGTGAAGTGCGTCATTGATGTATTTTTTACAACGTGTTTTTAATGCACTGATCAATGTAGTCAATCACAGACATATGCGATGAGCGTGTGAGTACAATGGGCAATCAGAGGTGTTTACGATTTTGTTCAACAACACTCAAAGCGTCACAATTTTGTCCGTACCGAAGTTTGTCCGTACCGAAGTCGGTACTTTTTGAAAACTCTAGTCCCATCCCATATTATTTTCACCACCAGTTTTCCGTTTTGAGTGAGATTGGTGATGGCAATAATATGAGGTGGAAGGAAAATCTATATTTCAATGCCTTTGCAAGCAAACAAAAAATTTATCTAGGGAGCGCACAATTTTTGCAAGTGAACGCAAAAGCGTTGAAACAGTTTTCTGTCCATCAATTTCTTTACATAAACATGGCTATACAAATATCACGTTCACAAATATTGCACTAGCTCAAATTCAGTATAGAGATAAATATAGATAAGATCAATTTCAAATTTAATAATGATTAAAATGTTGTTGGATGCAGAACCTTTATAGCTTTTTACAGTTAAGAGTGTGTGCTGATATCTTAAACACATACACTCTTGCATGCTCAACTATGTGAAGTAATGTGTTGGGAACGGTGGCTTTTGTAAAGATAGGCCACCTGGTGGGATATTTCTTAGAGTAACAGTTTCTACTCAGAGAAAAGACAGAGCAACATCCTGTGAGGAAATGCACTACGCACTTATACAACCCCAGCGCACATGTCTGCTGCATAAATCACCTCACAAATTATCTGCCGTGGAGAATGAGGCTAACACAGTAGAAAAACAAACAGAGCTGTGTAGTCCCTCAGCCAAACAGCGATTTGCTGTGGCTCTTTAGCTAAGCGATTTATGAGAACGCACTGGTTTCTCGGGAGGATCATAATTTGGCCTCGGAGGGAAAGATAACATTAGAGCGGAGAGGGGAAGGAGCAAGGCGTAAAGAATCTTCTCCAGGTTTAGCAGAAGTAATGGAGGAACGTTGCTACAGGATTGTTGCTCTTGAGTTTGAGCCAGACAGTGTTTAGGGATGTGGTCACACTGCCGAGAGCTCACTGCTCTACGATAAATGGATCCCGACAACTGCATCTGTCTCTCGCAATCCTTTTTCCTCAGTCTTTCACTCTCGTAGAGGGAACAGTCTGTCCTGTTTCTAAAACACTTCTTATCGATTGATGTTCGGCTCAAGTACCAAAGCAGTAAAGCACCATACCACAGGATTTCAGTCAGCTTCATCATTAATATCATTTAACAGGCCATTAGTGATTAAGTTTTAAACTACCGCATTATGTGAGAGAGAAAAAAACGCCAAAATGACAAACACCAAAACTCAAATTAAACAATATAAACTACATCTTATTTTTTTTAATTACATTTAGTTCTATATTGGTTTTACTGGCTGAAATATTTGATGAGACTTGAATAGTCTCTTTATACATGCACAGATATTTATCTGAGTGTCACCGGAAACAATTGCAAAATTAACACATTATTTTGTTTGTTTACTTTCCTTAAAAATGATCAGTGTTGAGCTGTTAATTACAGCTGTTTCTTACAACAAACAAACAATGAGTAACAGTATTCATAACAGTTTTTTTTTACAAGAACAAGTTATTTTTTACATTTCTTAAGCTGCACAAATGTAAATACTTTTACATTGCACTTGATGTGAAAACTTCCGTCTTTTATATTTCAGCAATATACACATACAAAAATATATCTGTATACTTCATGTACGATTATTACTAATGTAATGAGATATGGATGTGAGTTCCTATGCTTAGGGAAAGTTTCTGCTGTTAAACTATAGGTTCTTTTTAGAATTACTTCTGATTTCTAGGTACACAAATGGGTTTCTACTTGGTTCAATTCAAGGGTGAGAAAGCCTTTTTGCAAAAATGTTTGCTCACATTTGAACAAACTCAAACTTCATTATAGTTTTTCTTGATTGCTTAAAGGGTAACTAAACCCCTGGTCAGAGCCTGACTCCAGCCACTGGCAATATTTGAAAAATGCTGGAAAAGTGGGCAGAGCCCAGCGGAGGGGGGCGTGCACCTGAGACGCATCTGTCTGTATGGAACCTGCCTACGTCAGCAACAACCGCTGCGTTACGAACCACCGCAGGCATCCAATAGGAAAATTCAACTGCAGTAGCCACCGTTCAACCAGAAGAGGGCAGCACAGTTTTTACACCATATATTGTAGAATTAAAACACTTTAATCCAAAATGTCAAAAAGTTTACTGGAATCAATGAACAGCATTTATGAAGCTCCATTCTTACAGATCATTAACTTGAAAAAGTTGTTTTAGTGTTTACTTACCCTTTAAATACTATAACCAGGCGCTTGAACTAAAATTTCAAAACCATAATGCCATTTATCCAAAAGCACACTATGAACACTATTCCCCTGTTTTGACACATGAATCAGATTTGTTGAACTGTCACTACAAAACTCTACACACAAATCCCTTAATTTCTCATTGCCTACACCATGTTGTCATTTAGAAAGCATAGCATTCAATATTGTTCACTCAAGTCAGCACAGCTTCAGCTCAGTTAGCACACAATTACCCAAGTAGAAACACTAAGAGTCAAAATTGATCACATGCCAATCCGAACCTTCAATAGACAGATAAAAGGACCAGAGTCAGTTCATTTGGTTTTGGAACAATGGATCCAGAAAGACATGAAGGAAGAGGCCGGGAACACTGGAGAGGAGGAGGAGGAGGAGGACGAGGAGGAGGAGGAAGGTGAAGGGCAAGGAGACAAAACACTCTAGTTACCGATGTCTTTGTCCATGCTATGACTATGAGGGAGGCTGGGCTACGAGTAAGGCCAAATTTGAGTCGCTTCACCATCGCCTCAATCATAAGAACCTTCCGAAAGAAAAACAGGTACAGTAGATGTACTTCAGACTGCTCTGTAACTTTTGAGAGCTCTACTATGTGCTGTTACAACCCATACATGTACATAGCTGTTGCACTATACTGTAATAAACAGAATTGCATCAAATTGCCTCACATACAGATAGAGTTTTCTGAATGCTTCCATTTTGTAAAAAGGATGTGTTACAATTACAGTAATCAGTACTTCTACTGATCAGTATTACAGGACACAGAGACGATGAAATGGAAGAAGCCTGCCAAATATTTCAGTTAATGCGTGCCAGCGGGGAACAGGCATGCAATAGGATTTTACCCCCGCTGTCGGGCAAGGGCTAATACAGCCTGTGATGTGGACGAGATTCTCCAGCCTGACCCAGACCAAAGACAGGATGCTGAGGCAGAATTTTTTTTTTTAATTGTGTGTGTGTGTGTGTGTGTGTGTGTGTGTGTGTGTGTGTGTGTGTGTGTGTGTGTGTGTGTGTGTGTGTGTGTGTGTGTGTGTGTGTTGTACTGTGTAGTACAAGAATGAATAAAAATGTGCCAACGTAATGACACAACCAATGGTCTTTTGTGTTCATCGTGTGGAAAGGTTTGTGAAGGGGGAAACCACAAGCAACATAACCTAGCAGTTTTGGAAATGTTGTTTTAAATTTATTGCACCAGTGTGTAAGACTATGTTGTAGTGGGTGTGTGTGTGTGTGTGTGATGTCTGAGGGCAAAGTTTGGTTTTTCACCACGAGTGAATGGTTTTGAGTACAGAGCTTGATTTTGACCTGAAAATAGGATGTTTAGGGAATTGGGAGAGACGTTATGGATTTGTGTTTACTGCTTTGAGAATACGAGGCATAGTTTCAAGAAATGCGTTTAAGAAATTGAGAAAAACTGTAAGTGAAGTTGAACCACACCAGTTTTTCGTACTGCGTCGAAGTGAAAAAAAGAATCTGTCAGAAATATAATACATTTGTATAATACATTTCTAATATTTAATTTATAATAAAAATAAATAAACACTTTTCGACCCAGGTTTTTTTGTGAAAGTTAAAAATGTTCTGCTATGACATTAGATTGCAAAAACCTTTTGGTTCTTATTAGAAACTTTAATTCAGCTGTATATCTCAGACGTACACACACATGCTGAGCATATGGTATATCATCGCAGAACGTAATTATGAAGTTTTCTGAAATAGTTTTAGAAATCACCATGACATACTATTTGATATCATTTACTGGTGTGTTTGTAATATGCACCTTGTGGTCTGGCAGGATATACAGTAAGTGTGTGTGTGTGTGTGTGTGTGTGTGTGTGTGTGTGTGTGTGTGTGTGTGTGTGTGTGTGTGTGTGTTGTACTGTGTAGTGCAAGAATGAATAAAAATGTGCCAATGTAATGACGCAACCAATGGTCTTTTGTGTTCATCGTGTGAAAAAGTTTGTGAAGGGGGAAACCAAAAGCAACATAACTTACCAGTTTTGGAAATTTTTAATTTTTGGTTGTTTTAAATTTATTGCACCAGTGTGTAAGTGTGACCGATCTTCATTTAGCTCTGCGTTGTGTTTGTAGATGGACGAGAACCGGGCAACAGGAATTTCTCAGGCCAGATTTTATTCTGCATGACTAAAAGGAAGAATCATGACAAGCTCGAGTCTGCGGCCTTCTCTCACAGTTCAGCCTGTCAGTGAAAGGCGTCAATTTAGGCAACAGAGCTTGCACACTCATGCTTAATGAATTCTCTCCAAAAATACATTCATAACTCAACACATCATTCACACAAACTTCATACATGTTTGAATAAGATTAAAGTGCATTTTAGAACAAAATTACATGTTGTATTACAATAAACAAAACTCATATCCAACTTTTTAGACGGAGCATTAATACAACTCACCTCTCTTCAGTCGCATTTACCGCGAACTGAAGGAGAGCAACCGGAACATGAGTCTTAAAGGAACCACGCACCGTATTTAACAATACTGCAAAATGACCATGAAACATGACATCTCAATTAAAAGAAATCAAAATTAGAAGAATAAATTAAATGAAATATTAAAAGAATAATTCCAGAATACAAAATAATGAAAGAAATGATAACAAAGAGAGAGATTTTGAGTGAAATTAATAAATAATTATACCACCCGTTACATAAGACTATGTTGTAGTGTGTGTGTGTGTGTGTTTGTGAGGGCTTGTGTGTGATGTCTGAGGGCAAAGTTTGGTTTTTCACCACGAGTGAATGGTTTTGAGTATAGAGCTTCATTTTGACCTGAAAATAGGATGTTTAGGGAATTGGGAGAGACGTTATGGATTTGTGTTTACTGCTTTGAGAATACGAGGCATAGTTTCAAGAAATGTGTTTAAGCAATCCAGAAAAACTGTAAGTGAAGTTGAACCACACCAGTTTTTCGTACTGCGTCGAAGTGAAAAAAAGAATCTGTCAGAAATATAATACGTTTGTATAATACATTTCTAATATTTAAGTTATAATACAAATAAACACTTTTCGACCCAGGTTTTTTTGTGAAAGTTAAAAATGTTCTGCTATGACATTAGATTGCAAAAACCTTTTGGTTCTTATTAGAAACTTTAATTCAGCTGTATATCTCAGACGTACACACACATGCTGAGCATATGGTATATCATCGCAGAAGGTAATTATGAAGTTTTCTGAAATAGTTTTAGAAATCACCATGACATACTATTTGATATCATTTACTGGTGTGTTTGTAATATGCACCTTGTGGTTTGGTAGGTGTGTGTGTGTGTGTGTGTGTGTGTGTGTGTGTGTGTGTGTGTGTGTGTGTGTGTGTGTGTGTGTGTGTGTGTGTGTGTGTGTGTGTGTGTGTGTGTGTGTGTGTGTGTGTGTGTTAATAAAAGAATGAATAAAAATGTGCCAACGTAATGACACAACCAATGGTCTTTTGTGTTCATCGTGTGGAAAGGTTTGTGAAGGGGGAAACCAAAAGCAACATAACCTAGAAGTTTTGGAAATGTTGTTTTAAATTTATTGCACCAGTGTGTAAGACTATGTTGTAGTGTGTGTGTGTGTGTGTGTGTGTGTGTGTGTGTGTGTGTGTGTGTGTGTGTGTGTGTGTGTGTGTGTGTGTGTGTGTGTGTGTGTGTGTGTGTGTTCAGCCCATCAGTAGCAGAGTGATGAATGGAAAAGAGGGCAAACCACACAGCTGTTTATCAGATCACCTTCATCATCATCATCATTGCCTGTAATCTCACTTGACCACTATGAGTCATTCTGTATGATCTGATAAACAAACTGCAATGACATTCTCTCTTTAAAATTCATAGAGATCAAAGTTCAGCCATTTAGTGATACTTGTTTATTCTTATCAGCTAATTTTCCTCCTGCGTGTGTGGTGTATTAGGTTGGCCTCCCCTGGAAATCATCAGATCTAATCTGGTTGGCTTTCATGTAGGGTGATCCGATTAATTAGAAAAGGAGGTCAAGTCAGGTTTTATGTTGACCATTATAAATGTAGTGTGATGGACTATTGTGTCATAGTGCCCACTCCGCCATGCCTCATTAGATTGTGAAAATGCAGACCATAGAGGGCATATAATAACCTGACCAATAGTGAGAAAAGGTAATTTCCTTAATTCAAATGCTCCAAAAGCAGTGGTACTCAAACTTTTGTGGTCACGCCCCACTTTAAACTTTTAACTCCCCCCAAATACCCCCAATTATTTGATTATTAAATAAATTCACTAAATGATGTTTTATTAACAAAGTTTGGGAGGAGCACGCTCAGATAATTAACACGAGTGGAAAGCACTCAGCAATCAATGATAAGAGGTGTATATATAGCTGTGTCCCAATGTTAAGGCTGCATCCTCCGAAGGCTGTCTTTGAAGGTCGATTGCGTCACAGCGGCGTGACAAAGCATCACAACGGCGCGACGAAGGATGTCCCAATTAATTTCTCCACCCTTCGAAGGTCGTATTTGAAGGCCGGTTGCGTCATCGCGGCGCAATAATAACCAGCAGCATAGAAGTCAAAAGCTTATCTGTTTTTATGTGACAAAGTTGATGAAGACAATGATAATGATGATTAATGTTCAATTCAAACAGTGTAGAAATTATTGTCTGTGAAAGCCAATGTCCAGTGGTGCAATCCAAAAGTTCTCCCAGATCAAGCTGTACTCCTTAGTGTAAATATAGTCCAAGCAAACTAGAAGGTCTTTAAATCCCAGTTGTGGCATAATCCAGTTCAAGGATTCACAGCAGGTGAAATCATAGCTCATAGTCTCTAAACCAACTTCAAGGTCATCTTTATGAACAATACAAAAACAGGCATATGAATCTAATGATAAATCCCACTGAATGTGGAGTCCTTCTACAAATGAAATAAATCACATTAGAAAATAACTACACATAAATTAATCCGAAACATTCAATCAATACAAAGAAAATAAAAGAAACGATGCTTAAATCAGATTGAGCATAAAACTAAAGATTTCTCAATCAGGACAAGTGATTGTTTGGAGCCATAAGCCTTGCTTACTCCTTCCATTTCAATTTCAAATCTAACTACTTCTCTCCCTACACCTATTTTATACATGAGCGTATGTTGCCTCCTCATGGTGGGTAGGGCAATTACAACATAAAAAAAACATGTTAACAGGTTTGTGACTGTTACAAATGCTTGTTTTTTTCTGCAATTAAAGGGGAGAGTGCTCACCCTGGAAACCACTGAGAGACTTACATGCACTAGTTTGATTACAGTGCTGCCCTAGCAAGAAGGGAGACCACCAGGCAGAATACCCTTACTTGCCTGGCTCTCCAAGCATAGGTCAACCAAAGACATAAATTATAGGGGAGCATACGGCCCTTCTCCAAGATGCAAGATAGTTGGGGAGAGATCAAACATAATCAAGGGAATTTGAAAACAGTTGAAGTACCTGAAACAATTCCATTCATCCTGTTCTACCATAAAGGATATCTTCAGTGCAGCAACAAAAACAGGGAACAAAACAAGTGCTCAGCTCTTAGTAATTGTACTCCCGACTATCTTTATTGCTGCTCCTCCTAGGAGGAGCCTAAACCTTACTCCCAATCAGAAGGGACATGAGAGCAGTGCACAAGCATTGTGCTTCCTCCTCATTACCCAGACTCAAGAACCCAAGAAGGAAGCAGGGATCCTGCTTAATAGAGAGCTAGATCGTAATTAAAGACCACAACATAACTTGGTGAGAGCAGCTCATACCCTGCCCAAAGGCTACAACCTTCACTGCTGCTGGCCTTACAAAGCGGAGCCTGAGTAAATGAGAGCAAGTCACTTAGTATGCTCGCCACTCTTATTACCCAGACACTAAAGCCCCAAGGGAAGCACAGGGGAGCTTATGTCCTACTTCAAGACCCCGATTTGACTGGTGGAGAACATCTCAGATCCTGTGATTTGTTTTTTAAAGACATTCTATCTTTGGTCCGCTACTGCTAGCAGCGTGATGACTCTGACAGACCAAAAAAAATATCCTTCCAGAGAGGAGTGATATCCCTACTTTTACTCCAACATTAATTGAAGAGAGAAATAAACGTTTATCAACTTGGTTCCGTCATCTTACTCTACCCTAAGGGATGTTTTTAAGAGCAGATTGAGAAAGGGAGTCTGTAAAGAGCTAAACCTTAGCAGTTAGCCTTCCAGCTACACCTTCCAAGGGGGAGACCAGTCCTTACTCTCCAACAAGGATAGTTAGGAGAATCATAAAGAGCATGCCCACTAATCTTCTCACACAGGCTTTAACCCCAAGGCAACCACAGGAAAGCTCAGGTCCTACTTCAAGACCCCAGAATAACTGGGGGAGAACAAATTATGTTTTATTAACAAAGTTCGGGAGGAGCACTTTCAGATAATTACCACGAGTGGAGAGCACTCTACAATCAATGATTAAAATGTATATATGGACTCAGCAGTCTCACCTCATTTGACCTCACCTCATATCCAATGAGACTTGGTGAGTATTAATATCAAGTCTCAAGTTTCAAGATGTCCAGTAATGTTTTTTTTTTTTTTAAGGAACATTTATAAAAGTTACTTAAATGTCCTAATTGAACTAAGTCCTAATCCTGGCTTAATCTAAGCCCGGACTGTCACAGAACTGGTAAATAGTAAAGCGAGGATTCATTTGCAGGAAACTCGGGATCTTTATTAAACAAAACAAAACTACAAACCAAAACACCCCGTGGGGGAAAACAAGACAGGCATATGGCATCAAACAACGAACAGGAGGGAACAGACAACGAACCAGCACAGGACTGCAAACACAGGGAGACTAAATATGAAGCAAACAAACGAAGGTAACGAACAAGACGGGTCGGCCAAATCAATCAATAATCTGGTAACAAGATGGGAGGGGCTAGACAATTGACAAGAGAGCACATGTCTCAAGGAATACAAGACAAGCCATGTGCTCTCAACAAACCAGACTAAACACAAACACATGACAAACTGGGGATGTCAGAGCTCTGTCACCAAACCAGATATAAACCAAACAGAAGTGACCCTGACACTGACTGTAAAATCAGACCACAACCTCTTAGATATTAGAAAAAAAGATTTATGTTTCTAGATTAAAAGTTAGGGTACGTTTACACAACAACAGTGTATTAAAACCAGAAAAGTTTTTCCTTCACGTTTTTCGTATACAGACAACAATGTTGTCAAAACAATCCATGTTCACACGGATCCACGAAAATCAATGAAAACACTGTATTATGCTGCCAGGCCAGTAATTGGCGATGTCACTGTGTGAAGAAATATGTTTTCCATTTTTAGTTGAAAACAGTGTCGTTTAAACAACCCCTTACATGCACGTCCTTTTTCAGTCAGTGAACCAATTATCACAACTTTTCACACATTGTTCTGTCGGCATCCATAGACTCCAAACCAGAAGAAGAAGATGGAAGATGAAAAACAAGAAAGTCTTACACACCTTTGTTGCTGAGTTTGAGTGTGTGCGTGCTGGGATGATAAGGCCAGGGTAAGGAGATATCGATTATTGAGCCATCTCAGATTACTCAAAATGAGGGGTGGTACTTCCATAGCTGTGTGTGTATGTGTGTGTGTGTGTGTGTGTGTGTGTGTGTGTGAGAGAGAGAGAGAGAGAGAGAGAGAGAGAGAGAGAGAGGTGAAAATTTAAAGAGAGAGCAAGCTTGAGTAAACCAGCACGAAGTGATAAATTAGTGTTGATGGGTAACCTTGACTGGAAATTGCTACCACTAACTCAACACTGAGGCAAGATCAAAATGAAGTCCTGACATGGAAAAATCTGAATTCCCAGTGTCCCCCACTCTCTCTACATTTATTTGTTTTTTGCACTGCCTTGAGATGACGTGTGTGTGTGTGTGTGTGTGTGTGTGTGTGTGTGTGTGTGTGTGTGTGTGTGTGTGTGTGTGTGTGTGTGTGTGTGTGTGTGTGTGTGTGTGTGTAGTGATTACTGTCAGAACAGTATTCCAGCACGGCTGTGGAAGGTCTGTCTGGTAAGATCTGTGTTTGTTGAAGCAGTGGGACGCTGGAAACCGACCGCTGTGTGTATGTGTTAAGTGTTAGTGTGGCTCATGGGAAAGAAGCCTTCTTCACACAACAAACAGGATCAATCTTTTCAAGTTTCCTTTAAAACACATCTTAGACCACTGACAGTGAACCGCATTGACCTCAGCTGATGTGTGCTGATATGTGATGAAGGGTCTTTGTGTTTGGTGTTTGTGTAGGATTGGTGTGATTTATGAGGAGCAAGTTTGGTCCCAAGTTGGGAATTCTCGAGTTAGGAACACAGTCCTGCTCTGTTACATGAGCTATGAACTCAAACCCAGACGCATTAGTGTACTCAAATACGGAGTTAGCATAGCATGCAGAATAGCATACCAGCATTAATAACAAATGCATTAGTAACAGATGCTGCGTTAACGCCATGACGTTATTACCATAATTACGAGATGACAACCCTTGACGTTCTACTCTGAGCTGTTCACGTTCTCGGAATTAGAATTAGAATTAGGCATTTCTATTACAACACTATCAATGGCAAAATGAACCTGCAGGAGTCAGGTATTATGAGTTCTACAGGGATGTGAACGCTTTTACCAAGTTGGAAATTTTCGCTATTACAGTAATTCCAACATAGCGTGAACGCACCTACTCCACCATCTGCCTATGGTTGGGCAAACAGATAATCCCGCCCCCAAAAACATGTGATTGTTTGAGCCAATGCTTTATTACATCACAACATCACTGATTATCTGATGACACCATAAGAACAGACACGGTCTCAAACCCTTCACGGGTGACTATTATGACCTGTGACGTCAAAGGCAACAGACAGGGAAAGAATTTAATATTTTACACTGTTAAAAGCATTATGATAAAATGAAATATTTTCTTTTTATATGTTACTGTCATGGCTACACCAAGCTCTCTTCTTCTTCCGGTGAGATTCTGAAATGTGCATATGATGGACACTTCACTATCCCATCAGGCCACTGGAGAGGATTCATGAATGACAGTGAAACGACACAACTGAAGCTGGTAGATCACATGATAATGACAACATTACGGATGTAGTACATCCAGATTACATTCAAACTACACACATTCATACTATATAGAACGTAGTTTTTGCGGTCGTTAAGTAATTACTTCAAATTCAAAATAAGTACCTACTCAAGAGAGTATGCGATTTCGGACGCAGTCATTGTCTTATTATCGGGAGATATGAGGGTCCATGGCTCCACCATTGGAGAAAGCGTAACGGCTAACTTGGATCCCGTGTGCATTGATAACCAATCACATTACAGCCTTGACGTCATTGAATTTCATTTCGAGTAGTGCGACAACCAATCTCTGTTCTCTGTTTGCGGATACCATAGAAATGAATGAGTGCCGTAAACTGAACTGTTACACAATTGTCCCTAACTTCTCTTATAAAAACGTAAATTTTTTTCTGAGTAAACTCTAAAAATAGATCAATCTAAGACAAATGTTTAAGATCAAACATGTTGAAGATTAGCCGATGGGCTGTCGATTCATTAAATGATAAGCTACTTCCGCACAAAAGCCGTTAATTTAGCGCAGTGAAGCCTATCCTCCATTGACTTCCATTAAAAATAAACTGCCTTTTGTCTCCTTCCCTGCAGCGTTGTTTTTTTCAGCTAAGGCTGCAGAATTGCCTTCAAGTGGCTTGGTTTATACCCCACACTCACGCTTTGATTACGTTCACACTGTTAGTCCAAATCCGATTATTTGTGTATCGACTAGATTCTGATCTAAATGATTGACTGTTCACACTGTGTTGAGTTTGCAACTGTTCAGATCCAATAAGTGTGTCCCGTGGCGCTCTTTCATTTCCTGGATTATCTGCATTGGTTTTTATGACAATGATGTTGCATTGGTGGGAATTCATCAAACAAACATGGAGGTGTTTGCAATGTTGTCTTACAACATGACAATTTGTAGCTGTCCCTCTGGACTACGAGGAGGAGGAGGCGGCGCACATGCGGCTTTGCTCTGGCTCAATTTTGCTGTTCACACTTGCTAAATATGATTGAATTCCAATTGGATATGAACAAAAATCGGATTTAGACTGACAGTGTGATCAAGACTTTAATCTGGTTTTGTTCAGACTCTTGTGTTGATCTTACCTGTATGAAATACCTGGATTTCTTGTCTGTTCTCCATCTTCTGTTCTCCTCATTTCTCCACCGTTGATCAGGATGCTCAGGAATAAAGAGAGCAATGTTTTGAAATCTGTGTTTTGGGGGAGGAATCAAATTTCAAATGGTCTAACAGTCAACTTTGATGGGGAATGATGAGCTTTACCTTTTCTTTAAGATCCTTAAAAGGATAGTTCATCCAACATTAAAAAAATCTGTAATTTACTCCTCATGTCATTCCAAACCTGTTTGACTTTCTTTTTTTCTGTGGGACACAAAAGCTATGCAGAATTTGGGGGACTGGCAGTTGCAGTCACCATTCATTTTCATTGCATCTTTTTCCATTCAATAAAACAAAGTGAATAATGCCTGCACCCCTCTAATTCTGCCTAACATCACCTTTTGTGTTCTACAGAAGGAAGAAAGTCAAACACGTTTGAAATGTTGAGTAAACAATGGGAGAATAGCATTGTTTGTGTGAACTATCCCTTTAAGAGCTCCTGCAAGATTGTTCTGTCTATCAAAGAGTGCCCTCTAGTGGTCACAGAGAGATGCTCTTTTGAAGACACAATCATATCCATGATATACAGTGTATGTACACGGAGGTTCGTGGTAGATTCGTGATAAATGCCTTGTACTCTCAATCTTTGAGGTTTTATCTAAAAGACATTTCAAATGTAAAAATGTCAGTTAATGGAAACACTATTTTTTATACAAGATTCGTAAGCCTGCAATAAATGATGCCGTCAGTCTGTCATTATTTATGAAAATAGTATGAGCTGAGATGGTTGACACACCACTCCATATTCACGTGTTTAACATGTCAAAACCATTTAAATAGATGTTGTGGTTAAAATTAATCAATCATACACATTATTATATCAAATTTGTGTTGAGTGATCTTTGTTTAGTTTAAAATTAACATTCTCTTAAAACTGAAGCTTTTCTACATCAGATGCCAAGAGCGTTAAATAGGCATTGCCATTTTCCCTTTTTGTTTTACTAGGTTTTCTCCTCTTTTAACATTGTAAACACAGTGACCAGTTTAACTAACAAAATGAATATGTGTGCAACAGATAACACTGCAGAACATATTGGTGGGTACACAATATATACTCATTTTAACTAGAGTTGGTGATTAAAATGTGATTTTGTTTTCAATAGGTTTATTTCAAAACCCTGACAAAAATCATAAAAGAACACAAGTGCATTTTTAAAAAGTGCACTTTATAACAATGTAAACTTAAAATATTTACTTTAAAATACATTTTAAATAGGTATGTTTTAATTGTTTTAGTCTTTTAATCTCATCATGAAGTACAAAAAGTAGTTTAAAGTACACTTACCTTGATGTGCTGACTAATAAAGCCTAAGCACATGTGAAGCACTTGATTATAATGGAAACTGTGTTATTGATTATTACATTTAAAGTGAATATATTTGACATGATTGCGACTTCCTCATTACCATGAATATATTTACATCACATACTCCCTACAGAAATCAGTGTCGCTAGACGACTTTTCATATAGGCCTATCATACTGATCATACTTTCATACATCATCAACAGAAAATATATAAATGAAAACAGCTTTATTGGACATTTGACAATATATTATATTAAAATACAGTATGTAAGCATAGATTAGGAAAGGAAACAAATATAAAGTGTTGCCAACTTTTTTAAATGGAGATAGGCTTATATAAAGCCTGCTAAACATAAATTAAATGTCGCTAGATGAAGTATTGTGCTAAAAGTCGGCACAATACTTCATCTAGCAACATTTAATTTTTTTTTTAGCAGGCTTTATATAGGCCTACTGTCCATTTAAATAGTTGGCAACACTGATTGAAATGACATTAAAGTTTATTTTAGTTTATCATCATAAATGCTTGTCTCTTGTGGTGGAAATTCACTTGTAAAATTAAAGTCAGTAAAAAATAGACATAAAAATATTCGCAATTTGAAAATGGCGATCCAGGGAAGGTTATCTTACCACCAAAACATTCCTTAGAAAGCTACAAACATGAGCTATAAAATACAGAGTATTTGTTCAGTAAAATCATTCATATTAATTTTATTATGGTAGTAGGCTACTTTATTTTACAGTGCTGTTTCACATGATACTGTGTACTTGTAGTAATGGCATTAACTTGGTAGAGAGAGAGAGAGAGAGAGAGAGAGAGAGAGAGAGAGAGAGAGAGAGAGAGAGAGAGAGAGAGAGAGAGATAAAGGGACAAAGTATCATACCAATCTTCTACCAAGAATGTAATGGAAAGACGATGCCTGTTCTTAGTTATCATCGACCTTGCAATTTGAGTGCCTCAGATAACTTACAATATCTCTGTGCTTATCGGCAGAAAAATGTGATGGAAAAGATCTGATATCCATATTTAGCATTGCATATGTCATAAAATAAAGCAACTCAGTTTTTTTGGCGCTTCCTCTATATCTCTGATTGAAAATATAACTGTATTGGGACTGTCACTGGAGAGAGACCTAAAGCTCCTCTGGTCATATTTTTTGTGTGACATTGTTTCAGAGAGTTGTGTTACGGGTGGGTTTTAGTGAAGCGCTACAGAGCTTCTGGCCAGACAGTGGTTTCCACGCACATGGTTTTGGGCTTGGTGCTACAGGTCGAGGGCTATGGGCCCAGCCCAGCACATTGAAAGCCCTTGCTCGCACTGGCACAGTGGAAAAGTGGCTATTCAATATTGCAATAATTTTCTCACTGAAAAAGCTAAGATCGACAACATAATATCTCTCTTGTCTGGACGTGCTCTCCAGTGGGAAAACTCCATCTGGAACCAAGACGACCCACTAACTCAGTCCCTTGACAGCTTTATCGCAAACTTTAAGTGTTTGGTCAGACAAGCTTCACCATACTTTGGTCCACGATCAACTTTATCACCTCCATCAAGGTAAATCATCAGTGGACGATTATGCTTTTCAATTACGTACCCTAGCGGCTTCAAGTGGGTGGAACGAAGCAGCATTAACTGCTTTTCGCCAAGTTCTTTTCACAGATTTAAGGCTTCAAATGGCGATCTATGGTGAAACCATGGGACTAGAAAATCTGATTCACCAATCCATTCGTGTTGCTCAACGTACTTCAGTATGCGAACCAGTATGAATCAGTATCAGTGACTACCCCTCGATATTCTCTTATAGTTCAAGCTCTCATCGACTCAAAGGAACTTCTCAAACATCTCCGCAACAAGAAACTCTCCTGTTCACAGACCATGAACATATATTCTATTCTGGGTAAGCCACTTGGTCGAGGAGTCATTGGTCGAACCATTCATCACTCTCATCATTGGAAACCTGCATAGGGAGGAGATCTCGCTTCTGGTGCTAGAAGACTCTACAGCTGATGTTATCCTGGGACGCCCTGGCTGCAGATCCATTCACCTGTCATTTCCTGGTCCAGTGGAGAAGTTACCAAATGTAGTTATGTACCAAATGTAATGGAGTTAGTTCTCTTCCAATCATTGTATGCATCTTCCTCACAAAGACCCTTCATTCCAACCTCCAGAATTCACTGTCGATCTTCACTCCACCACCGTTGAAAGTCCAGAAGTGCAATCCACCGTGAAGGTGCCAGAAGAATACAGGGCGTTCCAGGACATGTTCAGTAGACAGCTGGCTACAAGGCTTCCACCCCATCGGTCATGGGACTGCGCCATCGAGCTGGTACCTGATGCTACACTGCCCAAAGGTAGAATCTACCCTCTTTCGATCCAGGAGACACCGGCCTCGGATGAATACATCAAGGAGACGCTTAAACAAGGGTTCATTGTGGAAAAGAAGGACAGAGGCTTGAGGCCATGCATTGCTTACAGAGCTCTCAACAACCAAACTGTTAAATACCATTTTTCTTTTTCCTTGGTCCCAACTGCCCTGGAACAACTGAGAGGTGCTCGCATCTTTTCTAAACTAGACCTGTGCAGTGCCTACAACTTGATCTGTATTCGAAAGGGTGACGAGTGGAAAACACCCTTCATCACATCCTCTAGGCACTATAAACACTGGGTCATGTTGTAGGGGCTAGTTAACTCGCCTTCAGTCTCCCAAAGCTTCATGAATGAGGTATTCCGAGACATGCTCCAAAGATTTGTCATAATTTACATCTACTCCTGATCTACTCCCATAACCTGGCTGAACACCACCATCATATTGCACAGGTCATTCAAAAACTAAGAGATCACCGACTTCCAAGAACACCCGATCCCAACCTACCCTTCGTTGTGGAAGTGGATGCATCCTCCAATGGTGTAGATGCGGAGCTCTTGCGGCAGCAGTGGTAATAAGCCCAAATTTACCCATGTGCCGCCTTCTCCCGAAAACTGTCCCCAGCTTCATTCTTCACACATTGCAACTTCAAAGTCACCTACCATTCAGGAGACAAGAACATCATAGCGGATGCGCTTTCCCACCTTAATTCTCCAGACTTACCCCAATTGTCTCCTGAAACTGTTCTCCCTCCAGCCTTCTTCGTGTGTCATGATCCTGGTATCTTTCTCTTTTCTCTGTCTCCCTCTTTTCTACATGAAGGATCACAGCGCTCCTCCCTCTCGTTCCTGTCCTGTCTGTCCAGCCTAGTCTGTGTTTCTTCTGTATGATCATCTGCTGCAGGTATTTCCCTGTGTATGCTGTTGCTCGCTCTCTGAACTCTACCCAGCTCAAACTATTGCATAGACCAGCGCCAGAAGGAAAATTTACGTTTCATTTCTTCAGTCCACCCTGCTGGCTATTTATGTTCTACATTTATTATTGACTGCAATACTCTTGTTTACTTCTTATTTTGCCTGTGGACAGCTTCCTAAGTTGATTAAAGACTGTTACATTGCTACAGCGCATTTGGGTCCTTTCTCTCACATACTTGACATCGTGTGCCCAATCAAGTGGTCTCTGAATGATCTGATCACAACCGCCACCAGAGAAGAGCCTGCTCTGCTGGAAGGTCATGAGGGGCGCACTTACGGTCCATCTAACCTGAGTGTAACCCTAATGGACTCGTCTCGTCTCCGAGACCAGGGCATCCAGGTAACCAGCAGACGCTATCGCTCCTATGTGAATGCTACTGGTGGCCAGGTATGACCCAGGACATTCAATGTTCAAGGATGTCCCCTTTGTGCCATCTCCAAAACACAGTGACATCTACCGGAAGTCAAGCTCCATCCTCTACCCATTCCTCAATGCCCATGTTCTCACCTGGGAATAGACTTTGTCACCTAACTACCTCCATACAAAGACCGCTTCTCCAAAGCCTGTAGACTCATCCCATTCAAAGGCTTATCCACTGCCATGGAAACCGCCAAAGCCCTTTTCCATCGCGTCTTTCGTAAATTCGGGTTACCAGAAGATATTGTGTCGGGTAGAGGCTCACTATTCATCTCTCACGTCTGGAAAGCCTTCTTTAATTTTTTCTGAGTATCTGTGAGCTTATCTTCTGAGCTATCACCCCGAAACCAACGGCCAAACCGAATGCAAGATTCAGGAAATTGGACGTTACCTACGGTCATACTGCCACAACCACCAACACAGCTGGAAACCCTTCCTACCTTAGGCCGAGTATGCACAGAACTCCCTTTGTCAAAACATCACAGGACTCACCCCCTTCCAGTGCATACTTGGCTACCAACCACCCCTATTTCTCTGATCAGGTGATCCGACAGAGGTTCCAGCAGTCAATCACTGGTTTCAAGGGATCGAGAGAATGAGGGACTAGGCTCATGTCCATCTGCAGGGGGCTGTTCAAAAGCACAAGAGCCAGGTCAATGCCAGAAGAGCAGCACACCCACCTACCATCCGGGACAAAATGTCTGACTCTCCACCAGGAACATCTACCTCCAACTGCCTTGTCGTAAGCTGACTTCCAGATTTATTGGCCCATTCACCAGGTCGTTCAGCTTCACTCACTCATTCCTAATTAGCAGAGTACTAACCTGCCACACCTGTCACATCCTCATC
Source organism: Siphateles boraxobius (assembly GCF_051911475.1). NCBI lineage: Eukaryota > Metazoa > Chordata > Actinopteri > Cypriniformes > Leuciscidae > Siphateles > Siphateles boraxobius. The sequence continues at coordinate 1,438,550 of NW_027509224.1, forward strand.
AAGCACCCATTATAAGCACACTGCTCTCACTGGGTCATGTCAATGAGGCTAAGGCAAAGATAGCTAAGGCAAAGATAGCAATCACACTGAAGATAAAGACTATATTACTGTATAATTATGATTTCACTATCAGTATGATTTATACTTCAGTGCAATAACTGCTCTTTTCCTTCGACATTAAATCTTAACTGTCCTGTAGAAAGCATGGTAACTTACATGCCCCACATTACAACATAGAAATTAATAAAAATCTCTTCTGTCAACATTAATTGGCAAGAATTCTGTCAACATCGATGCATTTGTATTCTGAATTCAGTTATTCTACATTAATCCATTGGTGTCCATTTAACAAGCAAGTGTGTGTGTGTGTGTGTGTGTGTGTGTGTGTGTGTGTGTGTGTGTGTGTGTGTGTGTGTGTGTGTGTGTGTGTGTGTGTGTGTGTGTGTGTGTGTGTGTGTGTGCATGTTGCTTGCGTGCGATTGTGTGTGTGTGTGTGTGTGTGTGTGTGTGTGTGTGTGTGTGTGTGTGTGTGTGTGTGTGTGTGTGTGTGTGTGTGTGTGTGTGTGTGTGTGTGTGTGTGTGTGTGTGTGTGTGTGTGTGTGTGTGTGTGTGTGTGTGTGTGTGTGTGATAAAAAAATTATTTTTGTATTATATATAACCACTACAGGGAATTAAAAAAAAATGTATTGAGGAAGTATGCGTTATATGGATAAAAGGTGACAGTAAAGGCATTTACTGTTATATTTCAAAATAAAATTAGATTTCTAAAAAATGCTTTTCTTTTGAACTTCCTATTTATCAAAGAATTCCATCAGCATATTCAAATGATTTATGAAGGATCATGTGACAATGAAGACTAGAGTAATGATGCTGAAAATTCAATTTACAGGAATAAGTTACATTTTACTATATTTACAGAGAAAATAGTTTTTACATTTTAAATTTTTAATTGTAATAATATTTCACAATATTACTGTATTTTTGATCAAAAGAAATACATTTTTTGGAAAACAAAAATCTTACAGACCACCTTAATGCATGTCTTATTATGCATGTCAAATATTTGACCCCTTAATTCACTGATGAAATTATCAGAATCAAGTCAAAATAATTACAATCTACAATAAATATATACAAATCTATTTATATTCTCTTCTATTGTATTTGCAGTCATTTGTCAGTCTGCAGATGCTCATCATGCACTGAGTGCAGATCAAGCCTGCCGCACAAGCCCTGAAAAGTGAAGCCAAAGCGTCTCGATCGCCCCCGGTGGCCGGTCCTAGTATAGCTCATAAACCCCGCCTCCCCATGATATTCAATGGGACGTGAGACCAACTAAACAATTAAATTACACTTCACATATCTTTTTTCCAAAGATAGTTTCTGTAATTTACTGTAGTTTTCATTACGCTGATTTAATTTCAAGTGTTTGTTTTTAAAATAAGTTTGTTTTTAGTTAGTTATTTGATGCTACAAAAACGGCGCTGTGGCGTCATGATTGACAGCTGTGATTGACTGTTCCTCTGAGCAAAGTAGTCACTGAAGCAACAACAGACTTTTTTTTCGGGATCTTTGGAGGACTGAGGAGATTGGAGCTTTAAATTTAATATCTAAATTTCTATAATGAATTATTTCACACCGACATACTGGGTTGTTCTGCAGCAGAGGCGCGTGCTTAGATTGATTCAGCGAGAGTGAGGGCGGGACCAGAGCGGGATGTTGATTTCGCGGCTTTACTTCCTGCTCACTACTGCGCATGTCTGGTCCCGAAATCGCAACTGCGCAGAGCAGACTCAAGTCCCAAGATGTCAGCGCCATATCGGGACAATGGTGGCTTCACTTCTCGCCAATGGAAGAGTGCTGATGTCACACCCCAGGTTCCAAAGGTCACCATTGGCAACAATGGTCCTTATGTGTTGGACTCTGTGGAAAATATGCCGTTAGAAGAGCATATGCATATCGGTTAATTAGTAACTAAACTTGATAGCATAATTGCTGTTAAAAGCAGCATTATGCTGTAAAGAGTTTTATAGCACTTTTATTCAGAACTTACATTTAAATCTTGCAATGTTACATACAAAAAATAGGTGTAGATCTGCATATAGAATAGCCTGGGAACACTTTGGACTTGTTTTTATGTACAATATCAGTTCCATTTTGTATTATATATGTTACATATGTATTTGGAATTTATTTTATGTCACAATGCCAAAACTGTAGCAATTTTAGCTTTGATGTCCTTGACAGACTCATTCTGCCACGGGTGTGGTACGGGCTGAAGAAGACGCAGAATCAAAAGGCTCCAATTTAAACATTTACTAATAAATCAAACAGGTACAGGCAGGCAAACGGGTAGAGGGTACACACACAAGGTAACATCCACAAAACACCGGAACATTCTCAAGAACCGACAAGGACTAACTGAACAGAAGGAACCTAAATATAGATACAAAATCAAACAATAACAAGGTGATCACAGGTGACACGGATGATGAAGACGATGAACAGGTGGGTAATTGAGGGAGTGAGCTCAGGTGTGAAAACACGAGTGATTCTGGGAAGTGTAGAGCAGATGAAGACAGAATGGTGCAGACGATGACTGTGACACATTCCAGTAGTATGTTGGCATATACAGTAGCGGCCAAAAGTAAAATTGACCTTGGAAAATCATTACCCTTTATTCAAATATTATCAAAAATCTGTAAAAGATTTTGTAAGCATATTGTGTATTTGTGCTTGGACCCAAACAAACATTTTATTAGCGATAACGCAATGACACATACGAAGTTGTGCCGACATAATTTCTTTGTATGACAGCCTGGCAAAAAATAATGAACACAAGCAAAAACAAGAGAGAACCAACAAAATATTAATAACTGATTATGTTGTAGTCAATGTATGTTTTTCCTGCGATCTTATAGGTTTTCTATGTATGTTAAAAATAAAACTTGTAGCTGTAGTTTGTCTTTTTTTTTTTTTTTTGCCAAATAATTTTGCCAAAAGATTTTCCTACTTCAGAGTAAAAAGTCGTTTAATCCTTTGGAGTAAACAAGTATATTACAGGAAGGCTTACTTCCCACAAATGGAATCTAAAGAGTACGGTAATGATCAGATGTTATTTTTCAACAAGACAGTGCTCTTGCCCAAATTGCAAAGAAAACCAAAAAGTGGCTTGAGAACACTCCATCAGGCTCATGTTTTGTCCTGGTCCAGATTTGAGTCCAGATTTGAACCCTATAGTGAATATTTGGTCTCACATCAAACTCAAATGAACTGGGAGACTTTTTCCAACTACTTTAGAGCCATTGACATTGAGTGGAACACCACTGACTCTTCTTCCTGAAAAAAAGCTGCCTGCAAGTTGGGGAAGGCTATTCCGTGCTAACCTACTTTATCTACAGTATTTCTGCATTCGGTCTTTGTAAGATAACGTCACACACACACACTCAAGCAAAACCTGGCTCAGTCAGGGGGCCAGTTCTCCTCTGGCTAACTAACAAACACGGATTATTATTCAGACTGCGTAACAAGTCAGAAATCAGATTGTGGATCGGTAGCATTCAAAAATTGTATCCAGTTCCTTTTACTTGAAGATCGGATTAATCAAGCCAGTATAGAGATGAAGCTGGTCATAGGTCTGAGCAGAGGACTTGTCTTATTCTTGTGGTCTTTACTAAGGTTCTGTCCCGATGGCTGTTATGTCGATGAGGCCTTCAGAGGGGATTGTCTACTTGATAAGATCTCTGCTGACATTCAGGGCTGCATTGTGGTCGTGTACAATGTAACAAATACATCTGGTGTTTTGGGAAGTGTTCCTGGTTCTGGTTGACCTAATTTATGCAGCCTCAATCCTTTAACTGATGAGAATTATAGAAATGTGATTATGTGCTATGTGTATGCCAGGTTGAATAGATGTGTTTTAGTCTGGATTTAAACTGACAGAGTGTATCTGCTTCCCGGAAAAGGCTAGGAAAACTGATGCAGAATTTTGGTGCTAAGTAGGAGAAGAATCTACTGCCAGCAGTTGATTTTGATATTCTTGATATAGGTATTATCAACTGGTCAGAATTTTAAAGATCACTATAGACGTGAAGGAGTAAAATGCGTTAAGAGCTCGCTCAAATACCGAGCAGCTAAGCCATTTAGTACTTTGTAAGTAATTAGCAAGATTTTAAAATGTATGGGATGTTTGATAGCGATCCGATGTAGAACCGGGCTACTATGGCCATACTTCCTGATTCTTGTAAAAACTCTAGCTTCTGCATTTTGGCTAGAAATATATAGAAATATAGAGCTGAGTATCATCAGCATAACAGTGAAAACAAATGACATGCTTCCTAATGATACCTCCCAAGAGTTGCATGTACAGGGTGAAAAGCAATGGTCCTAGTACTGAGCCTTGTGCACACTGAACACAGCTTGTATACATTTTGAAGCCTAAATACAATCGCCAGAAACTAAACGCTAACTTTAGACTATAAACAAACTGCATAACCATCAGTAAGCTTCCGACAACTCTTTCAGTCTTTATTTAAATATATTTTTCTGAAAGTTTGAGTTAGAATAGTTTGCAAACGATTATACACTCGCGATTATACACTCAACGAGGATGAGAGATGTATAACAAAGTAGAATTACTTCACTACTGTAGTTAAGTACTAAAAGGCTGTATCTGTACTCTACTAGAGTATTATTTTTTTCTCCTAGTTCCACTTTTACTTCAGTACATATTTTCGATGAGTTTTACTTTTACTCCGATACATTTTTTATGTGCTGCATCGTTACTCTTTATAATTCAAAAAATTTTACGAATCATTCCAAACCCACATAATCACTGCCAGAGCGATAGATGGCTCTGTCCCCAGGTTTGATGATGCTGGCTCATCATTGAGCGAATCAAGCGATCAGGAAGACCGCGCGTGCTCCTGTTCTGCCTTTCGCTCTGCTGCCTACCTCCAGTGAGAACACTTGAGATTTGTTAGTTTGTTTCGAGATGGAAGAACCAGAAACAACTTCCACTTCGAGTGATCGTGGCGGTGAGAAAGGAGACCCATTAGAGTCCATGTTTTCATTTGTCGGAGTGAAAGACAATTCAGAATGTGCGAGGACGCCGACGCACTGAATCGTTCTTTGTTTTTAATAGTTCAAAGTTACTATTAGATTTAATGTTATTACCTTGACAAACTATACATCAATAAAAATATATAAGACTCAAGTTTCTGTATTTGACCACTATTTTATTCTGAGAAACTTATAGGGACAGTTATTTCTTATGTAGCACCCTCTACCCTCTCAGAAATTACGTACCTGAGCTCTTAGGGCGGGTACTCGGGTTCGAACTTTGCAGTCTCTCGACTAATTATAAAGGGACTCTCTTAACACCCTTTAACACAATACCCAATTTCCTCTGTCAAGCTATAACCATGATTTTATGGGAATGTGGATTAACACATTAGAAATATTCAGGTTAATCTTCAAACAAACCAATTAGTAAACTTGATGAAATCACTTCAAGTAAACAATTACAGTGTTTATTAAAACATATGAATTTAAATGAAATGGGAAAAATGAAACTAAAAAGCTTGATAAATAAACAGTAAACTACAATTAACTGTCTATTTTAAAGTTATGTCACAGAAGGGCAGTTAAGATATTTTAGGGCCCGTCCACACGAACATGCGTTTCGCTGTATACTTATACATTTTTTATCGTATTGGCGTTTCGTCCACACGGATCCGGCGTTTTGGGAGAGTGAAACCGCTATTTTTTTAAACCGGGTCCCAAAGTGGATAAATCTGAAAACGACACCCTTGCGGTTTCGTGTGTACAGCCAATCCGTATATTTTGTGAAACGATGATGTCATCACATCACGTGGCGGCGCATGCTCAAAGTCTTCTTCTCTGTGTATAGTGTATCTCTGTGGCACAATTACAGCGCCCCATACTGGTCTGGCATATATACTACACCGTTTTCAGTCAGTTTCAGTGGTTTCGTGTGGACGCAGATATTTCTTGAGACGACGCCGTGTTTACGGAGTTTTTTTTTAGAACGAGGAAAAAAATAATCGGATAAGGAACGCACCGGCTTCATGTGGACGTGGCCTTAGTATAACACAATCTCTATGATTAAATGTACTTTTAGAATTATATGACAACCCAAAGGTGAATATGAATATAGACAGTTGAGTATAACTCTTTTCAACCAAAGATAAATCAAATGCGGGTCAAAGTGACCCCGCACTGCCGCCAAACTTTCTCCCTGTGGTCAGATCCTGCGTTTCTACGGGCCTGAGTGCCCCTAGTACAGGTTTCCAGGCATGCTGTGGTTTTCACAGATGCCTCTGCCACCGGGTGGAGGGCCACGTACAACGGGCATGAAGTTTCAGGTCTGTGGACGGGGCCTCAACTGCATTGGCACATCAACTGCCTAGAGTTGCAAGCAGTAAGTCTAGCCTTGCGTCGCCTCAAGGGGTTTCTCAGACACAGGCACGTAGTGGTCCGTACGGACAGCACTGCGACCGTTGCATACATCAACCACCAAGGTGGTCTACGCTCCCGTCGTATGTCGCGACTCGCCTCCCACCTCCTCCTATGGAGTCAGAAGCATTTGAGGTCGCTTCGTGCCGTTCACATTCCAGGGGAGGTCAACCGTGTGGCAGACGAGCCCTCGCGGTTGCCTCCCCAGCCACGAGAATGGCGACTCCATCCCCAGACGGTCCGGCTGATTTGGAGTGTCTTCGGAGTCGCACAGGTAGATCTGTTTGCCTCTCCAGACACGACCCATTGCCAGTGGTTTTACTCCCTGACCGAGGGAACCCTCGCCACGGACGCCCTGGCTCACAGCTGGCCCCGGGACCTGCGCAAGACAGCGCTCCTTTTAGCATTGGCCTCTTTCAAGAGGGTCGGGGATCTGCAAGCATTTTCGGTCGACGAATCGTGCCTAGAGTTCAGGCCGGGCCTTTCTCACGTTGTATTGAGACCCCGGCTCGGATATGTGCCCAAGGTTCCTACCACTCCCTTCACCAGGTGGTGAACCTGCAAACGCTGCCCCAGGAGGGGGCAGACCCAGCCCTAGCTTTTCTCTGTCCTCTCCGCGCTCTGCGGGTTTATATTGACAGAACGCAAAGCTTCAGAACCTCAGATCAGCACTTTGTCTGTTACGGACGCCAGCAGAAGGGGAAGGCCGTCTCCGTCTCCGAGCATATGAGTCTCTGGGTGAGCCTTGTCATCCCAGGTTGCGCGCTCACTCCACTAGAGGTGTTGCCGCTTCCTGGGCTTTGGCTCAAGGCGCCTCGCTGACAGGCAGCTGTAGAGCTGCGGGCTGGGCGACACCAAACAAGTTCGCTAGGTTCTATAGCCTTCGTTAAGAACCTGTTTCCTCCCGAGTTCTGGCTACGGCAAGTGGGTCGAGGGAATAGGTTGTGTCGGCTTGCTACGCCACTCCGCCTCGCAGCAGATACGTGCGTTCTTTGCTCCATATGGCGCCCTACGTCGGTAGCCTCGTGAGTTGCTCCTTCACCCCTCGGTGCTGGGCGCGGCGGACCGCCCGGCACCAGGTCTGCTACCTCTAGTAAGGAGTTGTTAGTAGACTGGGTGCTCCAGTGGTCTCTATTGTGACCCATGATTCCACGTGCAGTTCAGCCGTGTCTTCCCCTTGACGGACTCGTTCGTCGTCCCTGTTGAGTACGCTCCCACTTCACTTGGATTGGGACTACCTCAGGGACTGCCATATGTTTCACTATTCCTTCGGGCTAGTACATATGTGTATTTAAAAACACTAGCATCAAACACCAATACAGAAAATACAAACTTTTCATCTTTACAGTTTGAACAATTTCAGTGACTTCATACAAAGTAATATTTTCTTCAAAGAAAACGTCTCAGGTTACGACTGTAACCTATGTTCCCTGAGAACAGGGAACGAGACAATACGTCAACGACACTATGGGGAACGCCTCAGGCGTGACAGGTGTCTGAAATCACTATCAAATCACGTCAATCATATTGACCGGCGACAGCCCGTGAATCATTAGCGTGAATGATTAACGTGCGACCTGGAAGTATAAAGGGGCGCCTTGCAAACATGACAAATCACCTTATCGTCTGAAGGGACTGTACGGTAGGCAAGCCCCGCGGCATGGCAGGGAGACGTATTGTCTCGTTCCCTGTTCTCAGGGAACATAGGTTACAGTCGTAACCTGAGACGTTCCCTTTCGAAGGGAACTCAACAATACGTCAACGACGCTATGGGGAACGATATACCAACGCCGCCATGCTAAGGGGAGTGCATGCCAAGTGGCAGTGACAACTGTCAGAACCAGCAACTTCAAATGAAACGCTAGAACCACTCACCCTCAGGTCACACTGGGCTGTCAGTGACAGCATTCCCTACGGTCATAGCCCAAGCTACAGCCTCACAGAAAAACCTTCATAAACATGGTTAAATGAAAGGTCTACCTGGGCCGGCTCCGGGCCTGGAACCTCAGCTTCCAATTAGAAGGGGTCCCTTCTAGGGAATGTGGCCAGGGAACCCAAGGGAACCCCAGCCAGTCACTATTCAGGGGAACGTACTCTGCCCCGAAATGCCACCAGGACGGCCTGACCTGGCGCCAGTACATAGACACTTAGTCTGGCCAAATCCTGTCTGTCTGAAGACAGAGCCTCTGGACAAATGCCTTAAGTAAGGCATCCAACCCGAGGGACTGCGAAGCTGGCAGTGAACCACTCGGCCCGGATCTCAGAGACGGGATATCCCGGAGAGTATGACTCAGCATAGTGCTTTCCGACCCTTCCCAGCGAGGGGAGTTTCTCTACTCGATCCACGGATCAACCCAGTGTCTGTGTTTCAAAACACTGAGGAGGCCTGTGAAGGCCTAAGGGCTGATCTAACTGGGAGGCCTCACGAGAGGCCTACGACCGTCTGACCAGACTCAGGCAGCCGCATGCTCAAAGAGACCCTCATGAGGGGAGCACAAGGTCTGCCTGATAGGCAAACCAGGCTGTAGGCAGAAAAGGTTCCGGGAGGGCACCTTTAGCAGAGAATGAACACTTTAGCGAGCCAGGGCGCAAGCTCGCCTTCAGCAGCTGCCTATTAAGGCTAGCTGAAACTGATAGCAAGAGACCACTAGCTTCATAAACCCAGCACCACTAGGGAGCGTTACAGGGAGGCCCGGAGAGGCCTACTACCTGATCCTTTAGGGAGGCCAAGAGAGGCCTGCTACCTTACAACCACAGTATGTGGGGAGCTCACCTTCAGGGAGGCCTGGTGAGGCCTACCACCTGGTCACCACTATCTGTGGGAACTCACTGGTAGCTTTGAGCCCTGAGTCCGGGTGAAAGTATAAAGTGGCCTGCTAAGGCCAGCCAGCTGGGGACTCGCCTATCAGGGAGGCCTGGTCGGGCCTACTAGCTAATAGCAAGTCATATTCTGCCATAAAGTACACTGTTGGAAACCATACTACACAGCATAATTCACTAATGGGCTTCCAGTAGCGCTATAAGGTATGTCCCACAATGTTGGGACTCACCTCCGAGGAGGCCTGTTTAAGGCCTACTACCCATCAGTGAGTCAACTGCCCGAACCACCAAGGCCAGCCACGTAAAGTGAGCTGGCCTACAGTGCCCTCTGGGGGGCTGTCCAATCAAGGAGGCCTGCTGAGGCCTACTACCTAATGGCCGCCTACAGCATCCTGGTGCCTAATCACATTGCCCATGGCAGTGTACTCCGCAAGAAAGCTAGCACCCTTAAAACAAGGGGAGTACAACATACGCCACTCTGCCTCAACGGAGGCCCCAGGGGCCTACCATCTATGCATGGGCGTCAGCTCAGGGCAATGCTCTGGCTTCAGGGGAGCGTACTTCGACCAAAGAAGAAGTGAAGCTTACTTCATACTCGACCCGAGCCATAGTGGTGCGAGGTGGGATAAAACAGAACTGGGAGTGAAGTGCTCAGACCTACCCTGTATCACAGGGGAATACTCACACCTCACCCTGAGGTTATCAGGGTGCGGGCCTGCCAGCGGCTCTAGGGGTGACAGAAATGTATCTGTGCCCAACCTAGGGGAGTGGGGCTTGAATGAAAGCCAACCACCTACAACCTAGCGCTCGAGCAGTAGCTCAGCGAGGTGAGTGAAGCCTAAACTGGCGGCCTAAATCCATAGGCCAGTTCTGCATGGCAGGGTCGGGCAGGAAACCCAGTCTTCTTCGTGAAGCGAAAGACGGCCTAACCCTGCTCAATAAAGACATATATACCACGGAGGCCTGTTTGAGGCCTACCATGTCCTTACAAACCATCCTCAGCACCACGCTGCATTACTCTAGTCACCCCAGAATGCAGAGAAGGGGGCGGGCCTTGGCCTAACGACTCCCACGGGAGGAGGCTGTTTATACAGGGATGCTAGAAACCAACATTCACACAGTGAAGGGTCAGAGGAAGAAATGCTAAAACTTTTAGCAGAGCGCCTCTAATATCCCTGGCACAGCCTAGGCCAGCTACAGAGGCGGCCCTGGTGAGGGCCAGCCTGCAAGCATAGATCAATCTGAGGGCTTGGAGGAGCCACAGCCTTACTAAAGAATATAGTCTGTATTATTCCATACAAAGGGCTGCAGAATCGCTCAGCCTAATGAAACCCAAACAGAGCTCAAGGGGCGAAATACTCAGGAAGTAGTCAACGGACCCGTGGGCCGGACATAAGATCTATCTGAAGCTCTAGCGTCAGTCAACACTCTAAGTAAAAAATTCTAAGAGAGAGACCAACTACTCTACCCTGAGGTGGCTAACAGCCCGGAGGCTAACATAGTTATCGTTCTGGCCACCTAACGGGGAACTTCAGGGCCCTAATGATCCAGGAAACTTCTCTTACCTTATTACCTTGACATGACCCCATAGCTCTATACAGGGAACGAGGTCTGTAGAGAGATACATCTCGGAATTTTAATTCACAAAAAATTACTCTTAAAAGACCAGTCAGCTCACCTGCGGCGTGCGGAGTGAAGACTCGCCAGATAGTTCTTTATGACCCTGGGGTCCACCACTTTACATGCCTGAAAGAGGCGTTTCTACTAGCCAAGCCTAGGCGGGCCATTGGAACATCGTTCTTATCATAGGCCCAGCCCCAGGCCTGATGTAATGAACGTCTGGGGAGTCAGAAGAGAGGAGAGGGCTGGATTTCTTTTTAATGAAGCCCTCCGGGGAGATTATCCATCAGCGACACTGTGTGCGCTTGTGCTGGATAACCTCCCTCAGATCCCTCTTCTTGCGGGAGTCACGCCTCTTCTGCGCCCTGTTCCTCCACGGAGGGGGCGCACGAGAGGCGACACTGGCTCTCTGGCCCTGTCTACGGTCCTCGGACCGTGAAGGGCCAGGCCCTCCCGCCTGCCTGGGTGTGGAACCGGATCTCAGCGGTATGCAGGATCCTGCAGCAGGTCGGCCTGATATGCCTGCAGCACCGCCATAGTGTGCAGGGAAGCACCAGCCTGAACCGCTGTCGTGTATGCTCTGCCATTCAAACGTGCTGTTGACTTTAGCGGTTTGGATGGCAGGGTTGGAGCTCTCAGTGTCGACGCCTGCCCAGACACGAGATAGTTCGCAAACGACTCGTCAAATGGGCGGCATCGACACATACCCATGCTCTGCGACCCCCTCAACATCAGCGAAATTAACCCGCTGATGTCGGTGAATACTGGCAGAGTATGGGCTCTTCCATGCCCTCTCGATCTCCGTGTGAAGATCAGGAAGGAATGGAAGGCTCACCTTAGCTGGTGTGTATGGCAGGGGAGAAACCGATCGCCAAGCCTCCCGCGAGCGGTCTCTCCTCTAGCGCGTCGCCATGGCAGCTACAGCCTGTTGGCGGCGCGCTCCACAACATCCACCAGGTCTGCATACACGGGGCAGGGTGGCTGAGAGGGTTCAGGATCTACCTGATTATAAACCTCCTCAGCCATCTCCTGCTCGTCCTGAAGAGCAGCAACTGCAGGAAACCATTGGTGCCTGCAGTTCGCCCTCGTCAGCCGTCGAATCATTTGAGAGGTTTACAGGACTCTCAAGATGATCGATGAGCTCTATCTGGAAGCCCATGATGCAAGTCGCCGCTCTGCCTCGGCACGAGCGGGACCACGCGGAGCAGACGTTGAACCCCCTTCACTCGAGAAGAGGGCCAGACGAGAGCGGAGCGTTTTAAGAGAAAAACGCTCACAGTTCACACAGAGGATTCCCTCGAGAACCCCTCGTGCGCGCTCTTCTCCCAGGCAGGAAAAAACACACTCGTGTGCTGTACATTTCATTTTCTTACCGTTTCATTGAGTAGCGTTTTCAAACAGACAGTCCCTGAAGACGATGAGATGATTTGTCATGTTTGCAAGGCGCCCCTTTATACTTCCAGGTCGCACGTTAATCATTCACGCTAATGATTCACGGGCTGTCGCCGGTCAATATGATTGATGTGATTTGATAGTGATTTCAGACACCTGTCACGCCTGAGGCGTTCCCCATAGCGTCGTTGACGTATTGTTGAGTTCCCTTCGAAAGGGAACAGTGACATTCTTTCACATGATTTATATAAATTTTTAGAACATAACAATTATTTAAGGTAAATGAAAATTAGCAGTTTGCTTCAATAGTCTGTAGTCATTTACGAAATTATATTAATGAGAAAAAAAGGTAGAAACTAAAAGTGCATACTGTAATTCGAACAAATAACAAACAAGACCTGCTTAGCCTTTCAGCTGAAATTGCAATCAGCAGTGTTTGAAAGGCAAAAGGCTGAAATCTATTCTGTTTTGAATGTGTGGTTCACAGTTTTGACAGCAGTGTGTTAGCATTTGAACAAAGTGCTGTAAATCCACAGTGTTGTGCAGGTTGTGGTTAAAGTCATGGGATAAGTGTGTAGAGTTTTGAAAACTGTGTTCAAGCAATGAAAAACGAACTAGAGTTTGTTGAATCATCTGGCTCAACTTAGATGTCACTTTGCCTCACTTTGTGTGTGTGTGTGTGTGTGTGTGTGTTTGTGTGTGTGTGTGTGTGTGTGTGTGTGTGTGTGTGTGTGTGTGTGTGTGTGTGTGTGTGTGTGTGTGTGTGTGTGTGTGTGTGTGTGTGTGTGTGTGTGTGTGTGTGATTAACCCTTTCATTGCTGCGTGCTTTTTCCTGCATTAAAGGTTAAGAAATATCTTAGGCCTTGTCTTTTCCTAAGTTTGAATGATAAAATAAAGGGAAGATACAGTTTATTTGTAGTGCACTGACAACAATATATTAAAATATATAAAAAACTTAAGATAAATACTTATGGACGTACAAAATCAACATTTGGCCATCTGAGACAAATTGTGCAAATCCTAAAATAATCCTCTTATCCTTGGCTAAAATATGAAGTCTTTGATCGTTAGTTTGACATGTTCACTGACAGCAGATTAATGACCTTTGCGATCAAATTCTACCTCCGACAAAATTCTGGCAGTGTCAGAAGATTTGACTCACAGTCCTGCAGTGTGACTTCTCCTACGACGATGGTCAAATTGTCTTCGTTTTTCAAGACAAGCCATGACCAAAAGTAACAGAGATTTCTTTATAGCCACCATTTCAATCCCGTGTGTAATTCAGCTAACTGTGAACGTACGTGTCATTGATTGATTATTTTAAACTCCGGACAAGTTTTCTTGGGTGCAGTTTTTTTGGTCAGTTTTTAACACATCTTGACTGTCGTACAGTCTGACATTAATGACAACTGAGATCTTACAGTGTGACATGGCTTACAGTGATGAACATGTTCATTCTGACAAGCAACAATCGTAAAGGACTATTATAAATCGCACAGTGTGCTCCCGGTTTAAATGATCTCATGAATGTCACTCCTGTTGTTTACGGTCATAGTGGCACCAGCTGCTGCAGTAAATATTCAGTAAATAATATGCCACAGCATATTCAAATGATTTTTGACATAGTTCTTGTACATTTACCTGCTTCAAATGCACAGGTTTCCTAAAGCCACCGTTGTGGCGGTGCCGCTGGGGCTTAGGCCCGGCATCACTGCTTGCAGCTATATTTTATATTGAAACTTATATGTGATAAGTATTTAAAGATATTTTTAATTATACATTTGAAATTAAGTACCTTTAAAATATATCATCTTTAAATCTAACATCAAAAGTACACCTAAGTGGCCTTTTATTTCATTATTATTATCTTACCTGCAAGTACAGATTTTTAAATATATCCTTTTAAGATTTGAAGCTTATTTTTCACAAGGGTAGATCACAAGGGTAGGATACTCTTTCACAGAAATATGTCCTTAAATTACAACAACAATATTTATTTTTAAATAAAGAGCAGAACAGGAATGGCACACAGACGGAATCTCCCATTTTACAGTTTTTTTTCGATTGCTTAAGCACAATTTTGAAAACAGGGCCCGGTTTGTCAAAACACTACACACAATTAACACAACCCTACACCAAAGTAGCACAACACTTCAGATCATTTTCAAAATGGAACACTTTTGTCAAAACTATTCAATGTCTTATAAAAAACTTATTTTGTTGTCATAACATAAACACATCCATCATATGGTTTGACTCTGTTTGAATCATTAAACACTCCTGGGCTCAACCTAAAACACTTTTAGCATTTACAGAGAAAGTGTAAAAATAAATTCACCAACACCACATGACACAAATTTTGCAGACTAATGAAAATATTTATTTCTTTTCATGTACTCAAGTCAGTCAATACTGAACATTTAAACAAAAAAATATTTTCCAGTTTTCATACAGTATTACTGAACGTACCATTGTACTGTAAGCTTACAGTAATGCTGTAACAAATTACATATCCAGTTCAGTACTAAACATCTCTCCGCCTAGCTAGTTCTGGCCACAGGGCCTCGTCAACATCACAGGCTATATTTACATTTGCAAGGCAACGTGGGAAGAATCTTTTCGAGTGACGAATCCACCCTTGTATGGATGCTGCTTCAATTTTATCACATGCTTCCTCCATAGCTTGAATGAGGGTGCTATTAGCTATTAGCTATTGAACATAGCTATTGAACATAGGGCCGTCACATGCCTGTCCTGTCTTGTGTTGCACATGGGTGTTTTGTTATTTTGGGCCATGTGCTCTTGTCGTTGTCTGATCCCTCCCCCCCACTTATGGACTATTTGGAACGTCTGGCTTGGATCCTGGTCATGCCGGTATCTGCTATTCCCGAGCCGGAGCCAGTGTCTGCCGTTCCAGGGTCGGAGTCTGTTCCTGAGCCGGGGCCTGTTCCTGAGCTGGAGCCAAGGCCAGTGCCTGTTCCAGAGTCAGAGCCAGTGCCTGTTCCAGAGCCGGAACCAGTGTTTGTTCCTGAGCCAGAGCCGGAGCCAGAGCCAGTGCCTGTTCCACAGCCAGAGCCAGTGCCTGTTCCAGAGCCGGAGCCAGTGCCTGTTCCAGAGCCGGAGCCAGTGTCTGTTCCTGAATCGGATCTAGCGTCTGTTTCTGTGTTTGTGTCTGTCCTAGTGGCCGTTGCTGTTCTGGTGGCTGTTCCTGAACCAGAGCCTGTTCCTGAGCCGGTGCCAGTGTCTGTTCCAGAGCCGGAGCCGGTGCCAGTGTCTGTTCCTGAGCCTGTGTCTGTTCCTGAGCCGGTGTCTGTTCCTGAGCCGGTGTCTGTTCCTGAGTCGGTGTCTGTTCCTGAACCGGTTTCTGTCGAGGGGTCTTCACCGCCCTGGCCGCCAGATGGGTCTTCTGCTTCGCCCTGGCAGCCCGATGGACTATCTGCTTTGCCCTGGGTGCCCGATGGACTATCTGCTTCGCCCTGGGTGCCCGATGGCCTGTCTTCTTTGCCTTGGCCGCCCGATGGGTCGTCTGCTTCGCCTTGGCCGCCCGATGGACTGTCTGCTTCGCCCTGGCCTCCCAGGACTAAGCGGTCTGTTCCTCTCGTCCCGCCCTGGTCTGTCCCTCCTGTTCCACCCTGGTCTGTCCCTCCCGTCCCGCCCTGGTGTTTCCCTCCCGTCCCGCCCTGGTGTTTCCTTCCTGTCCCGCCCCATTGCAAAATGTGTGTAAAGCAGAAAATGTGTTTAGACTTTTGGAGACTTGAGAAGAGGTTTTGCTCACTGTGTGTCAGTTTAAATAATTGAGCTGTGCATGTCAGTTTAGTGTGTTAGCAATTGGAAAAAACTGTAATGTCTCCCGTTCCCTGTGATATTCTACCCGTTCAGGTTTTGTTATTGTTTTATTTCATTCAGTGTGTTTTTCCCCCTCGTGGGTTTTGCTTTGTGTTTGTTTCTTTTTGTAATAAAGATCGCTTCTCCTGCACTTGAGTCCTCACACCTTTTTGCATTGTGCCTTGCACGTTTCGTGACACATTATTGTGGGTGTAAACTGGTTTTGGACCAGAGCAGAACGATGGAAAGCTACATTGTCCCAGATGACAATGTATTGCATCTGGTCCCTTTGGTTTGCTGCTGTGATAATATCGGGTAATCTGTTTAAAAATGTAAGAATGAGGACAGTGTTGTAAGGACCCAAGTTGGCATGGCGGTGGATGACCCCATTATGTGCAATGGCAGCACAAAGGGTAATGTTATCCCCACGTTGCCCTGGTACATTGACAATAGCCCTGTGGCCAATGATGTTTCTTCCCCTTCTTCGCACTTTTGTCAGGTTAAATCCAGCCTCATCAATGTATATAAACTCATGCGGGACTTCCTCCGCATCCATTTGGAAAACTCTCTGAAATACAGCAAAAGATCACATTGTGTAGATCCATATACTGTAGGTCTGCTATATAGTAAAATTACATGTACAGTAAAAAGGTTATGTGTGCAGTACACAATGCTACAGTCAGTGAACAAAACGTACCACCACATATTCACGCCGCAGGACCTTCACCCTGTCTGAATTTCTTTCAAATGGCACATTATACAGTTGTTTCATCAGAACTGTTTTTTAAGGATATGGGCTATTGTTGACAGAGAGACATGTTGGACATTATTGAAAATGAGGTGATCATTGACAATATGGGCTTGAATTTCTCGAAGTCTCATTGCATTATTGGCCAAACGAGTTTTATGATCTCTCTCTCTTGCTCCTGTGTGAATATGGGGCCCCTCCCTCCTTGGTGCTCACGTCGTTCAATTCTATGTTGGCCAAACAAAATACATAGCTTACTGTAAAAATACATGCAGTAACCAATGGATTTTCTGTTGATTGAAGAGAAGTTTCTCACCTGTACTCTTGACGAAATGTCCGAACTATTGATGCCACCGTGTACCTGCTTAGGTTAGGCTGTACTCTCAGTCCAGCCTCCCTCAGTTTTAGTCCGTGGTTTATTACATGGTCAGCAATTGTTGCACGAATTTCGTTACACAGATTTGGTTGTCTTCTTCTTTGTGCATGTCCTACCACTCCTCCAGGTCTTCCCCTCCCTCTCCCTCTCCCTCTTCCTCTTCCTCTTCCTCTCCCTCTCCCTCTCCCTCTTCCTCTTCCTCTTCCTCTTCCTCTTCCTCTCCCTCTTCCTCTTCCTCTCCCTCTTCCTCTTCCTCTCCCTCTTCCTCTCCCTCTCCCTCTCCCTCTCCCTCTTCCTCTTCCTCTTCCACCTCCACCTCCACCTTCACCTTGTTCTCTCCGGATTCCCCCTCTCATCCGCACTCTCCCTCTTCCTCTTCCTCTTCCACCTTCACCTCCACCTCCACCTTCACCTTGTTCTCTCCGGATTCCCCCTCTCATCCGCACTCTCCCGCTTCCTCTCCCTCTCCCTCTTCCTCTTCCTCTTCCACCTCCACCTCCACCTCCACCTCCACCTTCACCTTCTTCTCTCCGGATTCCCCCTCTCATCCGCACTCTCCCTCTTCCTCTTCCTCTTCCTCTCCCTCTTCCTCTTCCTCTCCCTCTTCCTCTCCCTCTCCCTCTCCCTCTCCCTCTCCCTCTCCCTCTTCCTCTTCCACCTCCACCTCCACCTCCACCTCCACCTTCACCTTCACCTTGTTCTCTCCGGATTCCCCCTCTCATCCGCACTCTCCCTCTCCCTCTTCCTCTTCCTCTTCCACCTCCACCTCCACCTTCACCTTGTTCACACCGTATTCCCCCTCTCATCCGCACTCTCCCTCTTCCTCTTCATCTTCCTCTTCCTCTGACACTGTCCATTTTGAAGACAGGTGAAGTTACCTGTTGCCTTTTTATAGTACTTAAACCTGATTGGTGTGTCTACAATTACTGTAAGCACCAGTGTGTGTGCACACCTGGTGGCTGTGTTTAACCAATTGGTTCATGGGTGTGTTCATTTGAAAGCCTTTGCTTTGAAATTGCAAGGAAATTACATCATGATACATTTCTGTGTCAAATGCATACAAGTGTGTTTAGTGTTTTGCAAATCACTGTGTGTAATGTTTTGCAAAAAGTGTGAAGCTGACAATATGCTTACAGTTGTGCTAATCTAGGCCGGTGTTTTGCTCCTTGAGTGTAAGGTTTTGCTAATTGTGGGAAAGTTCTAATTTTAATGTGTAAGCAATCGAAACAAAACTGTAAAGATTGATCCTAATAAGTAATAAATAGTCAGTGGACACCTTTACCCCAAGTGACTTATAGTACACGTATTACAGGTACAAACTCCCTGGAATAAACTAAGGTTATGTGTTTTATTCAAGGTCACAATTATGAGTTTATAGACCAACCATTGGATGTTCAGCGTCTCAAAGCAGGACTCTTCTAATTACCAGTCACACAGCACTACATCCATAGTCATATATGTCAACGTTAAAGAAAGAAATGATTTAGACCCATCCTGAAACCCAAAATTACTTTAATTTCCAAGAATTAGTGACAAAGGGACCTAGCAGTCGGCAATCGTGCGATGAATTCTCCATTTCACACAGTTATCTTTTTATGGCCGTGTGGGCAGAGATATTTTGTTTAACAGGTCAAAGGCTTTCTTCAAGAAAGATTTTGTTTGCTCCATTTTCCATGCAAATCGTTTTAGTGTC